>NC_042624.1:28813682-29113682 GCF_901001135.1 Rhinatrema bivittatum | reverse complement strand
ATAAGAGACCATCTGACTATCACCAACTTAAGGGACCGGCTAGTTTATGAGGACTCGGGCATTACTTGTACATGCTGAAACAAAGATGTTCAGGGGTGTTTGGTATGGGAATTTCCTCATCCTGCCTCTTTGTGGTTGAAGTTAATAATAGTTTCATTAGAACATAAACTATCATGAGTCTTTCTCATTCATGACTTTTGTGCTGTCCTGGCAAAACACATTGGGGTAGATTTTAAAAGGTGCGTGCGGGAGTAGATTTGTTCGCGCAACCCGGCGCGAACAAATCTACTCCCGATTTTATAACATGCACGTGCTGCTGCGCGCATGTTATAAAATACAGGGTCGGCGCGTGCAAGGCTGTGCAAAATCGGCAGCCTGTGCGCGCCGAGCCGCGCAGCCATCCTCTGTTCCCTCTGAGGCTGCTTCGAAATCGGAGCGGCCTCGGAGGGAACTTTCCTTCCAGCCCCACCCCATCTTCACCTCCCTTACCCTATCTAACCCACCCCCCTAGCCCTAACTAATTCCCCCCCTACCTTTATTTTACAAGTTACGCCTGCCCGAGGCAGGCGTAACTTGCACGTGCCAGCCAGCTGCCGGCGCGCCATGTTCCGGTCCGGGGGCTGGTCTGGAGGACGTGGCCACGCCCCTGGAACACCCCTGGGCTGGAACCACGCCCACGGCCCCACCTTCAGAACGCCCCCGATGATGCGCCGGCTGCGACATGCCCTCCGACATGCCCCCCCCCCCAGGAAAACTCCAGGACTTACGCGCGTCCTGAGGCTTGTGCGCGCCGCCGAGCCTATGCAACATAGGCTTGGCGCATGCAGGGGGTGGAAGGGGCAGCTTTTCGGGGGTTACGCGCATAACCCTTTGAAAATCTGCCCCATTCTGCCTTCTTAGTGCTGCCTGATGGCTCATTAACCTTTAGTCCCAGCTCCAGATACTAGATAGATTCAGTTATTGATTACCCAACATTTATTACAATGAAAAACAACACAACACTCACTGTGAATGAGGTAGAGTAAAGGATAGCAGCACAGATTCTGAAAATTGTTGCAGCTCATCAGTTTCCTCTGGAAACCCCATTTCAGTCTGTGAAGCAGCTGATAGCTGTGGATGAATGTGTGGTTTAAAAAAAAAAAAGTCTGTCTTGTGGCTAAAGAGCATTTTCTCCAACTGAAAATCCCTCCAGGCAATAATCAATAGGAAAAAACCATACTGAGTAAAGGAACACAGGTTAGGCACTGCCCAATCAGGAAGTTCAAAACATTCAAACAACAGCTAACAATAATCAGTAAGAGTAAAGGACTTATACCCTGCAGAAAATCTAAGCGAAACAAAATCACAACAGAATACAGGATGCCAGTATAATGAGGAAAAAACATAAACACACTCGGGCAGATGCAATATCTGCGCAGGAAAAACGGGCGCTCATGATTGAGCGCCCTCTTTCCTAATGCACCCATCCACCTTTCCTGGGTAAGCGATGTAGTAGGCAAATGAGCTGCTGCGTTAAAAAGGAGGTTATAGAGGAAATTGTGCATCCCTAGTGCCTCTTCAGCATGGGGAGCCCAGGAGAAGTGGCTGTGCGTGGGTTAGGAAAACGGAGGCTCAAATTTACCAGTGTCCATTTTCTTAACCCATGAGCAGCCACGGTTTAGGAAAATGTACACTTGTAAATTGAGCAGCCGTTTTCCTAACCTGACCGCTGTCAAGGCATTTAAAAAAAATGTTTTTCACGTTGCTGCTTTCTGTGGTTTCTCTGACTTAATATTGCCACAATATTAAACTTTTAGATCCTGCTCATTGAAGGAATTATTTCCTGATGCCCCTTTTTACATATCTTAGTTAACTAGACCCAAATATGGTATAATATGGTATATTTGATTGTTCTTTGTAAGGGCCATGCCCAAAAGTTTTTAGTTGTATGTAAACCGATACGATGTGCAAACGGCTATCGGTATAGCAGAAACTCTAAATAAATAAATAAATAAATAAATAAATACAAAAATTTGCAAGTAATTAAAAGTATATGAAAAAATGTTCCACTTGTGGAACGTTGGTACCTAAAAGGTTAAGTTGGAGGAACTACAGAAAAATTATTTTCCACTTTTCTAATCAAGTTTTGGGGCACCTCAAAACTTATGGGCTAGCGTTAATTTTTGTGGGTTAAAATTTATACTTTAGATGCACAGTTATTTTTTAAATCAGGGGTTAATAGCCAATAGCTACATCAACATGGCATTTACATGGCTTTCCTTTCTCAACTAAAAACGTTGTTAAGTGATTTGGTTGTAAAGTCATTGATGAGTTCATCCCCAGAAATAACATAAAGTACTCAAAAAGAGTTTTTGATCTCCCAATAGTAAGGATATCCTATAGTCTAAATTGCTTGATTTAGTTTATATTAGTATAAATTTGCTTAGAGTAGTGTAAAGGATCTCATTTGAGGGTTTGAAAGATAGGAATGAATGAAGGAATCTAAATATCCTATTTCTGTTAAATGAATTGAAGATTATGTTGTGATAATGAAATTGATCATTTGTTTCTGTATTCATTATTCAAGTGATATACTTGATGTATTAATTTATAAAACTCAATAAATATTAAATTAAAAAAAAACCCATGGCATTTACATGTGATGAACATTATTAGCTATGCCCTGGTTTGGGTACGCGTTTTGGACACGCTGATCCCCTTTTTGCGTCTGAGGTTATGGATGTGCATCCACAGTTAGCCTGTGCACTAGCCTGAGCATACAGTTTTGCATTGGCCTGACTATAAAGACAGAACAACTTTTGATTGGCTTCTCTGACTTACATAACATTTCAGAATTACTGATGTCATAAACTTCAGCAGTATACCAGCAATAGAACTGACTACATTGCTCATATTCTATACTGTTTTCTCAAGGGACATGGCACTTCTTCAGTTAGACTTTTTTTCTTTTTCTATTGATATTTTATAAATCATTTACCATGGACAGTTAAAGAAAATCCAACATACATAGAAACAAATATAATAAAAAAAAGAGAAAAGATTGTACAAGTATATAGAAATATACTCCAAATACTGGTAGAAATCCACTCACAATTGGCAGGAGATAGATGGCTAATTTTTATTGCTTCTCAGAAGCATAAGGTAGAAAATAAAATTCAAAACCCAAAATCAAGGTCAAGCACCATAGACAATAATCAACATCTCTTGAAAATGTTAAAACCAACAGCAGTGTGAAGTTCAGAACATTGGAACTCCCTAAATGCAAGTTAGTTGAGCTAACAACCTAATCATCCATATTTAATAAGGAAGCATATGCCTTTTCATGAGAATCAGACTTTTGTTTCTCAGATCTTTTCTTTCAAAAAGAATCTATGATGGGAGCATTAGACAGTCTGCAACAAAGAACATCATTCCATATACTCGCTATTGTTTCATTGAATACTAAGATCTATCATTCTTCAATGGAAATGTCAACCTTGACCTCACCTAAATCGGTATTTATCTCTTGGGTCTATTACTCATTATATCGAACTCAACAAAGGTCAATATCTTTTTATGTGGTATTGTTGACCCTGTGATGCACCACTTTGTGTTCTGTAGAGATGAGGCTTTTGGATGGCCCTAGTTATTGTGCTGGAAGATTGGAGATGCTTACTGAAAACCATACCTGGGTATCCGTGTGTAACGAAAACTGGGATCTGCAGGATGTGCAGGTGGTGTGCAAACATCTGGGTTGTGGACCTGCTCTGGCCTCACCAGGATCTTCGATGTTTGGACATGGATCCAGTCCCATCTTGTTGACTGATATGAACTGCACAGGGACAGAAGTTCACCTGAAACAGTGCCCATTTGTTTCTCTGATAAACAGTACAAGGAGCTGTAGCAATGCAGACAGTGCTGGTGTCATATGTTCAGGTAATTATGCACAGACATATTTTCATAATTGAGCCTGAGAGCGTCAGGATTTTGCAATCTTATTACATACGCTAGGAACCATAGATGGCATCACTGTAAAAGTTCGAGGGGTAAGTGGCTGTCTCTCCAGTACTGCTATCTGAGAGCTGAAGATTAATCACATATTTCCCTGCAGTGTATTGGTTTGAGAGATCATTTGTGACACCACTGTCAGCATGGACCAGTCATATCCAATGTGTCATATGTGACTCTTCCAGACCTAAAAATTCTGGAGATTGCAGAGAGTTTAAATAATTTCAAAAGTAACCATTTGAAAGTAATCACTTTAATGTGCCCGGGGTTGCTTTTCCTACTTTCCATGTATGCATTTGAAATGTTGCCTTATTTCTGATGGTATAGCAATCTGATTCAAAACAGGTTACGTTAGTAAAGGTTCTGCAGAACTGATCTGATCATTACAACCATGTCCCGTGGCAAACAAAATTCTTGATGAGATGGAATAAGGACATTCTTGTGGTTACCTCACAGCTATGCAGTTGACTGGTACATTTCTCACAGTGCTTGTCTTGGATTGTTGTATCAGTATATTTCTCACAGCTATGTGATGCAGAATAGAATAGCATCTGATGCATTTTTTTTATGATGTTGAGTGTTATAAATTAGAACATATTTTAACACTTCAGTTTCACAGCAATGCTTTACATTTCTAGTGCATTCCTTGTGTTAGACAAACATCCGATTTAACTCTATGATTTCATTTTCTATAACTCGTGTGTAGGTGTGAGACTGGTAAAAGGTGACCACCCATGCTCTGGGAGAGTGGAGCTGTTTCATGATGGTCAGTGGGACCCTGTGTCCAGTCGTGGTTGGGATATATGGGATGCTCAGGTAGTGTGCAAGGACACTGGCTGTGGATTTGCAATATCAGTCCAAAAAGGATCTGTGTTGGGACTGAGAACTAGCGTGCTTTGGTTAGAGGATGTTAACTGTAATGGTACAGAGTCTCATCTCACCGATTGCCCAGGAAGTTGGAATAAACATATGGATCACCATGGAGAAACAGCTGGAGTTCTCTGCACAGGTAAAGTCCTAACTATTTTTATATACTGCAGTTTGGATTTGGAAGGGCATAATTTTGTTCTTCCAAGCCCCAGATCTCAGATCATCATTGTAGTAAAACGTTATCACCTCAGTTTTTAGAAAATGTAAAGGACTCCCTGACTGATTCAGTTTAATTCGAAATCCTCCAAGAACTTGACCCGTATATTTTTAATCATGGCCATTCCTACTGGTCTTCTAACATCTGTCTTTTCTCTCTGAACTAATTCAAGCACCTTATTGCTGCAGTCTTTGTGCTGAATAACTTAGTAGTAGCAGTTTCCTCCTTAACAGTGTTTCCCTTTCTTTACAGGTCTTTTCTCAAGATTCTCCTCTTCTCCTTTTTATATGCCTTTTTAAGAAAATAGATAGAGTTCTTCGTCTCTGGATAAAGTATCTTGATTTAATAATCAGTAAGAAAGATATTTTATAGCATAAAATTAAATTGATTGTTTCCTTTGGTAAAATAAAACAACGTGACAAAAAAAACAACCAAAAAAACATAGCCATTACATTTAACCTCATATGAACTGTGAAGGATGAGGGTGAAGGGACACGAAAAGATAAGACCAATAGAGCACAGAATAAGCCTGGGCAGGCCTTTATCTCTGGTGTTTTATTTTAGTGCATGCTGGTAAAATCCTAATTGAGAAAGTCAGTAACTCGCCCTGAGCTACCAATGAAAAAGTGTGAGCTAAATCCTGCTGTCGCTCCTTGTGACCTTGGGCAAGTCACTTTACCTCCATTACCTCAGGTACAAAACTTAGATTGTAAGTCCTCTGGGGATAGGGAAATACCTACAATACCTGAATGTAAACTGATGTGATATCTCAGATGAATGTCGGTATATAAAAATAATAAATAAATAAAATTGAAAAAAAAAATAGAAGTGCTAGTATTTGTGTGCTTGTGATGGAGGAATATGTAATGAGCCCTTTCTCATTGTAAAAGAAAAGCATTGTAGCTAAAAGATCCCAGCAGTGGCACATTTCATCACAAATTTATTATCTATGTCTTAACAATCCCTGTTGTGCATCTGTCTAAGATCTCTCTCTATCCTTACAGGTCATTTACCAAAACCTACACTCACCCATTCACCTGCATTCTTAGCATTTGAGAAAGGAGGGAGCCTCCAGCTGAACTGCACAATCCCTCATCTTTATGTGAACACTTCCATCTACTTCTATAAAGGAAAGAGAGAGAATCCACTTGAAGTGAAGACTTTGTCAAGCACAGAGAACAGTGCAGGGTACACATTGAATGGCTTGGACTCTTCTGATGAGGACAAGTATACCTGTGTGTATGAATTAGAGACTCTAGGACAAGCCTTCAAGTCAGAAGAGAGCAAACCATTATTTATTATTATTGGTAAGTTATTTCTTTGAGGCACTTCACATCTGGCACTGTGAAGAAGGTTCACCCTTATTGTCAGTCTAAAACCATTATCTTCTAATTAATGTAAGAGTATAAGTTTTCTAGTAAATTTATCATCAAAGCCTTTTAGTATTCAGTATGTATTTCTGTGTCTGCTTAACAAAACTTCCAACAGTCTTGTCCCATTGGTATAAGAAAGGAATAAGGTAAAGAAGAGAGGTACTCAGAGAAGGTGACCACAAAGAGTCTTGCTTTTAGGTGTTCTTTACTGTAAAATACTGTAGGAATGCCTTATGAGCTTGATGATGTAGTCTGTCTGTTATGCGCTGCTGACAGTCGTCTCTGTTTGATTTTCCATACGTATATGCATAAACAGTTTACATATATAAAATCCCACTAGTATGAAACTACATGCATAAACTTCCACAGCCAAGAATTATACACATAAGCTTCCGTGATCAGGAAAAACTGGCGGCAGGATGACACACACTCTCTTCATAGACAAACACAAATATCTCCTCACTTTCCCTCCAACACACATACATTCCCCCAATGACTGGAGCACACACACACATACAGATCCCCCAGTGATGGAACACACACATTCCATAAACACAACCCTCTCACTTGGCCCAGCACATACACACATTCCCCTGGTGGCTGGAGCATGAGCACATACCTCAAGACTATCTGGAGTTCATACACATACAATTGCACCCTCTTTTCAACACATACATACTTTCTTCTGGTGGCTTGAACACATCCAATGCATGCAGAATTTCAAGATCCATAACCAAAAGACAAAGCTAATTGAGATGGATAACTCTGGCATCAGTGGCACAACTGCAAAAGGAAAGAGTGAAGTGAATAACAAATCTCAACTAAAGTCACATAAGGAGTACAGGAAAAGCAGTAACCTTAAAGAGAATACCTGGAAAGCTATGACCACAAATCCTCATAGTTTGGGAAATAAAATCCCAGATCTGCAGGCCCTAATGACGGAGGCAGAATTGGACATTGTTGCTATCACAGAGACATGGTTCACAGAATCTCATGATTGGGATACAGCAATACCAGGCTATAACTTGTTAAGGAAGGACAGAGTGGATAGAAAAGGGGGAGGTGTGGCTCTTTATGTGAGAAATAATATCCAAGCATCTGAGCTGCAAGGAAGTTGGGGCAAGGAAAAAGCACTATGGGTCGACCTAAAAAAAGATGATGGGGCGTCCATTTATATTGGAGTGGTTTACAGGCCTCCAAACCAAAAGGAAGAGCTGGACAGAGATCTGGTTGAAGACATCCATAAGATAGGTAAGAAGGGGGAAGTGGTGATCGTTGGTGACTTTAATATGCCAGATGTAGACTGGAAAATCCCATCTGCAGAATCTAAAAATAGTAGAGCGATAGTGGATGCCATGCAAGTAACTTTGTTCAAACAAATGGTATTGGAACCCACGAGAGAAGGAACTATACTCGACTTAGTGCTCACTAATGGAGATAATGTCTCTGATGTCAAGGTGGGCGCCCACCTCAGCACCAGTGATCATCAAACAGTATGGTTTAATATCACTAAAAGAATATGGAAAAGAAGCACAAAGACCAGAGTTTTACAGTTCAAAAACACGGACTTTGAGGAAATGGGGAAATACCTAGAGGAAGAAATAAATGGATGGGAGAATGAGAGAGATGTGGATCAGCAGTGGACCAATCTAAAAGGAGCAATCACCAAGGCAACTGCTCTATATGTTAGAAATGTAAAGAAAAGCAAAAGAAAAATGAAACCTATCTGGTTCTCAAAGGAGGTGGCTGACAAAATTAAAGCTAAAAGAACAGCATTCAAGAAATATAAAAGATCCCAAAGGGAGGAGCACAAAGAAGAATATTTGATTCAACTGAGGGAGACAAAGAAATTAATCAAGTTGGCAAAAAGTCAAGCGGAAGAGAGGATTGCCAAGGAGATAAAAAATGGTGACAAAACATTTTTCAGATACATCAGCGAAAAGAGAAAAGTCCAAAGTGATATAGTGAAATTGAAAGGTGGAAATGATCAATGTGTGGAGAGAGACGAAGAAATGGCAGAAATATTAAACGAATACTTCAGCTCTGTGTTTACTAAAGAAGACCCTGGAGAAGGACCATCTCTACACAACAAGAAACTGGAGGGAAGTGGAATAGATGAAAATCCTTTTACAGTAGAAAATGTATGGGAAGAGCTAAAGAATCTGAAAGTGGACAAAGCCATGGGGCCTGATGGGATTCATCCAAGGATACTGAGGGAGCTCAGAGATGTGCTGGCGGGTCCGCTGTGTGACCTGTTCAATAGATCCCTAGAAACAGGAGTGGTGCCAAGTGATTGGAGGAGAGCGGTGGTGGTCCCGCTTCACAAGAGTGGGAACAGAGAGGAGGCTGGTAACTACAGACCGGTTAGCCTCACTTCGGTGGTGGGAAAAGTAATGGAGTCGTTGTTGAAAGAGAGAATAGTGAACTATCTACAGTCCGGAGAATTGATGGACCAGAGGCAGCATGGATTCACCAGAGGAAGGTCCTGTCAGACAAATCTGATTGACTTTTTCGACTGGGTAACCAAGGAATTGGATCGAGGAAGAGCGCTTGATGTCATCTACTTGGATTTCAGCAAAGCTTTTGATTCAGTTCCACACAGGAGACTGGTGAATAAAACGAGAAGCTTAGGAGTGAGTGCCGAGGTGGTGACCTGGATTGAAAACTGGTTGACGGACAGAAGATAATGTGTGATGGTAAATGGAACTTTCTCCAAAGAGAGAGCGGTTTTAAGTGGTGTACTGCAAGGATCGGTGTTGGGACCAGTCCTGTTCAATATCTTTGTGAGCGACATTGCGGACGGGATAGAAAGTAAGGTTTGTCTTTTTGTGGATGACACTAAGATCTGCAACAGAGTGGACACGCCGGAAGGAGTGGAGAGAATGAGACGGGATTTAAGGAAACTGGAAGAGTGGTTGAAGATATGGCAGCTGAGATTCAACGCCAAGAAGTGCAGAGTCATACATATGGGGAGTGGAAATCCGAATGAACTGTATTCGATGGGGTGGGGGGGGGGGGAGGCTGATGTACACGGAGCAGGAGAGAGACCTTGGGGTGATAGTGTCTAATGATATGAAGTCTGCGAAACAATGCGACAAGGCGATAGCAAAAGCCAGAAGAATGCTGGGATGCATAGAGAGAGGAATATCGAGTAAGAAAAGGGAAGTGATTATCCCCTTGTACAGGTCCTTGGTGAGGCCTCACCTGGAGTACTGTGTTCAGTTCTGGAGACCGTATCTACAAAGAGACAAGGACAAGATGGAAGCGGTACAGAGAAGAGCGACCAGGAAGGTGGAGGGTCTTCATCGGATGACATACGAGGAGAGATTGAAGAATCTAAATATGTACTCCCTGGAGGAAAGGAGGAGCAGGGGTGATTTGATTCAGACTTTCAGATACTTGAAAAACTTTAATGATCCAAAGACAACGACAAACCTTTTCCGTCGAAAAAAATCAGCAGAACCAGAGGTCACGAGCTGAGGCTCCAGGGTGGAAGACTAAGAACCAATGTCAGGAAGTATTTCTTCACGGAAAGGGTGGTGGATGCCTGGAATGCCCTTCCGGAGGAAGTGGTGAAGTCTAAAACTGTGAACGACTTCAAAGGGGCGTGGGATAAACACTGTGGATCCATCAAGTCTAGAGGGCGTGAATAAAGTGGAGGCAGCAAAACACTGCACGGAGCGGCAGTAGCCACAGAGGCATTCAAACACTGCACAGAGCGGCAGTAGCCACAGAGGCATTCACGGAGCGGGATGCCAGTGGCCAGTAGTTAGTGTTCCACCTTCACGGAGCAGAAGGATGGAGGGCTGCTATCTCCAAAAAAAAAATAAAAAAACAAAACAAAAAATAAAAACAGGGGTGGGTAAGAGTATGGGGCAAGGGTGTGGCCTGCTTGTTACAGCGGTTGCTACCCCTAATTGAGCTGGATGTCACTTGGATGCAGATACAGCGCTGCTCTCTAAATTGGTGGTGGGGTGGAGGAGAATTAGTGCTGGAGGGTACTGGAAGCCAATAGTAACAGGTGGGAGGGAGAAAAAGGGAAAAAAAATGGATAAAGTGCGTAGCTTGCTGGGCAGACTAGATGGGCTGTTTGGTCTTCTTCTGCCGTCATTTCTATGTTTCTATGTTTCATCACCCGCTACCCCCATTGATGACTGGAATACATACATATACCACATACACACATACCCCTCTCCCACATAACCTGCCCTCTGTATTCACTGGTAGATGGAGTAAATACCCCACCTAGACACATACATAAACTCTTCTCCCCTCCTTGATACACACATTTCTCCTAGAACAAGCAGGATGGTAGTCCTCACACATGGGTGACATCATCGGATGGAGCCTGGCATGGAAAACTTAAGTCAAAGTTTCTGGAACTTTGACTGTGCACACGAAGCATGCCCAGCATGCCCTATACAATGCATCCACATGGGGCCCTCGTCAGTCTCTTTTTCCCCCGCAGACCTTTCATCTCGCAGTTAAGTGAGCTCTTGGTTTTTCTTTAGAAAATTGCCTTGGAAAACTTTCACTGATTATTTTTTGGATTTTTGCAGGTTTCATCGATGCCAGGCCCCCCTCGGTTCTCTCCCTTAAGCTCCTCAGACAGGTTTTTTGGTGGTTCAGTAAGTTTTTCCACTTCTGTTCCCCCCATGGCAGCAGTGCCTTAGTGTCTACTAGCTTTGACCACCCGCTGTCATCGTTCCTGTTATTTTTCCTTCTTTTAGTTTGCCAAGGCCTCATCTGGTTTCCATCAATGCCCCCAGTGCTCGAGGACAATGCTCATCATAGACCCCCATGAGGTGTGTGAATTTTGTCTGGGGGCATTGCATCATATCCGGGGTTTCCATATGTACACGCAGATGATGACTCCTAAGGGACATCGCACGTGACTCAATAAGATGAGGAAATTCTTAGGTTCGAGGAAGTCCAAGCCATTGGCATTGGCGGCACCTGTACTGATGGACCTTGGAGCCCACCAATGGACATCGAGCCATCGACATCGGCAAGGCTGTCTGTTCCGTCGATGCTGCTGGTGGATAGGGGCACCGGGGATCGACCCCTGTCAGACTCTTCCAGGTCAAGGACTTTAGGTTCATCGCCAGTGACCTTGGCACTAGGGAAAGATCGGGCTGAGCACAGAGGGAAGCCAAGGAAACATTGACACCAGTTGCCTTCAATGCACAGTGCCAGGCTCTGGAAGGCACTGGCTCAAGCCGTGATGCCCCTGAAGTGACCCTGTGGCAAGGAGTGCTCATCCTCCATCGATGCCTGGGGTCCGCAATGGCCTCCACCGGTCCTGGTGCCTGTCGCTGATCCACCTCAGGGATCCGAGGAATATCTGGTCACCTCTCCTGCCTCCCAGTCAGTGTTGGTATTGACAACTTTCAAGGAGGAGTTGGAGTGCAGAGTCCAGCTGACACTGGAGCAAGCACTGCAGGGCATCAAGCTGGTAGCACCAACAGTGCCGATGCCCATGCTTTCCCTGCTGGAACCACTGCTGAAATGGCTCAATGTGCTTATTGGTGTGTTACCCACCCAACTTATAATATTGAAACTGTATGTATATGACGTATTCTTTGTAATCTATATTCAAAATAACATCATGTATTACAGAATGCTGATACCATGTAGTCTCATTCGTGTAGCCAGAGAAACCTCATATAAAATGGCGGGCTTTATCTTTGGTAGCCCTGAAAGCCACTGTTTGTGGTTATACGGTCACTGATAAATCATATGCCATTATTCAATATAATCATTGGTTTCTCCGGTGTGATTTTTTTCTTTGTTTTTCAATTTTTCTAGACTTCTTGGCAGTAAAGTATTTTTAACTTATCGTAGCAGTGAAGGCATCGGGGATATCAAGCTTGGCATTGGCCCGACACGGCTCGTGTTTCTGACAGCTTCTTCAGGGGCCGCAAAATGCCAATTCTAAAATGAAAAGTATTACTTTGAAACAGCATTTAACTACAAAAGCGCCATTCATACTGCTATATATTGAATACGTACGATTCCCAAGTGTGCCCGAAACAGATTCTGCTACTCTGCTGCAGCTTTGTCTTGACAGCTGGATCCGCCATGTTACAAAGCTGTTTATGTACCTACCTCATTTGTAGGAGGAACCAATCAATCAGGAATTAATCAGGCCATTACACCAAAACAGCAGGTCCTGGAATCGCTAGATAAGCGACGATCATTCAACAGAGTCGTTTAGACCTTGAGGAGATTGTGTTGCTAGAGTGTAAATCCACCATTGCTCACGAAGATTCAAAAATCTTACCCACCCAACTGGTATCAGTTTCCAGGAGGCCATCAATGCCCGGTGAGGCACTGATGCTTCCCCTGACTGATATGGTGCTCGTTAACAGTTCCTCTGAGGAGGAAGCTCCATCGAGCCTGGCAGGAACACAGAGGCCTGAAGCCTCCCATCCAGCTTTGCCGGGGCCGGCGCCCATGCCACTGGTGCCCATGTTTCTGGACAAAGGCCAAGCATCTAGGGCCCCATCCCCTGTGGATTACAGTGAGGATGAGGCTCTGTATGACCTCTGGGGGATGACGCTGCAGAATCCTCCTCTGAGGACTCGGAGGGTCTGCCTTCAGAGCCATCTCCTCCAGACGAACTAAGACAGTCTCCGCCAGAGAACTTGACCTTTGCAGGTTTTGTGCAGGTGATGGCCGAGGCCATCCCTTTTCAGTTGATGATGGAGGATGCCAGGCAAAAGATGCTGGAAATCCTCCAGTTCATGGAGGCTCCTATGGAAATCATCGCGCTCCTGGTGCATGAGATCTTTAAGGAGTTGCTGCTGAGAATCTGGGAACATGCACTGATGGTATCTCCCATAAACAGGAAGGCAGATGGAGTTTACCTCAACCAGCAGGCTACCTGATTCAAGAAGTGCCAGTTGTCACACCAATCAGTGGTGTTCGAATCTGCTCTCAAGAGGACTAAGCGCTCTTGGACCCAAGCATTGGCGTCCCCAGGAAAGGATCACAGAGCAATGGACGATCTTAGGAGGAAAGTAGTACAGGGGGCCATGCTCGTTGCCCATATTGCTTCTTACCAGCTCTACATGAGCCAATACTCGTGCAACCTCTGGAAGCAAGTGCAGGAGGCGGCCGAGCGGCTACCTTAACAGCAGCAAGACACCTTCTTATTGCTGGTGTGTCAGGGCCTGGAGTGTGGAAAACACGAGGTTCGATCAACCTACGATGTCTTTGAGACAGCATCGAGAGTCTCTGCAATGGGAATTGGCGCCCACAAAATGGCATGGACAAGATTTTTATTTTTTTATTTATTTAATAGTTTTTATATACCGACCTTCATAGTAAATAACCATATCGGATCGGTTTACAATTAACAAGATGGCGGCATAGCCGGTTCACAGAGCGTTCCTCGCAGTTTGAACAATCATTTCCTTCAAATTATTTCGAGCCATGCCGGCAAAAAGAAAGGGAAAAGTAAGAGTTTTACCCCACTGAACCCTTACCTCCCTTGCTGCAGTTTGAGATAGACCGCTTCTTGACTCAGCCAGACCCAGAGGGAGCTGGTGATACCGATGGGAGTCCCCGAGGAGGAGAGCGAGGAGGTCCCCAGTCCGGACCTGCATCCACCCCCGGCACAGCGCAGCTTTGATGGAGGCTCGCCCCAGTCGCTCCCCGATGACGGGGTCAGAGCGACAGGGCAGGAGGAGGTTGCTTCCAGAGCAGAGCTTAAGGCTGAGTGTCCCCTGGTCATTGGAGAGGGAAACACCTGAGGCGACGAAATGGAGACTGGCTTCCCGGGAGAACTGCAGGAGAAGAGCATGGAGAGACCCCTGGTTGGAGAGCTGGAGCCAACATCCTCAGGACTGTGGGGTGAACTTCTGCGCATTCCAGCGAAGCTGGAGACGGTAATCCTTGAGGCTATTTGGGACATGGTGGTTGGATTTGGGTCCTCCTTGAATAGACTGGAAAACAAAATAGATTCTGTTTCCTACAATATTCCACAAAAGTTGCTTGGAGTGAAAGAACAGACTAATGCTGTTTCCATAAAGGTTGGGGAGGCTGAAAACAAAATTCAGTCTCTACAAACCTTAAATGCTACAATTATTAAGGATCAAATAGCATGTTCAAGACGATTAGAGATATTGGAAAACAATATTAGACATCTGAATGTAAGGATATTAAATTTTCCCAAAGTGGCTGGGGAAATACCATTTATTACACTGAAAAGATTCCTTGCAGAAGCTCTTGAAATTTCTCAGGATAATTTTCCTTCTATTACTGTTACTTTTTAAAGAGAGCTTCTGTTGTGGGTATTGTTCCTAATACAATCCCAGCTAACTTAATTAGTTTCTTAGAAAACTCCAGCTTGGAAGTATTGGAAAGAAACACTTTAGTGGTATCATTTATTAATACACAGGATATAAATAATGTAATGAGAAGTTTCTTTAGGAAATTTCCAGTGCAATTCTATGGGCAACCAATTAGAATGTACCCTGATTTGACTCCTGTCACAAAGACAAGCAGAAAAGAATTCTTAACATTACGTCAAAATGTGACCACGCTAGGCTTTTCTTTTCAGCTTCGATATCCTTGCAGATGTCTTTTCAAAAGGGGTGAAGAGACTTTTGTTTTCCATCAAATAGATCAGCTACGCCAATTTGTTGAGGCCTGCATGCCTTCTACCTCATCCCCTATACCTCAAAATGGGAATAGGTCATAAAGAAAATATATAGCTGGCTGTGTACTATGCAAATGCCCTTACATTTATCTATGTTTCCCATGTTTTCTCCTTTTGAAATTGCTGTCCCTCGACTGTTCTTTTTCCATAATGATATATATTCAGTTGTTAAAGGTACAAATTGAGATTTATTTTCTTTTTATTATGATTTCCATTGGTAAAATATTGAATCTTCGTATGAAGTAATACTTATTGAATAATATGATTATATATTGAAAGTACTTTTCATTCAATTTATAAATTTGAAAACGATAAATAAAGAATTGAAAAAAATGTCATGGCTATGGGCCTTGCATCTCTGACCAGAGGTACAGGAAAGACTTGCTGTGTACAGGAAAGATTTTTTTTGTAGATAAGGTGAGGGACGTGGTGGCCCAATTGCAGGATCACCATGAGACCTTCCAGCAACTCTCCACCAGCACTTTGGACTAGGGATGTGAATCGTTTTTTGACGATTTAAAATATCGTCCGATATATTTTAAATCGTCATAAATCGTTAGAGCCGCGATACAATAACAATTCCCCCGATTTATCGTCAAAAAATCGTAAATCAGGGGAAGGGGGAGGGGAAGGGGGAGGGCGGGAAAACCGGCACACTAAAACAGCCCTAAAACCCACCCCGACCCTTTAAAATAAATCCCCCACCCTCCCAAACCCCCCCAAAATGCCTTAAATTACCTGGGGTCCAGAGGAAGGGTTCCGGAGTGATCTTTTACTCTCGGACCTCCAGTGCGTTGTAGAAATGGCGCCGGCGCTACCTTTGCCTTTTCATATGACAGGTCAAAGGTAGCACCGGCGCCATTTTGTTTTTTGTCCCCCGACGTCAGGAGCGTAGGAGATCGCTCCCGGACCCCCGCTGGACCGGCCGGCGCCATTTTGCTGGACCGGCAACATGGCGTACGGCATTTTGCGCCAGCAAAATGGCGCCAGCAAAATGGCCGGCGCCATTTTGCTGGCGCCGGCCGTACGGCAACACGCTTCGACTGCAGGAGGTTGTTCCGGACCCCCGCTGGACTTTTGGCAAGTCTTGTGGGGGTCAGGAGGCCCCCCCAAGCTGGCCAAAAGTCCCTGGGGGTCCAGCGGGGGTCCGGGAGCGATCTCCTACCGCGAATCGTTTTTCCGTACGGAAAAACGATTCGATTGCAGGAAGTCGTTCCTGGACCCCTGCTGGACTTTTGGCAAGTCTTGTGGGGGTCAGGAGGCCCCCCCAAGCTGGCCAAAAGTCCCTGGGGGTCCAGCGGGGGTCCGGGAGTGATCTCCTACGCTCCTGATGTTGAGGGACAAAAAACAAAATGGCGCCGGCGCTACCTTTGACCTGTCATATGACAAGGCAAAGGTAGCGCCGGCGCCATTTCTTCAATGCACTGGAGGTCCGAGAGTAAAAGATCACACCGGGACCCTTCCTCTGGACTCCAGGTAATTTAAGGCATTTTGGGGGGGGGGTTCGGGAGGGTGGGGGATTTATTTTAAAGGGTCGGGGTGGGTTTTAGGGTTGTTTTAGTGTGCCGGTTTTCCCGCCCTCCCCCTTCCCCTCCCCCCCACTGGACCCCAGGTAATTTAAGGCATTTTGGGGGGGTTCGGGAGGGTGGGGGATTTATTTTAAAGGGTCGGGGTGGGTTTTAGGGATGTATTAGTGTGCCGGTTTTCGATTTACACGATTTACACAATATTTAAAAAACCCAAACTGCGACGATCCGATTCCCTCCCCCTCCCAGCCGAAATCGATCGTTAAGACGATCGATCACACGATTCACATCTCTACTTTGGACCTGCCCTGCTCAGCCAAGGAGGTCTGTGAGTCAGGGCCAGAGGAAGTCTTTCTGCCGCCAGAGGAAGTACTATCCTCCAGCCTGAGCTACCGCTCGCAGAGAGTGAGCTCCCATGGCTGTTCCAGGCAGCAGAGAGCTCCCAAGCCCCAGCCAGCACCCCAGCCAAATCCCGGGACGGGGTTTTGACTGGATTGTAGGGAGCATGAACCAGCCACCTGTAGATGACATGCTGGATGTCATGGTTCTTTGCAGATCAGTGGCCCAGTATAATCTTGTACCAGTGGGTTCTGTCCATTGTCCATCAAGGGTACCAATTGAACCTATTGGGTGTCCCACCAAATTGTCCCCCATGCCCATTTTGGTGGCAAATAGTGCATCAGGAGGTACTGTTAATGGAGCTCTCTGCCCTCTTAACGGCCAGAGCGATCGAGTCTCTCCCACTAAGGCAAAGAGAGCAGGGATTCTATTCCCTGTACTTTCTGATTCCAAAGAGGACAGGGGTACCCCGTCCCATCCTAGATCTGAGAGCCTTGAACAAGTTTCTAAAAAAAGAAAAGTTCAAGATGGTTTCCCTGATTCCCCTCTTGCAAAAAGGGGACTGGTTATGCTCCCTCGATTTAAAGGACACATACACTCACTGCAAGATCTTCCCAAGACACAGGAAGTATCTCAGATTTGTGGTGGGAAAACATCACTTCCAGTACAGTGTGTTGCCATTTGGACCAGCGTGGCCCCATGTGTCTTCACAAAATGCCTGGCTGTGGTGTGGGTGTACCTCCACAGGCTGGGAGTGCATGATTTCTCTTACTTGGATGATTGGCTGGTCAAGATCACCTCTCAGTTGGTCCATGTGTTTGACCATCCTGGTGTTGGAGTCACTTCCTGAAGTCTCACCTCAGCCCGTCACCTCATTTGGACTTCATAGGAGCCCTGCTAGACACAGTTCAAGCAAGAGCCTTCCTGTGCGATCCAGGGCAGTCACCTGTTGCGCCCATCGGTCGCAGACGACTGCACCCTCTCTGTCTCCCCTCTTTTTTTTCTCTTTCCTCTCCTCTGGGCAAGATGGCTGCCTCCGCCTCTCCTCCCTGACCTCTCTGGCATCCCCGCACTGGCATGGGCGATTGCGATCACCATTCTTACACTGAGGTCACATAGGGCATGCGTGCGCCGCCCTCTCTTTTGAATACATCATGGCGGGAACCTTGGGGGCGTCCCCACTGCATGATGTCACTACCTCCGGGTACTTAGCCTCCGATCTCCAATCCAGCTCGAGTTAGCAAGAATTCCGCTCCAGCTAATTTCGACTTCCTTCAGAGACTTCCTCCGGGGTTACGCTAGCTACACCATGGCACTCTAGGTACCCGGTCCTCGGGGGCCTTATCCGCTCCTACCTACCCTCTGTTCCAGCAAGGACGCTTAAGGCACCCGCTCCTCGGGGGCCTTGCTTCGCTCCTGCTATTCTCCAGGTTTCCCAGCTCATCAATACAGCAACCAAGGGTCCACAAACATGTCAAGCCTACAACAGATTGCTAACTCCATGGACCCAGCTCAGCTCTTAGCTTTACAGGCCATTCCTGGCCTGGCCCAATGGATCACCGAGCAACAAAAGAATCTGGAGCCATTAACCGTCGCCTTCAACCAGTTGAATGCCCAACTGAATACCCCGATGGTTCCAGCTGAAGGCTCCTCATCTCAGGTAGTTACTGTCAAGACTACCGTACCTCTATCAACTCCTACACGTTTTTCTGGGGATACACGGATGTGTAGGGTTAACCAATGTAGTATGCATTTTTCTTTGCAACCCAACTACTTCCCTATGGCTATAGCCAAAACCATCTACATCCTTTCGTTACTCGAAGGAAGAGCCCCGGCCTGGGCTTCACCGCTCTGGGAACGCGGTGATCCTATTTTGAATGATTTGACCGGCTTTTTAACCTTTTTCAAGTCAGTATTTGATGAATCCCGCTCGGCATTCCATTGCAGGATCTAATCTGCTGCATCTTCAGCAAGGGAACAAGCCTCTACCAGACTATGAGATCGAATTTAAGACTTTAGCATCCTTACTCCATTGAAACCTGGGGTGCTTGCATGCCATTTTCTTAGAGGGTCTCAACTCTTGACTGAAGGATGAATTAGTGACTCGTGAATTGCCTGATACCCTGGAATTTCTCATCGATTTAGCTGGGAGGATTGACCGCCACATTCAAGATCGCACGAAGCACGTCTTGGGAGGTACCCGTCCTAAGCCTTTGCACATAGCTCCTACCCCACAATTGTCACCTAGCGAGGAGGACGAGCCAATGCAGTTAGGCCGCAGCCATTTAACCTCTAAGGAGAGACGCTACTGTAAACGCATGGGTCTATGCATGTACTGCGGTCACTCTGGACATGCTGTCCAGACTTGTCCTATCTGTCCAGGAAACATGCAGACCTAGGATCCACTGGAGGACTCTTCCTAGGTCTAACTACACCTACTCCTCCATTATCACTTCCTGTCTTGCTTATCTGCAGAAGCCTGGAGTTTCAGACACTTGCCCTTATAGACTCTGGGGCTGGAGGGAATTTTATTCTAAAACAGCTGCTGGAACATCTGTGTATTCCTACGACACCCATGACTACACCTTTGCTGCTATCTTCTATACACGGAGAACCACTTCCAGGAGAAGTTTCTCTCACCATTCAGTCCATTTGCCTTCGCACCGGGGCCTTAAATTCAGACTATCTCCTTTCTTGTTCTTGAGAAAGCCATCCATCCCGTGGTGCTCGGCTTACCCTGGTTACAGGATCACATGCCTCAGTTTAACTGGGCTACTTTGGAATTGTCACAATTGGGTCCTGACTGCCATGGTCGATGCCTGTCTAAAATAACCCCTGTGCCATGTACGCCCACCATACCATAGTTACCCGGTCTACCACCACAATACTCATCTTTCCAGGATGTTTTCTCCAAACAAGCAGCAGACGAATTACCTCCACATCAGATTTTTTATTGTGCTATCAATCTGAAGCCCAATAATGAACCTCCCAAGGGAAGGGTGTACCCCCTCTCAGTAGCAGAGACTAAAGCTATGTCAGCCTACATCCAAAAGAACCTTCAAAAAGGGTTCATCAGGCCCTCTAAATCCCCGGCTGGTGCGGGGTTTTTCTTCATGGGAAAAAAGGATGGCTCCCTTCGTCCTTGTATTGATTACAGAGGCCTCAACGAGATCACCATCAAGGATCGTTATTCTCTGCCCCTAATAACGGAACTATTCGACAGACTTCAGGGGGCTAAAATCTTCTCCAAATTGGACCTCAAAGGGGCCTACAATTTGGTCCGAATCCATCACGAGGACGAGTGGAAAACAGCCTTTAACACCCATGATGGACACTTTGAATACCTAGTCATGCCTTTTGGCTTGTGCAGTGCACCAGCGGTGTTTCAAAATATGATGAATGACATTCTGCATGATCTCCTGTACCAGTGTGTAGTGGTGTATTTAGATGGCATCCTGATCTCACAGGATCTACAGACACACCAGGAGGATGTGAAGAAAGTACTGCAGAGGTTGGAGAAAACCATTTGTACGCTAAGCTTGAGAAATGCGCTTTTCATCAAGAAATCCATACCCTTCCTGGGCTACATGGTCTCTAAGAAGGGTTTTCAAACGGATCCCCAAAAGAATGGCCTCAACCCATGGGGTTGAAGGCATTACGCCGCTTCTTTGGCTTCACAAACTACTACCATTCATTTATCAAGAATTACTCCACCTTGATGGTTGCACTCATGTCCATGACTAAAAAGGGGGTTAATCCTTCCAAATGGTCTCATGAGGCTGTGGCGGCTTTTCAAACCCTCAAAGAAGCCTTCCAAAAAACCCTTGCCATTGCCATCCCAACCCCCATCACCCATTCATCGTCGAGGTCGACGTCTCGGACGTCGGCGTAGGAGCAGTATTAAGCCAGTACAGCGACTCCAATGTTCTCCATCCTTGCTCATTCTTCTCAAGACGCTTTTCGCCTGGTGAAAAAAACTATGGAATTGGAGACAAAGAATCACTCGCTATTAAATTGGCCTTTGAAGAGTGGTGCCCATGGCTAGAGGATACTCAACATCAAATCCTAGTATACACTGATCATAAAAACTTGGAGTATCTCCGACATGCCCAACGACTTAACCACTGACAGGCCCGGTGGTCACTGTTCTTCAACAGATTTGATTTCCTGCTCAAATACCGGCCAGCAGAAAAAAATGTCTGGGCAGATGCCCTTTCATGCTCATTTTCTCCAGATGACATACTCAATGAACCTCGCCACATTATCAGCCCTGAGAAACTGGCTTTGGCAATCATGCATATAGTTCCTGCCAGTAAAACAGTTTTGGCTAGGAGTATGAGGAAAAAGCTATTAAAATGGGCACATGATTCCCGTCTGGCCGGCCATCCTGGGCAAAGCCATACACTAGCCATGCTCCAACGCTTCTATTGGTGGCCTACAATGAAGGAAGATGTATAAGCCTACGTATCTTCCTGTGTGACCTGCGCAAGACAGAAACCCCCTACCGGACGTCCCTGGGGTCTCCTACAACCTCTGTCGGTTCCTGAGGAGCCCTGGACACATCGCAACCGACTTCTTAGTGGATCTACCATCCTCCAGAGGAAACAATACAATTTGGGTGACTGTCGATCGCTTTTCAAAAATGGCACATTTCGTGGCACTGCCAGGTTTGCCATCTGCTGCTGAACTAGCAAAGCTATGTGTCAAACACATTTTTCACCTCCATGGGATGCTCAAGTACATCTTATCCGACAAGAGAGCGCTTTGCCAAAAGTTTGACATTTCACTGGACCTAACGTCTGCTTTGCCAAAAGTTTGACATTTCACTGGACCTAATGTCTGCCTATCATCATGGGCAAACTGAAAGAATGAACAGGACACTTAAACAGTTTTTGTGATCTTATGTGAACACAAGACAAAGCGACTGGGTAGAATTAATACTTTGGGCAGAGTTTGCCTTAAACTCACATCCTGCCACTGCTACAGAGTCCTCCACTTTTCAAGTCGTATATGGTCGGCAACCAGTACCTCCTCTACCATTACCACTGACTGTGGCTTCACCTGCAGCTCAATCCATGGCAGCAGAATTACAACAGCTCTGGAGACAAACTAAGGAACTGCTACTCAAGGCAGGTCAAAGAGCCAAGAGAACCTACGATGCCCATCATAGAAAGGCACCTCAGTTTCAACCAGGAGACAAGATCTGCTGAGAACAAAATTTCTTCACTTAAAGCTACCTTAGGCATGCTTTGCACCACGCTACATTGGACCCTTTGTCATCCTTCGACAACTGGGAAATTTGACGTACAACCTAAAATTACCTCCATCCATGAAGATACACAATGCCTTTCATGTGACTCTGCTAAAACCACTTGTTCTCTCTGAGTTCTCTAATAAGACTCCAGAACCTGTGACTCCGGATGCTGAGGAGGACATTGAATACAAGGTTGATGACATCTTAGATGTTCACAAGAGAGTCAAGACTTGGGAGTATCTTATCTCCTGGGAGGGATACTGTCCGGAGGAGAATTCATGGGAACCACTTGTCAACATCCTCGACAAAGACATGATTCGTTGATTCCACCAGACGCATCCTCAGAAACCCAAACCTCCTGGAGGGGGCCCTATGAAGGGGGGTACTTCCTAAATTATCCTAACCACCGATGCATCCACCCTGGGGTGGGGAGTTCATCTAGAGGGGCTCCGCACCCAGGGCCTATGGTCCGCCCAGGACGCATGATGTCAAATCAACTTCCTGGAGCTCCGGGCAATCAGTTACATACTGTGGGCTTTCAGAGATTGGCTGTCCAACAAAATTGTCCTGATCCAAAACAGACAACCAAATAGCAATGTGGTATGTCAACCAGCAGGGAGGCATAGGATTGTACCATGGGATGGTACTCAGGGCCATGTATCTGGCCGAATGGGGAACGTGATAGCGGACAGATTGGATCGTGCCTTCAGATCCCACGAGTGGTCTCTGTACCAGGGGGTGTTAAATCGGATTTCCACCTCTGGATGGAACAGATGTGCACCTGTTTGCGTCCCCCTGCAACAGGAAGGTGACAGTTCTGATCCCTGTATAGGTCAGATGGTGAACCAGTCTCAGATGCCTTTGCTTGCCACTGAGGCAAGGGTCTTCTGTATGCATATCCTCTGATTCTTCTGGTGTAAAGACTCTCTTGAAACTTCCTGAGGACTGAGGGACTATGATCCTCATAGTCCATCATTGGCCGAGAGAGATCTGGTTTCCACTCCTTCAGGAGTTGTCCATCCGGAGACTGATCAGTCTGGGGACTTCCCCAGATTTCATCATGCAAGATCAGGGCAAGGTGCTGCATTCCAACCTCTAGGCCCTGTCGCTCACAGCTTGGATGTTGAGAGGTGAATTCTGCAGCCGCTTGATCTTTCAGAGGATGTGTCTCAGATCCTGGTGGCTTCCAGAAAGCCTTCCACTAGAAAGTTCTATGGACTACTTGGAGGAGGTTTTCTGTGTGGTGTGAGCAGAAGGCCCTGGATCCATTCTCCTGCACCACACAAAAACTGCTGACTACCTTCTACACCCATTGAAGGCTGGCTTAAAGACCAACTCCATTAGGGTTCAACTCAGTGCAATTGGCACACATCACCAAGGTGTAGATAGTATGCCTATCTCTGAACAGCCAATAGTTGTACGCTTCATGCAGAGCCTGCTTCAATTGAAGCCTCCCACTGTGTCTTGGGGACCAGAGTGTGGTGGTTCTAGCTCAGCTGATGAAAGCTCCATTTG
Source organism: Rhinatrema bivittatum (assembly GCF_901001135.1). Classification (NCBI taxonomy): domain Eukaryota; kingdom Metazoa; phylum Chordata; class Amphibia; order Gymnophiona; family Rhinatrematidae; genus Rhinatrema; species Rhinatrema bivittatum. Next base: position 29,089,936 of record NC_042624.1, on the reverse strand, counting down.
AGCCACTGCACTCCTGTGACCTGAAGTGCCTGACCAGGAAGGTCATATTTTTGGTGGCGATCACTTTAGCACGTAGGGTCAGTGAGCTCCAGGCCTTAGTGACTTATCTACCTTATACTAAGTTTTATCATGACAGGGTGATCTCGCATACGCATCCTAAGTTGGTGATGGATTTCCATCTAACCAGTCAATTGTCCTGCCAACATTTTTTCCCGGGCCCCATTCGCACAAAGGCAAACGAGCACTGCACAGTCTGGATTACAAGAGAGCCTTAGCTTTCTGTCTGGAGTGGACAGAAGGCCAAAGACAGTCCACCCAACTTTTTATTTCTTTTGACAGGAATAGATTGGGAGTTGCCATTGCCAGACACTATCCAATTGGCTAGCAGATTGCATCTCCTTCTGTTATGCCCCAGTGGGACTGCATCCTGAGGTCATGTCAAGGCTCATTCTGTCAGAGCCATGGAAACATCAGTGGCCCACTTGCGAGCAGTTCCCTTGAAGGAGATCTGCAAGACTACAAAGTAGAGTTCTCTCCACACATTCACATCTCACTACTGTCTGGATAGGAACTGCCGATGTGACAGTAGGTTCATCCAGTCTTCGGAATCTCTTTGAGGTGTAGAACCCAAATCTCCCTACCTAGGACCCATTGGGTTCAGGCTGTCTCCCCCTCTGTTACCAATAACACTGTTGTTGTGCCCGTTGGCACCTGGTTGGTGACTGTTGGTCCCCTTTTGTGTTGGGAAACAGTCTGTAGCTAGGGATTCACCCATGTGTGAGGACTACCATCCTGCTTGTCCTAGGAGAAAGCAGAGTTGCTTACCTGTAACAGGTGTTCTCCTAGGACAGCAGGATGGTAGTCCTCACAATACCTGCCTGCCACCACTGGAGTTGGATTTCTTCTATTTTTTATTTTATCATAATTCTATGTTACGAGACTGGAGGGACTCCGCTGGGACATGGGGTATAGGGCATGCTTAGTGTGCACAGTCAAAGCTCCAGAAACTTTGACATAAGTTTTCCATGCCGGGCTCCATCCAATGATGTCACCCATGTGTGAGGACTACCATCCATGTGTGAGGACTAACATCCTGCGGTCTTAGGAGAACACCTGTTCAGGTAAGCAACTCTGCTATCCCCACCATCTCAAGATTTGTCTTTCAGAATTGAGTCTCTGCAATCCTTGATGATCCAGTAGACTGGATCATCAAGTCTACTGGGCAGACTGGATGGGCCATTCGGTCTTCTTCTGCCGTCATTTCTATGTTTCTATGTTTCTATGTAAGTACTCCTGCTCAGAAAGTTTAAATTCATGTGATGATTCCACTTTCCCTGTGTCCATTCTCAACCTCCTATAACATACAGTTCAGGGAACACAACTTTCTAATTATATTCCTGTACTTAGTCTTTGAAACCTAGCGGGATCAGACCCATGTAGAAACATGGCACCATCTAAACCTCTTCTTATAGGCTTCATTGAAACCATAAATAACAGTAATAATTATCTTAGGAAGCTTTTTATTCCTTGCTGCAATCCACAATCCTCTGCCTCTTGTGGATTGATGTAGATGAGGAACAAATAAATTTGTCTCCTCACCGTCAGCAATGCAGATATTACACTATAGTTCGTTGACTTCTGCCCGCTGTGTTTGTGCAGCTGAGGAACTAAATTCCTTACACCACTGTCAGCAAAGCAAGCACCTTAGCATCAGTCGCACAGGAAAAACCATCAGTATTACAGGCATTAGCATGGTGGAATTAAGTGCCACTAATGTTGATGGAAAGGTAACCAGAGTTATTCCAGCAACAGAAAGTACAGTTTTTCAAAAGGAATATGAGGCAAACATAAAGCACACAGCAGCTTGGCATGTGCTGACACAGCGGGAGGGTGGGAAATAGCAGACTCTTGGTAATTCCAGTATTCCATGATTGTTAAAATCATGCCCTACAAGGATAATTTCCTCAGATAGTTCAGTCTCAAAATTCCTCGTTTTGGATTTGTTGCTTATCCATTCCTGCAAACATTACATAGTTCCACCTTCTACTAGTAATCACTGGAACCATGATCAGATGCAAATGGAGGGATAATTCACCGTATACCTGATTTCCTAAAGGGAAACTTTCTTCTTAGGACCAGTAATGCAGGACTACAGTGCAGAAGAGCAAAATTTGATTCCCTAACTCAGGTTCTGCTTCCCAGATTTGCCAAAGCTGAGGATGCTGCAAAGGAGTGTTCACAGCCGGTGGGGGTGGAGGGAGCCTCAATCATTGCTCAATTGTGACATCTAGTGGCCAGACTCCATGTAAACATACCAGATTCTGGAAGGAGTTCTCTGCGATTCTTACTGTAATGGCTGGGGCTAGGTGGGATAGGGTGTTATGGTAGAAATTCCCAGGTAGTTGCAAAAGAAGGCTCATAATGCAGTAGCCTGATTGAGCTGGAAACCCAAAGGAGCAGAAGGAAAATGCTGGGCCTAAAAAAGAGAGAAAAATTACAGACGTGCACATTTTTTTCAAACATTTTGCACAGAGCACTGAGAATTACTCACAAGTAAAGCCTCTCATTTTGTGGGGTTAATCCTGACCTTATTGACTGAGACCCACCTCCAGATTTTCATTAGGCATTAATCTGGTTAAAACTAACCCCTCTCTACAGCCCCTTGGATATAAAGATATAGAAGCCATCAGCATAGATGCAGTACAGAAAACTAAATTTGCTTTTAATGTCAGAGAGAAGGGAATGGATGTTGGGTAGAGGTGGGAAATGGAGACAAAGGGGAAGCTGGGTGGATGGGGGAATTGTGTAGAGAGGATGCTGGGAGGATGGAGAGAGACCAAGGGTGCTGATCAGGTGAGGGTGTGATGATGAGAGAGAGAGGATACTGATCAGATAGGGATTGGAGAGGGAGGAAGCTGAGCACTGCAAAACGGGGACAGAGGTTGGGGTGATGCTGGGGTGCTGAGCAGAGAGTGAAGGTCTGAAAGAAGAGGATGCTGGGGAGAAGAAAGGAGAGTTGTTGGACAGGAAGATAGAGAGAAGGGGTGCTGGGCATTGTGGGTAGAGAGCAAAGGGAGGGGGGTGCAGGATGATAGAAGGTGAGAGGAGAGTGTGAGGTGGATGCTGTGCCAGACTTGCTGCTGATAGGCATGTAAGGGGGAAGACACAAGATTGAAGGTTTGCCTAGGGCATCTAATAACCTTACACCAGCCCTGTAATGAAGTGCTTACAAACCTCATAAGCAAGCCAGATCCTCTGGCAGCCTTGGCCAGTTTAGCAGGAAACTGGTCAAAAGGGCTGGAGTAAGGATCCAAATTTGAGAAGATCAATTCATTCTGAGCACGAGAAATCTCTTCAAATGAGCAAATTAATTTCTGAGAGGGAAGCAATGTTGAAATCAATTGGTCCTCAACAGCCAAGTTGTCTAGCTCAGAATGCATATTCAAAATCTTCTCTGAAGAAAGGCATATTTTTCTCATTCTTCTTTATAAAAGTTCAGTCAAATCTGATGGGTATCAGGATGGAACAAAGCAGCATGGATTTTAAATAATGTTGTAGTGCTAGTGCTAGAGTTTTGGCAGAAATAATGACTTTGTTGTAGTGAGCTCTGGTTAGGATACAATTTAATTTATCCTGATCAGAGCGAGCCGAAAGCCAGCGCCTTGCTTCCTTTCTTAAAGCAGGTAATTCACTGGTAAACCAGGATGGGGACTTATGGAATTTGGAAACCAAGGCTTTTTCGGAAATTAGCTTATCCAGAACATGCAGCATTCCTGAGCTGCTGTTATCATGATTTGTAGCATGCATGCCAGATGTTTGCAACACTGTACAGACACTCATAATGGACATCCCTACTACTTGTAGAGATGTGCATTCGTTTTCAACGCATGGGCAATCCGCAATGCATACGTCCCTATTCGTTGAATTCGTGAGTTCGCAAAATGCATTGCGATCCCTCCGAATACAACATATCATATTAGTTTCATTCTTTTGGCTTGCAGTGATTTCTTAATGGCCGTTTGAAATAGGAGAAGGCCATGTAAGAGTATCCATAGCAAAAACCAGCCCTTTCCTGTGAGTCATAAGTGACCTCACAGCCCTGTCATAGTGGGTCAGACAGGTTGGCAAGGAGACCAGAATGCAATCTATCAGAGCTAAGCATTTTCTAATGCAGCCAATAGCCGCTCTCACTCAGTGCTCTGTGACGCTATTCCTGATGACGCAGCAGTATTTATACCTTAAGCACGCAGCGTGCCACCCACTTTCTTTGCGGGGATGGTCTGGGGAGGTGCTCCGGAAAGGTGGCTGCACTCAGAGCTAGTCTGAGTGTCTCAAATCTGTATTCAATAGCTAGCTACTTTGATAGAATTTTACATTGAAAAAGATATTTCTTCGATTTGATTGCAGTGCCGCAGCTAGCCAAGCTTTATTTGACCGCACTTTTTTTTTTAATCTGAAATAGTCTTTCTGTCTGTGCCATTGAGACAAGCTGCTAGCAGTGGCATGTTGCTGGTTATTTTTATATTTTACCCCCTGGGGTAGGTTGCAAGCAGGATTTGGGTGTTGTGGTTGAGAGATATATTCAATTTTTAGCTAGTTTGATAGAATTTTCCATTGAAAAAGATATTTCTTCTTTTTTGCTACTGTGCCAAGCAAGCCATGCTTGCAGTTGTTTTTTTTTTTATTGAACTCAAGCTGTCTCTTTGTGCTCTTTTAAGCCAAGAAGTCAGTACACTGGGCAGTTTTGCAGACTCACATATATTGGGACAGGGGTGCTCTCTGAAGCCAAATCCCCAATGGGCCTTTTTTGTACTTACAAGCTTGGTGCCTACCTGCACAAGCACATACAGCGGTCTGTGGGCAGTGGGGCAGTGTTGCAGACTCACATATAGTGGGACGGGGTGCTCTCTGAAGCCAATTCCCCAGTCGGCCTCTTTTGGAAATAATTGTTTTAATTGAAATCCCTAGTAGGCAGTGACATTAAATCCATAATGTCAGGGAAAGCTAGACGTGATCGAGTGATTGGGACTGGCAGATGAGGCATATCAAAAGGCAGTGCCAATCCCCCATTAAAGTTAAAAAGGGACCTGTTTCAATCTAAAATCTCTGGAGGGGCAGGCAGTTCCATCCAGGAAAAAATGAAATTTAAAAATGATGCATCGCCACCACCTGTTTCTGACCCTGTAGTTTTGGAAGTGAGGGAAGGGGAGGCTGAGCCATGCAAGACTAAAGGGCGACACCCTAAAGCAGCAGTGCGACAGCAGACTCGACTTAACGTTGACAATGTAGCGCAGGCACTGTTTGCTAGGGATGTGAATCGTATTTCTGACGATTGTCAGAAATTGGGGGCTCCCTGAAACCGATAGGAAAACCCCACGAAATTCTCTTATCATTTTGGGGGAGGGCAGGAAAAACAGCACACAAAAACAACCGCAAAACCCACCCCGACCATTTAAAACAGCTCCCTTAGCTGCCCCTACCCTCCCGACCTCCCCCAAAATGTTTTAAAATTACCTGGTGTACCAGAGGGGGTCCCGGGAACAATCTCCCGCTCTCGGGCTGTCGGCTGCCACTAATAAAAATGGCACCGATGGCCCTTTGCCCTTATCATGTGACAGGGTATCCGTGCCATTGGCCGGCCCCTGTCACATGGTAGGAGCACTGGATGGCCCATGCCATTTTTAAAGATGGCGCCGGCCATCCATTACTCCTATCATGTGACATCATGTGATAGAGATAGCCCCGCTGATGGCTTGGGCAGAGGCGAATCTCCAGGACATCTCCGCCATCCACATTGCTGGAAGGGACAACACCACGGCAGACTTCCTCAGCAGGGAATGCCTAAATCCGGGAGAATGGCAGCTGTCCCCCACAGCCTTCCAGATGATCGTGGATCAGTGGGGGACTCCGGACATGGACCTACTAGCGGACAGGTCCAATGCTCAGCTACCCAGATACTTCAGCCGCAAGCGAGATCCGTTCTCTCACGGGATCGATGCCCTGGTTCAGCCATGGCCTCCAGGGACTCTGCTATATGCCTTTCCTCCGTGGCCCCTGCTGGGCACCCTTATTCACAAGATTCAGAGGCACAGAGGCCTAGTTCTTCTAGTGGCACCAGACTGGCCAAGAAGACCCTGGTATGCGGACATGAGAAGACTGCTGACAGGGGAGCCTCTTCCCCTGCCTCCTTTCAGGGACCTGCTTCGTCAAGGTCCCATCCTCCACGAGAATCCGGCTCAATTCTCTCTTACGGTCTGGCCATTGAGAGGGCTAAACTGAAGAAAAGAGGTTACTCGGAGCCTGTGATAGATATGCTCCTCCGAGCCCGCAAGTTTTCCACATCCCTCACTTACATACAGATCTGGAGAGTATTTGAAACCTGGTGCGACACTCATGGCACCAATCCACATGTGACCACAATCCCTATTGTTCTGGATTTCCTGCAGGATGGGCTTCAGAAGGGTCTCTCCCTAAGCTCCATCAAGGTCCAGGTGGCTGCGCTGTCTTGCTACGGTCCCAGGAGGGATGGCAAGACCATTGCCACGCATCCAGATGTTTCCCGCTTCCTGAAAGGTGTCAAGCACATTCGTCCGCCACTGCGGTGGCCAGTGCCCCTGTGGAACCTCAACATAATTTTGGATTTCCTCACGGGATCCACCTTCAGACCCCTCCGGGGCCTGTCTCTCCGTTCACTAACTTTGAAAATGGTGTTCTTGCTGGCAGTGTGTTCAGAACGCCGCATCTCAGAGCTACAAGCGCTGTCCTGCCGTGATCCCTTTCTGCGAATCACTCCAGAGGCTATCCATCTTCGCACGGTTCCCTCTTCCTTACCTAAAGTTGTCTCACAATTTCACCTCAACCAAACCATATCTTTGCCAACCACGGCGAGTTTGAAGAAATCAGAAGAAGGGCGTTTGCTACGCCATCTCGATATAGGCAGATTGCTGCCCAGATACCTGGAAAAGACAGAAGCAGTACGAAAGACAGACCATCTGTTCATGCTTCACAGTGGGAAGAAGCAAGGGGAAGCGGCCTCTCGGCCTACGTAGAGGCCGGAAAGTCACCTCCTCTGCAGGTCAAGGCTCATTCCACCAGAGCGCAGGCAGCCTCTTGGGCAGAATCTAGGATGCTGTCGCCTGCAGAGATATGTAAGGCGGCAGCATGGTCCTCCCTCCATACCTTTTCCAAATTTTACCGTCTGGATGTCCAGGCCAGGGAGGACACAGCATTTGCGAGGGCGATCCTACGCGGTCCTCAGGCAGCCTCCCGCCCGGTTCGGGAGTAGCTTTTGTACATCCCACTTGTTCTGAGTCCATCTGCTACACGCTAGGAAATGTTGAGATTACTTACCTGATAATCTCCTTTTCCTTAGGGTATGCAGATGGACTCACCAACCCGCCCGGCTGCCAGTATACATGAATCCTTGCCACTTCTAGGTAAGACATGTCATCTCTTACACGAGAGCGTCCACTCTGCCAGGTGTCGACGCTTTCCGGTTGGAAGTGCTGGCGGTCTCCAGCTACTATCAATCGGTCAGGGGAATCCTGTTTCACTAATTCATTGATCGGTCAGTACACATATATCCATAACAGCTTTTGCAAGGAAGATTACTGAGTTGCTTCACTTCCTGTGGGGGTATATGTACCCGTGCTGACGTCAGATCCGTCTCCAACTGCTAGCACGAGCACACTATACCCACTTGTTCTGAGTCCATCTGCATACATTAAGGAAAAGGAGATTATCAGGTAAGTAATCTCAACAATTTTGGCATGATGCATCATATGAAGAGGCAACACCCAACAACAGTTCTGCCATCTGGGGATGGTGGCAGTACCAGTCAGGGGACCCCTTTTTCCAGGCAGCGTAAAGTGGTTGAAAAGGAGCAGAGTTACCCCACGCCCCACACCCTCAGCCCCTTCTAGCAGTCAGGTGGCAAGCCAGCAGCCCCCTGCCTTGTGGCAGAAGTGACAACCCACCATGGAGGAAATGGGGTGGTGTTCGGTAATGCTATCCCGGGGAAGGAGGCAGGCAGCCTCAAAGGTTATATCCAGGAGCATTGGGGAAATGATTGCCCTTGATGACCAGCCATTGCAGATAGTGGAGAATGTGGGTTTCAAGCATTTCCAAATTATAAAGTCCCCTCCAGAACCACATTTTAGGGATGTGAATAGTTTATCTGACGATTGAAAATATCGAACGATATTTTCTATCTCATCAGATATCGGGGGGTCCCCGATAGCGATAGGAAACCCCACGATTAATTTTGTGGGTTCTCTTATCATTAGGGGGGGGCGGGTAGAAAGGGCACTTAAAAGTAACACAAAAACACAGCACGACCCTTTAAAATTAGTTCTTTAGTATCCCCCCAATCTCCGGACCCTTCCAAACCCCCCCCCCCCCCAATTTTTAAGAACTAATTTTAAAGGGTTGGGCTGTGTTTTGGGGTTATCGGCTTGGCGCAGCCGATTAAAAAAAACCAAAACAATGATTGGACTGCGGGAAAAATAATTTCCCGATGGTCCACAAATCCGAAACCGGAACCAATTCCGGTTCCGATTCACATCTCTACCAAATTTAGCAGAAAGGTCTTCCCCAACCTGTATATAACCAGTGTCGCAGTCGCATCCAAACGCTGCTAACTAAGGCACAGGGGAGTATGCATTTCACCTGCGATATCTGGACCGCTATGAATGCTTTACACTCTTACCTCTCCCTGACAGCACATTGGTGGGACCTGGCTGAGGCAGCGGCAGGCAGCAGCTCTATTAGTGAACAAGTATAGGGTGGAGGTGGGCTTTACTGCACAACCACCTGACAGACGAGGTCCATACCTCAGCCAATATTCTAGCATGCATCAGACAGAAGCTGGCGGGCTGGCAGCTACACTTGCGGGACAGAATTCCTCAGGCAGGGTTCTTTGTCACAGACAATGGTGCAAACATGGTAAAGGCAATATATGACGGGCGCTTTCAGAACATCCTGTGTTTTGCACACACTCTGCACCTGGTAGTGAAGTCAGCTCTGGGGTTGGAGACCAATCACCAAGAGAATGAATACCTGCATACGTTAATACACAAGTGCAGGAACATAGCAGCATACTTCCACAGAAGTGTGAAGGCGGGGCAGGTTCTCCGACAAAAGCAGACTGATTTGGACATGCCTCACAAGCGTCTCATTCAAGACATTGCCACCCGGTGGAATTCCATCTTTATGATGCTGCAGAGGTTAATGGAGCTGCAGACACCCCTTCATAAACTTTCTGGTTCAATGGATATATGGTTGTTCAAACATGCCTACCCAGAATAAAAACTCACACCTCCTCCAATAAAAAAAAAAATAAATAAAATAGACCACATTGCGTCTGTTCCATCTTCCTCATACTGAGGAACCATATGTTGTTATCCTCTCTCCTCGTTCACACCGAGGAGCCATGTTAATGTTAATGTTACTGTTATTTCTCGTCTATCCTATTTAATTATTTACTCTCCTCCCAGTTTCTAATTCCCTGTTAAAATGTAACTTCCATACTTTACCAGTTTTGATGTAAACTGGCATGATGTCCACAACTAATGCCAGTATATAAAAATGTGTAAATAAATAAATAAATAAAAATGCATAATCCGCAAGGGCATCATGATTGGTTACTCATGAGTCAGCTGGTAAAAATCCTGCAGGCCTTCAAGGATGTCATGGAGGAACTGAGTTCCAGAAGTGCCACCTTGGCTGACATCATCCCTGTAGTTAATTTTCTGGAGGAGAATTTGGAGAGCTTTAAACAGGAAGAGGGAATGACAGCTGAGGTGCTGCATTGTCTGGACTTTTTGCAGAAGCAGGTGCAAGAGAGATTAAAGCCTTTAACAGAAGACCACGCATACATGCTCGCCACAGTCTGTGATCCCAGTGTGAAAGGGAAACTCGCCCGACAGTCCAATTGTCTCTCATTTGTGAAGGACCTGCTGTTAGCAAAAGTCCGTGAACAGGAGCGCCATAGGCAGAGACAGATTAGGCATGAAGCAGAGGAGGAAACAGCGGGCACTTCAGAGAGTTGTGCTAGCTTAAGCAGGAGCAGCACTCTGTCAGCAACAGCTAGTACCTCCTCCTCCTCCATTTCAGTACGCGAAAGGCATGTTGAGCATAAAGATTCATCTGTTCTGCTATGGGCTAGAGAGAAAGTAGCTGGCATGAGTGACTCTCAGCCCACCCAAGCAAAGGAGACACCAGCACAAATGTCCATAACACGGTATCTCTCAGAGCCCACAGAAGACATGCAGATAGATCTGCTAGCATATTGGGCACACAAGTCCACTGTCTGGCCACACCTAGCCAAAGTGGCTCAGCAATAACTGTCATATCCACCAACCAGTGTGCCCGGTGAATGTGTATTTTCAATGACAGGGGATATCATGAGCCCTCACCGCTCAAGGCTGGCACCAGAGTTGATGGAAATGCTAGTGTTTTTGAAAATAAACATGCCTTTGCTTGGGTTTCCAAATTTTCCCTGTGAATGGCAAGATGAATAAAAGCAATTGAAAGCCATGCAGCAGCTTTAACTACCTCCTATGACCAGGTAATATCAGCACATGTACCTGACCTGAAACGCTGTGCCTGTCCGTCCACTGTCCAGGCTGTACATCCCTACAAGGGCCTGACCTCAAACGCTGTGCCTGTCTGAGTTTAGTTCTTGTATTTCTAATTTCAGTTTCGTGTATTTGTGCATCACTTCTTTCCAGAATATTCTTTTTCATGTTTTGCAACATTTGGAATGTAAGAACATACAAAGCTGACTTAAGGTGTTTGGAGCTTGCATATTTCATATGCTCAATAGTTTTCATGACCATTATAATATGGGCAATTTTCCCTAACCCTTTCTTAGGTGCCAACATTAATGTTTCTAGTACTATAGAAAACTGGTGGTAGTTGCATTCTAGTTCATCCTCTGTGTTCCCATAGTTTACAGATCATTATGTAAACTACAAAGTCAACATAGGTTGATTTGGACTTGAGTAGCAGTTTTCTTATTTCTGAGAGCTCTTCAAGCTCCTTTGTCATCAGCTGAAGTGCATAAGTATTAAGTATAGTTAATAGCTTCTGGGTATTTACGAGGGCTTGACCTCTATCCTCAAACGCTGTGCCTGTCCGTCTAGGCATTATGTCCCTACAAGGGCTTGACCTCTAATGCTCTGCCTGTCCATCCAGGCCTTACGTCCCTATGAGGGCTTGACCTCTATCCTCGAATGCTGTGCCTGTCTTTCCAGGTCTTTTCCCTACAAGGGCTTGACTTCTATCCTTGAATGCTGAGCCGGTTCGTCCAGGCCTTAAGTCCCTAAGAGGGCTTGACCTCTATCCTCGAATGCTGTGCCTGTCCATCCAGGCTTTACGTCCCTACAAGGGCTTAACCTCTAATGCTGTGCCTGTCCTTCCATGCCTTATGTCCCTAAAAGGGCTTGACCTCTAATGCTGTGCCTGGTCGTCCAGGCCTTATGTCCCTAAAAGGGCTTGACCTCTAATGCTGTGCCTGTCTGTCCAGGTTTTCATGACCTTCATAATACGGGCCGTTTTCCCTAGATGTTTCTTAGGTGCCAACATTAATGTTTCTAGTTCTATTGAAAACTTGTGCTAGTTGCACTCTAGATCATCCTCTGTGTTCCCATAGTTTACAGAGGCCATGTGTAAACTACAGAGTCAACATAGGTTTATATTGCAGATTTGGACTTGAGTAGCAGTTTTCTCATTTCTGAGAGCTCTTCAAGTTCTTTTGTCATCAGCTGAAGTGCATAAGTACAGTTAAAAGCTTCTGGGTATTCACTAGATGCCAACGGAACCACCACACTCTAGGGGCCAACCCATTTCAGGGAGCCCTTTCCTGCGCAAAGGAAAGGGAACTCTCCCCGGGTGCAGCCAGCCTATCTCTTAACACCCGCTGACCCATGTTGAACTGCTGTTCACATGGACACCTCCTCTGCTGCTGCCTTGAATATTCTCATTTGTATATCTCCTACATCCACCAGATTTTAAAAGACCAGTGAGAGCTCACTAGATGCCAATGGAAACACCCCACTCTAGGGACAAATCCATTCTAGAGAGCCCTTTCCTGCGCAAATGAAAGGGAACTCTCCCCAGGGCAAGCCTGTCTTGCCCCTATCAAAACCACAGGGACCTGACTATTTATTTATTTATTTATTTATTTATTTCATGGCTTTTCTATACCGGTATTAGTGGTTACATCATACCGGTTCACATCAAACTGAAAGGTAGAAAGTACATAAAACAGGGGCGAGGGCTGGGAGTACAATATAAGATAAGTGCTATGCAGTAACTGGCATAGGGAATTAGGAGAGTAGAAGATAAGAAAAAAACAGAATAACAGGATTAAACAATGTAACATAATTTAACAGTAAAAATCAACACGAGAAACTGAGGCAGCAAGGGTTAAACAGGCGCATAGGGACTAAAAGGTGTAATGGGCGGGAGTTGGTGGAGTTGATGGAGTTGACCGGTGCAGTGGTCTAATCTGGGAATGCCTGTTTGAAGAGCCAGGTCTTTAGTTGTTTTTTTAATTTGGTGGGGCAGTGCTCATGTCGGAGGTTTGTGGGTAGAGAGTTCCAGTGAGTAGGACCAGCAATGGAGAGGGCTGTGTTCCTCGTGGAGGAGAGGTGTGCCTTCTTAAGTGATGGGGTGTGGAGAGTTCCTTTATTAGTTGCTTTGGTTGGTTGGTTGGAAGGGGTGGGGCGGAATGGCTCATCAAGCCAGTCAGAGTTGTGTCTGTAGATGGATTTGTGAATGACAGTAAGGATTTTATAGAGGATGCGTGAAGGGATCGGGAGCCAATGTAGGTCTTTTAGGATGGGGGTAATGTGGTCGGATTTCCGGGTGTTTGTGATAGTTCTTGCAACAGCGTTCTGGAGCATTTGGATTGGTTTTATGGAGGAATAGGGGAGGCCTAGGAGGAGGGAGTTGCAGTAGTCCATTTTGGATGAGAGGGTAGCCTGAATGACGGTGTGGAGGTCATGGGTGTGGAGTAGAGATTTTAGTTTTTTTAGGACATTAAGTTTATAGAAGCCTTTCTTGAGGATGGTATTGATAAATTTTTTCATGTTTAGTTGCTGGTCAATTAGGACACCGAGGTCTCGCACAAAGGGCTTGGCGGAGATGGTGCTGAATGCAGGGTCGTTTGAAAAGGAGGGTTTGGGGATTTGGTGTTGGGATATAATGAGTAGTTCAGTTTTAGTAGTGTTTAGAGCGAGGTGGAGATTAGAGAGGAGGAGGTTGATGGAGGTAAGGCATTTCTCCCAAAATTTTAGAGAATCGGAGATAGAGTCTTGAATAGGTATGATGATTTGTACGTCAGCGGCATGTAGATAGAATTTAAGGCCAGGGTCAGATAGGAGCTGGCAGAGGGGAATGAGGTATATATTGAAAAGGGTAGAAGAGATGGAAGAGCCTTGAGGGACTCCGTGGGAGAGGGGGAGGTGAGTAGATTCTGCGTTACCTATTTTGACAGAGAATTGTCTATTAGACAGGTAGGATTTAAACCAAAGAAGGGCTAGGCCAGAGATGCCAATGTCAGAAAGGCGGGATAGTAAGTGGTTATGGCTTATAGTATCAAAGGCAGAGGAGATGTCTAGTAGGGCGAGAAAGTTGCAGTGTCCTTGGTCCATGCCTCTGAGGAGATGGTCAGACAGGGTAAGTAGGAGGGTTTCGGTGTTGAAGTGCTTTCGAAAACCAAATTGTGAGGGGTGTATAATGTTGTTGCTTTCGAGGTAATCCATGTGTTGGATATTGACTATCTTTTCCATGATTTTGGTGATAAATGGGAGGTTTGAGATAGGGTCATTGATGGGTCATTTGGATCCAGTGAAGGTTTTTTGAGCAGGGGTTTGACCACTGCATGTTTGAGGGAGTCAGGGACAGTGCCAGCGGATAGGGAGCAATTGATGATGTCGGCTAGTGGTTTGGCAATAGTATTGGGGATGGTTAGGAGTGCTTTAGTTGGGATAGTGTCTGTGGGGTGGGAAGCCGGTTTGATCTTCTTAAGAATGGATTCAATTTCCTTGGAATAGGTAAGGTCTAGGGTGTCAAAGTTAGCGGTGGTGAGAGGTGGACATGGGGGAGAGGGAGGTGGGGTGGGGGGAATCTAAGGAGGATGTTGGCTATTTTTTTATGGAAGAAGAGGGCCAGCTCTTCACATTTGTTCCTGGCTTCCTTGTCCGGGATGGGGGGAGGGGAGGATTTGGTGAGCTCCATAACATAGGAGAAAAAGGCTTTGGGGTTGTAGTGGTATTCATGTATTTTGGTTGCATAATAGTCACGCTTGGCCTTGAGGGTAGCAAGGCAGTAGATGTGCAGAGTGGATTTGAATGTGGAGGTGTGTTGGGGAGAGGGGTCTCTTCGCCAGGTTCTCTCTCTCTGTCTGAGGATATTTTTCATTATTTTTAGCTCAGAGGTGTACCATTGTTTTTTATTTGACGAGGGGAGTAGGTTACGACTGGAGAACAGGCGTAAGTCATTTGCAATATCATTGGTTAGATTGCACCAGGAGGTGAGGGCGGCTTCAGGATTGGAGCAGTCCAGTTTGGAGCGTGAGTTGGAAAGTGCTGCAGTGAGATCCTCGCTGGAGCAAGGTTTTCTGAAGACAATGGTGTTGCTATGTTCTGGGTTGCATGTGGTGGGGGCATTTATAGAGAAGAGGGTTTCGATGAGAGAGTGGTCTAACCAAGGGACTGGGGTGCATGAGAGGTTGGGTGAGAGGATGCATGAGTTGATGAATAAAAGGTCTAGGGTGTGTCCGGCTTTATGGGTTGGGGATGATATGACTACCTCAGCTCTGCCAGCCTGTCTTGCCCCTATCAAAACCACAGGGACCAGACTACCTACGCTGTGCCAGTCTGTCTTGCCCCTATCAACTTTCTGCCACTCTGTCTTGTTGCCATACAGCAGATGACTCATTCAGCTCCTTGTGGTGTTCTTGCCATTATCGTAGTTCCTCAGTGTGTTGTTGCTAGTCTTTTTGCTGCTTTGTCCTTTATCAGCACCTTGGGGTTTTTTCTGACACTTTTTCTGCGTGCTATGTTCCCCCTTCATTGTGCTGTAGGATGTTGATGCCACTTGTCATGCCACTTTGCCTCTCGTGCTGCCTTCGAGTGTTCATGCAGCTGTTATTGGTGCCCTCTTTTGAAGCTGTGGTGTGTTTTTGACACTCTCACTGCTGCTTTGCACCTCTGTTAGGGTCAAGAATTTTATGATGTAATCCATTAGGGAGCGAGCCTCCTGGTGAAGGTGCAGAGATATCTACCAGATGCAGTCAGACACCCAGGTTCGTTGAAGACTATTTTGAACTTCGAGACAAATTGCTTAAGGTCTCAGAGAATCGGATCAGGCTGTTCCAATAGTGGTGAGGCCCATGCTAAGGCCTTGCCATTGAGAAGGGAGAGGATGTATGTGGTCTTGCCTGAATCCTCTGGGAATAGCTCAGATTGGAGAGAAAAGTGCATATAGTACTGGTTAATAAAACCCCCAGCACTGTTTTGGATCCCCGGCATAACAGGGAGGAGCTGGCAAGGGAATTATAGAATGAGAGCTAGTTGCTGGAGCAGATGATGCTGTAGCAGGGGGCGTTGGGGTACTTGAGGAAACTGAGGATTCTAAGTGGGCATTCAGCCATTCTATGGAGGCTGCCAGTACCTCGAAGAAGCACTGTTGTTCCTGGATTTTGTGGGCTAAACCTGGAGTGGCCTGAAGGGAGATTGTCTCCGCCAGGTCCATGGCCTCAGCAATCTGTTGGAGAAGTGGACCTTTAAGCTGAGGGGGAGTTGGCGCTACCTGTGGGGAGGAGCCCTGTAAGTCCCTACCATTGGCAGGTGGAGCTGGCTGAAGCAGCTGGGGCTTCACCAGTACCAGCCCACGCTCCCCTTAGGTTGAGCCCTCAGGTGCCAGGGTCGGCTGGTCTTAGGTGCGGGCTTCTTTGATGGTGAAAAGTCTCGGTGATGGGAGTGTTGCAGGCCAGCTCAGTGAAGGAAGCCGGGTCAGGCCAGAGTGAGGTCAGGAGAGGCAGCAAGTGAGAGCAAGAACAGACCAGGCTGAGCCCGGAGGCAGGCAGCAATCTCGGAGTAGTGGTCCAGGCAGAGGTCAAGCAGCATCTGGTTCAATGCAAGAGTGAAGCCAGAAGTCCAACCAGGAACACAGAATGAAGAGGAGGATGAAGGACCACAGGGACGAAGGAATGCTGGAGACAAATGAAGGAGACTGACCATGGAGACAAAACAAGCAGACTGCCAGAAGGGACCAGGAGCAGGGCATGGAGCACTGGAACACACAGCAGGAATCAGGAACACAGCGGCAATGCACAATCTTGGGTGAGACAACCTGTTGCTGAGGCAAGGAAGGAGTGCTGAGGCTGTCCTTGATAGTCCTGTGCAGATGACGTCTTCAAGGGTGCACTAACCACATCCTCTGGCAACAAATTCCAGAGTTTAATTGTGCGTTGAGTGAAAAAGAACTTTCTCCGATTAGTTTTAAATGTGCAACAGGAAGCCAATGGAATATTTGAAGGATTGGGATAACATGATTGGACTTCTTTAGACCATATACCATTTTAGCTGCTGTCTTTTGTAGAACTTGAAGGTGTTTTAGTTGGTAATGTGGTACACCTAAGAGTAACGAACTTCATTAGTCTAGCTGAGAAGTAATAAACATAAGAACATAAGAACATGCCATACTGGGTCAGACCAAGGGTTCATCAAGCCCAGCATCCTGTTTCCAACAGTGGCCAATCCAGGCCATAAGAACCTGGCAAATACCCAAAAACTATTCCATGTTACCGTTGCTAGTAATAGCGATGGTTATTATCTAAGTCAACTTAATTAATAACAAGAACTTATCCAATCCTTTTTTAAACACAGCTATACTAACTGCACTAACCACATCTTCTGGCAACAAATTCCAGAGTTTAATTGTGCGTTGAGTGAAAAAGAACTTTCTCCGATTAGTTTTAAATGTGCCACATGTTAACTTCATGGAGTGCCCCCTAGTCTTTCTATTATCCGAAAGAGTAAATAATCGATTCACATCTACCCGTTCTAGACCTCTCATGATTTTAAACACCTCTATCATATCCCCCCTCAGCCGTCTCTTCTCCAAGCTGAAAAGTCTTTCCTAATAGGGGAGCTGTTCCATTACCTTTATCATTTTGGTCGCCCTTCTCTGTACCTTCTCTATCGCAATTATATCTTTTTTGAGATGCGGCGACCAGAATTGTACACAGTATTCAAGGTGCAGTCTCACCATGGAGAGATACAGAGGCATTATGACATTTTCCGTTTTATTCACCATTCCCTTTCTAATAATTCCCTTCTGAAAATCCAAGTACACTACATCTACAGGTTCACCTTTATCCACATGTTTATTAACTCCTTCAAAAAAGTGAAGCAGATTTGAGAGGCAAGACTTGCCTTGGGTAAAGCCATGCTGACTTTGCTCCATTAAATCATGTCTTTCTATATGTTCTGTGATTTTGATGTTTAGAATACTTTCCACTATTTTTCCTGGCAGTGAAGTTAGGCTAACCGGTGTGTTGTTTCCCAGATCGTCCCTGGAGCCCTTTTTAAAGTCTTCAGGTACAATGGATGATTTTAATGACAGGTTACTAATTTTTACTAATAGGTCTGAAATTTCATTTTTTAGTTCCTTCAGAACTCTGGGGTGTATACCATCCGGTCCAGGTGATTTACTGCTCTTAAGTTTGTCAATCAGTTCTACCACATCTTCTAGGTTCACCGTGATTTGGTTCAGTCCATCTGAATCATTACCCATGAAAACCTTCTCCAGTACGGGTACCTCCCTAACATCCTCTTCAGTAAACACCGAAGAAAAGAAATCATTTAATCTTTCCGCAATGGCCTTATCTTCTCTAAGTGCCCCTTTAACCCCTCGATCATCTAACGGTCCAACTGACTCCCTCACAGGCTTTCTGCTTCGGATATATTTTTAAAAGTTTTTACTGTGAGTTTTTGCCTCTACGGCCAACTTCTTTTCAAATTCTCTCTTAGCCTGTCTTATCAATGTCTTACATTTAACTTGCCAACGTTTATGCATTATCCTATTTTCTTCTGTTGGATCCTTCTTCCAATTTTTGAATGAAAATCTTTTGGCTAAAATAGCTTCTTTCACCTCCCCTTTTAACCATGCCGGTAATCATTTTGCCTTCTTTCCACCTTTCTTAATGTGTGAAATACATCTGGATTGTGCTTCTAGGATGGTATTTTTTAACAATGACCATGCCTCTTGCACACTTTTTACTTTTGTAGCTGCTCCTTTCATTTTTGTTCTATTTTTCTCATTTTCTCAAAGTTTCCCTTTTGAAAGTTTAGCATGAGAGCCGTGAATTTGCTTACTGTCCCCCTTCCAGTCATCTATCAAATTTGATCATATTATGATCACTATTGCCAAGCGGTCCCACCACCGTTACCTCTCTCACCAAATCCTGTTCTCTGCACAAGCAGTTTCAGATCAGAAATGTCTAGCAGAGGATGAAGACACGAAATATATTGAAGATTAAAAAAAAAAAGATTTTTGAATGGTATTGGAGATAAGCGATCATAGACAATCTTGAATCAATCAAGACTCCAACTAAAGAGACAAGATCCATGAGGACAGTTGGAGTGCCTTGCATAACAAGTTGTGGATATTGACGCAAATTACATTGCAAAAGCCAAATGGCTTCTGATTTAGTAGGATTCACCTTTTGATTTAGTAGGATTCACCAGTGCACTACCAAATCCAAACAGCTGTTAAAAGATGTTAAAGAAAGACATGTTTAAGTCAAAAAATGCTGCATATGAATGATATCCGCATAATCAGTAGGCCCGTAACCACAATTTTGAATCAGAGTTGCTAATGTTGAAAGAAAGATGTTGACTAAAACAGGTGAAGGGGCACACTCACAGATAATGGTTTAGGGGATGAAACCTGCTGGTTCCACTTCACTTGGAATGAATGATCCTGTAAGTAGGGTTGAAACCAAGTTAATGGAATGTCTGAAATACCAATTTCCTGTAGGAGGTGAAGAAGAAGATTGTGACTAATGGTATTGAAGGCCGCACTCATATCTAACAGAATCACAAATGCGTCCCTTCCAGCTTCTGCCTGCACACTAACCTCATCATTCAAGGATAACAATGCAGACTCTGTACTATGTCCTTTGAGGAATCTGAATTCTGAAGGATGGAGAAATTTGTTTTTGAGATAAAATCATTTAGTTGATCATAAACCTCCTGCTCAATGATTTTGGACATCATGGTTAAATTTGATACTGGGTGATAATTCACAAGTACTGGGCATGACCAAAAATGTGACCCAAAGTTCCAGGAGCTGCAGAATATTTTAAACAAGAATCAGTCAAATCAATGCCAGAATTAAAAATTTGGCAAGGCTCCTCCTCTCATGCTGACCTCGCCCGACAGACCCTGTGCCAGCACAAGAAAATGGGTATTTAACCTGGCATTTCAGCACCAGCAATGCCTTGGCTATAGGCATGCTTGTGCTGGTGCCTTTGTGGGAGATTCTGTATTTTTCTTGAGACCCGGACTGTTCCTTTGGATTGTTTGCCTGCTGTCTGCCTCAGACCTGGACTGTCCTTTGGATTGCTTGCCTGCCACCTAACTCTGACACGGATTGACTATTGGATTCTGCTTGCCTGCCGCCCGCCTCTGACCCAGGCTGATTATTGGATTCTGCTTGCCTGCCTCTGACCCGGACTGCGTATCAGATTCTGTGTCTTGGCCAACTCGGTCAAACCTCGGTATGGACCTAACTCAGGTAAGGCTATTATGCTATCATGTGGGTCCACGAATTGTAACACATAATCACACAGCAATATGGTTCTTCCATACTCCCCTCTTCCTTCCTCCCTAGTTTGAAATAAAAAAACAAAAGCCAGGGGGGACAAAGTAAAATCAAACTGGCTCCTCTATCCTTAGGAAGTAATAAAAGGTGGCTGTCCTTATCACATCAGCAAGTAGTCAGGTGTGACCAAGTCGCTACTGTTTTCCTCTGATATCTGCACAGTTAGCCTCTTGAGTAACTGCTCTTTAACATATCTGATCTCATGACTTGTTTTTTGTTACAAGCAGGCTAAGAAAAATGGCATATTTATTCTCAGAACTTATAGACCTTAACTCAAATAATTAAACTAATATCAATGATTCTCTGCTTCACAAATTTCTATTACAGTACAAAGTTTTTCACTTAAGCTAACTAGCTGCTTAAAATAATTTCCCACAGAAGTAAAGTTTCAGTAAAATATATGAAATCAGCCACATTATCTGCAAGCAGATCTATTAATATAGGAATGTCGTCATTAATAGACCTCTTGTTAATTAACAGCAACTTAAAATCGAAATCAGATCTAAGAGGCACAGGCAACAGCCATGTATGGGGCTCGTATAGGGGCAACCAAACATTGTTCCCTGTATTGATGTTTGACAGTCTTCCTAAAGCCCCATCCACTGCGGCCATAGCCATAGCTGGGCTCAATGGACATCTAACAATTCTAGCTCAGGAGGCTGCAAGACAGAACTGGGCAGAAACGTAATAGAGTCAAATCCAAAGAGATATGGTCAAAATACAAAAACAGCTTCTAAACAATCCTTTAGAGCAAATCTTTAGAACTAATGAGGGTGCTGACAATTTGATCAGAGAGAGAGACCCCTTGAATCCTTGTGCAAGTACAGTACCAACACTTATCTGTAGAGATGACTTGGTATAACATCCCTGTTTTTTGTAACTTTCTCACATCCTTTTTCTGATTCCCTGTATTTAAAGTTCAAGGTTTTTATTGAAAATATTGTTTATTACGCTACGTTATGCCTTTCACACTTTGTTAATTGTAAACCGGGTTGATGTGATGCCTGTCATGAAACTCGGTATAACAAAAACAATAAATAAATAAATAAATAAATAAATATATTGCAGGATAAGGCTTGATGTTATCTTTGT
The DNA here is from genome assembly GCF_901001135.1 of Rhinatrema bivittatum. Classification (NCBI taxonomy): domain Eukaryota; kingdom Metazoa; phylum Chordata; class Amphibia; order Gymnophiona; family Rhinatrematidae; genus Rhinatrema; species Rhinatrema bivittatum. The sequence goes on along the minus strand of NC_042624.1, from coordinate 29,068,945 downwards.
TTAGTTCTGCGTCCTCTCATTTCATCCTGTCTTTATCAGCTCCTTAATTTTAGCACCACTGAATGGTTAGAGCATTAAGTGGTTAGAGCAGTGGGCTACGAACCAGGAGACCAGCGTTTGAGTCCTGCTGTCACTCCTTGTGACCTTGGGCAAGTCACTTTACCCTCCATTGCCTCAGTACAAACTTAGATTGTAAGCCTTCTGGGGATAGGGAAATACCTACAGTACCTGAATGTAATCTACTTTGAAGCGCTGAAAAAAGTGCAAAAAGCAGAATATAAATCTAAATAATAAAATAAATACATCTCAAAAACATTTTGAGGTCAGTATTCAATACTAAACATTTAATTAACTAAATTGGAGTTAGATGGATAATATGGCATTAGATGGATAACTTGGATAACATGGAGTTAGATGGATGACTTGCGAGTTATGCATCTAAATGGCTTTTAATATTGATCTCTTTCTATTTAGTTTAGTATGAGGCCTATGTGTTTTTCTTTTTTCAAGGAGCCAGGTTTTTGTTTTGAAATCACACTGGCAGGGATGGTCCCATTCAAATAAGTAACAACTCATGTAAGCCCATGTGGCCTGTTTCCTTCTAAGACTGGCAAACCATAGAAGAATATTTCCTTGAGAAAGTGACATATTCTAAAATACTTATAAAAGTGGTGTTTTTGCATTTATTGCCACTAACAGTTGTGATTGTGCTACTTTTGCTGCTGGGGATGTAGATCATGCTTTTGAAGATGGTACTGCTGGTGCTTCTAACTGATGGTTTTGATGCTGACATTGCAGGAGTGTTTCTAGTGGTGCTACTGGGGTGTTAGTGATTCTGCTTCTGTTGGCATTGCCGGTGGCACTGCTGGTTTTATTAATTGCATTTGATGGTGCTCATGGAGTTCATGATGTCATTGTAGGGGTGTGCATCCGTTTTCCACGTATTTGTGATCCGCAACTTATTTTGTCCTATCTGTTACATACGTGGGGAGGCAAAACGCATTGCAACACCCCACGTATTTAATAGATTTCTGTTCCCTGTACGTACCAGGATCAGTCCAGACGGTGGGTTATGTCCCCCGTCCAGCAGATGGACTCAGACAAAGCTTCGGAGGGTGCTGACATATCAACCAGTGCACCCTCCCTAGATCCTCAGTATCTTTCTGACTCCAGCAGATAGGAGTAGGGGAACCGTGTGCTTCCCCTGTTTGGTGGACTTTTCTCCACAATTCTATTTTTTCTTCTGTTCTCAAGGTTGGATCAAGTTTGTTTAAAAAAAAAAAAAAAAAGAGTTTTAAGAAAGTTAGAAGCTCTGTGTGGGAGTTTTCTCATCGCTTGCAAGCAGTGCTGTGTGGGCACCTTCCCTTCCCCCATCCCTCCTGCGGTGGGGTAAGTGGCTCCTTCGGGCTTTTCTGTTATTTTTTCCTGTTTCCTCCTACAGGTTCTAGCCTCTTTACTGTTAGGGCGGTGGATGCTGGTGGTGCCAGCCCCTCCCCCCCTCACCGTGCTTTCCCCAGTGGCCCCGAGACGCGTATTCCCCAAGGCCGCCTCAGCAGAGAGGCACATTCCTCTGCTGTCACTTGCTGGGGATAAGGGTACAGTGGAGACGTCTTTCCCGCTCCCCGCGGCGCTCTTAGTTTGTCGGCTCCGAGCGGCTCACTTCCCTCCTCTTCCCCCCCCCCCCCCCCCCCCGGTCGCCCCCAAGCATGCTGCGGGCCCGCTGCTCGGCGTTCGACGGCCCGGGGTCGCGAGGGTCACACGAGGGTCTTTGTGAAAGGTGCCTCCCTGGTGGGGAAGACACCTCCCTGCCGCGGGATAAAGCTTTTTCGTGCGCTCCAGCGCGCCGTGGACTACAGGAGCCGGCCCCGTCCCCGCTTTCAGCGGGAACGGTAGCCATTTTGGAAGCAGGGGACAACGTGCAGCAGCCATCAGGAGATGCAGGGGAGGATTTCTTTGACATACCCCCGCTGATGCTTACCCCGGTTCCCTTGCTAGTTCTCCCGGTACCCCCGAGGGACTCCCCTACTGACACACACCCCCCCCCCCCCCCCCCGGGCCCCCCGCGTTCTCGGCGGAGTTCATTGTGCTTATGCACAATGCTTACCTGCACCTGGTGAATCCTAGGGTTTCCGGGTTCGAGCCACTACCAGCCAAGGCTCCCCGGCTATCGGAGACACCCATGGGGGCCCAGGGCACTTCGGGAGTGGGGGGGGGGCACCAGGGCCGGACCAGGGGGGCAACCAGGATACATTTTGCCATCCCCGTCTTCACTTGGGGATGATCCGCTCCTCGCTAAGCAATTGGAAGGAGATGATCCGTGGGTCCTTTACATCTTTCAAAAGGAGGAGCTAGAGGACCTAATCCCTCATATCCTGCAGGAGCTGGACCTCAAGCCTCCCCTAGACCCCCCAGGTCCCCCCGCGCCAGTCGTCGCCTCTTCTAGCAAGAAAGGGGATCCACTTCTGGCTGGCCTGCGCCCCTCATCCCGGGCCTTTCCCACCCACGCCACCTTCCTACAGCTCCTGGCCAGGGAATGGAATACTCCCGAAGCCTCCCTCAGGGTCGGCCGGGCGATGGAAAAACTTTATCCGCTTCCAGAGGACTTCCTGGAGCTCCTCAGGGTTCCTAAGGTGGATTCAGCAGTGTCGGCGGTTACCAAACGGACTACAATACCGGTCACTGGTGGGACGGCCCTGCGTGACCTCCAGGATAGGAAGCTGGAAGTCTACCTAAAGAGGGTTTTTGAGGTCTCGGCCCTGGGTGTTCGCACTGCCATTTGTAGTTCTTTTGCACAGAGGGCTGGACTCCGTTGGGTCCAACAACTTCTCACCTCCCAGGAACTACCACCGGAGGACGCAGTCCAAGCGGACCGCCTGGAGGGCGTCATAGCCTACGGAGCGGATGCTCTGTACGATCTGCTCCGGGTCTTAGCATGGTCCATGGTCTCCGTGGTCTCCGTGGTCTCGGCAAGGCGCCTCCTCTGGCTTCGCAACTGGTCGGCAGATTCCTCTTCCAAATCCAGCCTGTGATCACTTCCTTTCAAGGGCAAGTTTCTCTTCAGAGACGACCACAACCAGATCATTAAGTCTTTGGGGGAAAATGCGTTCCATCGTCTGCCTGAGGACTGCCAGCGGCCTAATCGATCGTTCACTTCTTTCCGGAGTCGGCCCCGCGCTCAACGCCGCTATTGTGGACCCCGGCAGACGGTGCCCCGGGCTCCATCCACCAGAACACAGTCATGGCCCCGTTCCTTTCGTGGATGCAGGCCACCCAGGGAGGGGGCTCTGCAAGGGGTTTCCTCCAAATCTCCCCAATGATGCCAGGCTCACCAACTCCTCGACCCCCCCAGATCGGAGGACGACTATCCCTCTTCTATGAGGAGTAGGTTCAAATCACCTCGGACCAGTGGATCCTAGACATCCTAAGGAATGGTTACGTATTGGAGTTTGCTCGCACCCCAAGGGACAGATTTCTCTTCTCACCATGCGGTCCGAGTCACAAGCGACAAGTTGTGCAACAAACCCTCAACAGGCTCCTGGATCTCGGGGCCATCTCGCCCATCCCCTCCGGAGAGGTAGGTTCGGGCCATTATTCAATCTACTTCATCGTACCCAAAATGGATGGAGCCTTCCACCCAATCTTGGATCTCAAGGAGGTCAACAAGTCCTTCCGGGTCCTTCGCTTCCGAATGGAGACCCTGCGCTCCGTGATCGCGGCATACATCAGGGAGAGTCCTCGCCTCTCTGGACCCTGACAGAGGCCTATCTCCACATTCCAATCCACAAGGCTCATCAGAGATTTCTTCATTTCAAGATTCTCAACCAGCACATTCAATTCCAGGCTCTCCCCTTTGGATTTGCGACCACACCGCAGATATTCACAAAGATCATGATTGTAGTGACAGCGGCTCTCCGACGGGAGGGGAATCCTAGTCCATCCCTACCTGGATGATTGGCTCATCCGGGCGAAGACCTTCTCCCAGGGACAGCGGGCAGTCTCTCGGGTCGTTCAACTCCTTCAATCTCTCGGCTGGGTGGTGAACTTCGCCAAGAGCAGTCTTAGGCCTTCGCAGCATTTGGATTTCTTGGGTGCGCGCTTTTGATACAGTTCAGGGCAAGGTTTCCTATCCCCGGACAAGGCGCAATCTCTCCGAGACCAGATCCAATGCTTCGCCGTGCTTCTGGAGCCCACCTCTTGGGATTATCTGCAGAACCTGGGATCCATAACCTCCACCATCGATCTAGTTCCATGGGCATTCGCGCATCTGCGTCCCTTACAAGCAGCACTACTCTCGCACTGGAAACCAGTATCGCAGGACTACCATCTCGTCCTCCCTCTCTCCTCGATTGCCAGATCCAGCCTCCTTTGGTGGTTGGATCCACTGCATCTCGCACAAGGCACCTCGCTCGAAATGCTGGATTGGGTGGTGGTCACCACCGACGCCAGCCTGACGGGTTGGGGAGCAGTGTGTCAATGGAGCTCCGCCCAGGGGCAGTGGACAAAGGCGCAAGCCGTCTGGCCAATCAATCACTTGGAAACAAGGGCGGTGCGTTTGGCGCTTATTCATTTCCTGCCTCTCGTGAGAAATCGAACAGTGCGGATCCTGTCGGACAACGCGACCACTGTAGCCTACATCAACCGCCAAGGCGGAACGAGGAGCCGACATGTGGCTCTCGAAGCAGCCCGCCTGATGGCGTGGGCAGAGCGGTTCCTCACACACCTGGCAGCTTCCCACATCGCAGGCGTAGACAACATTCAGGCGGACTACTTGAGCCGACAGACTCTGGATCCTGGGGAGTGGTCTCTCTCTGACGAGGCGATGCAGCTCCTCATCAGTCGCTGGGGGGACACCCTGCCTGGACCTCATGGTGACGCCTCAAAATGCCAAGGCGCCCACAATTCTTCAGTCGCAGGCGGGAACACGGGGCGGAGGGCGTAGGACGCACTGGTCCTCCCCTAGCCGGGTCATCTCCTCCTCTACATATTCCCGCCCTGGCCTCTAGTGGGCAAGGTGCTACGAAGAATAGAGATACATCGGGAGTCTGTCATCCTGGTAGCCCCAGAGTGGCGTGACGACCGTGTTTGCGGACTTGCTCAACCTCGCAGAGGACGGCCCGCTGCGCTTTGGACATCTTTCTTGTCTACTCCATCAAGGGCTGGTATTTTTCGACCAGGCAGAATGCTTCTGTCTTGTGGCCTGAAGGTTACCCTGATGCGGTAGTCTCAACCCTTCTACAGGCTAGGAGGACCTCCACTTCAGTCGCCTATGTGAGGGTCTGGAAGGTCTTTGAGTCATGGTGCACTGACCACGACACTCATACTAGCAGGGTTTCAATATCCCATGTCCTCGCATTCCTACAGGACGACTTGGACAAAGGACTCGCCTACAATTCTCTGCGAGTACAAGTTTCCGCGTTGGGTTCATTCATTCAGTCAACCGATCACCCTTCTCTCTTGTCTCATCCGGATATCACCCGTTTCCTCAAGGTGGCGAAACATCTACGGCCTCCGGTCCGGGACCCTTGCCCCTCTTGCAGTCTTAACCTGGTCCCCAGGATTCTCGCAGGTCCTCCTTTCGAGCCCCTTCGCCACACCACATCAAGGACCTCACCCTGAAGACAGTCTTCCTGGTGGCCATTAGCTCCACACGCCGCATCTTGGAACTCCAAGCACTCTCGTGCAGGGAACCATTCCTCCGTTTTACGGACACCTGGGTATTCTTACGTACAGTGCCTTCCTTCCTTCCCAAGGTTGTCTCAACTTTCCATGTGAATCAGACGATAGAGCTCCCGTCCTTCGCAGCCGGCGAGCCAAGATCTCTACGACATTTGGACGTCAAACGCAGCCTAATCCGATACTTGGAAGTTACTAACGACTTCAGGACTTCCGACCGCTTGTTCGTCCTCTGGTCAAGGCCACGAAAAGGATCGCAGGCCACAAAGACCACGATCGCGAGATGGCTGAAGGAAGCAATAGTGACCGTATATGTCGGGCGGGTCGGACTCCTCCAGTGGGGGTCAAGGTTCATCACTCCGTTCACAGGCAACCTCCTGGGTGGAATCCCAGTCCATCTCATCTCAGGAAATTTGTTGGGCTGCAACTTGAAAGACACTGCATACCTTCGCAAGACATTACGTCTGCATCTACAGTCACCAACCTCCGGATACTTTGGCGCTTGGGTCATTCGAGCAGGGCTTTCAGGAGCCCACCCCGATCTTAGGGAAGCTTTGGTACATCCCACCGTCTGGACTGATCCTGGTACGTACAGGGAAAAGAAAATTACTTCCTTACCTGCTAATTTTCGTTCCTGTAGTACCAAGGATCAGTCCAGACGCCCTCCCGGTTACTGCTGGAATACTGGGGTTTGCCTGCTCGATCTGCCATTACATTGCTATTTTGGTTTTCTGTTGGTCTTTCGCCTCTGTTCCTCGAGGCTGTTCGACAGTTCTCTTTGCAAGTTGCAATTGTAGTATCATTTGATCTCCTTTCAGATACACTTGATCCAATCCTTTCTAGTTTGTATTCTGGCTTTGATATTCTCTATACTGAGGATCTAGGGAGGGTGCACTGGTTGATATGTCAGCACCCTCCGAAGCTTTGTCTGACTCCATCTGCTGGATGGGGGACATAACCCACCATCTGGACTGATCCTTGGTACTACAGGAACGAAAATTAGCAGGTAAGGAAGTAATTTTCTTTTTTATTCGGCACGCCCAGCGGTGCACGCTTTTCTTCACCCCCATTAGCTGCTTGCTACCTATGATTACCACAAAATGGCGGCGCCCCTGCCGTAACCATGCCAACCTGTCTGACCCTTTCCTGTGAGTCACAGTGACTCACAGGAAAGGGTCGGACAGGTCGGCATGGATACCGGAACGCAGCGTATCCGCGCTGACATTTTCTGAGCAGCACTGAATGCAGCCAATAGCGCTGTCATTCAGTGCTCTCTGTGGATTTTACTGATGAGCCAGCAGTATATAAATATCAGCACGAGGAGCCACGCAGTTATTTCCAGTGATGCTGTGGGGAGGTGGGCTGCTGGGTGGAAGAGGGAGCAGGCAGAACTAATAGAGAAGAGATAGGCTAGCTACTAGTAAAGGAAAGAAAAATATTCTTTGTTTTGCTGCAGTGGCAGGGTCAGCTACAGCTACTACTAGTCCTGTTTCTTTCAAGCTGTTTATTTAATATTTTGGTCATCTCTGACTGAGAAGAGAAGCTGTGCTAGGTCAGCTAGCACTGACCAGCATTTAGGGTGTTGGGCTGGCTTGGAGAGATATATTATTTTCAATTTCATCCATTTTTCTGGCGTGACAAAAATTCCTGCTTTTTTAATTCCAATTACTTAGTCTCTCAGTGCACTGGGCTTCACTGGGAAGTTTAACAGGCTGGGTCTGTGCAGTCAAGTGCCCAGGGAGTCTGCCTCTTTTGTGCTTACAAGCAAGCAGCTTCTGTGTGCACACCACACACATTAGTGCACAGCCAGGCACCGTGACAGTGGGCAGTGGGTAGTTTTAACAGACTGATCCTAAGTATTTGGTTGGGTCTGTGCAGTCAAGTGCCCAGGGAGTCTGCCTCTTTTGTGCTTACAAGCAAGCAGCTTCTGTGTACACACCACACACATTAGTGCACAGCCAGGCACCGTGACAGTGGGCAGTGGGTAGTTTTAACAGACTGATCTTAAGTATTTGGTTGGGTCTGTGCAGTCAAGAGGCCAGGGAGTCTGCCTCTTTTGTGCTTACAAGCAAGTAGCTTCTGTGTGCACGCCACACACATTAGTGCACAGCCAGACACCGTCACGGTGGGCATTTTAAACAGACTGATCCTAAGTATTTGGTTGGGTCTGTGCAGTCAGGTGCCCAGGGAGTCTGCCTCTTTTGTGCTTACAAGCAAGCAGCTGCTGTGTGCACACCACCACATTAGTGCACAGCCAGGCACCATGACAGTGGGCAGTGGGTAGTTTTAACAGACTGATCCTAAGTATTTGGTTGGGTCTGTGCAGTCAAGTGCCCAGGGAATCTGCCTCTTTTGTGCTTACAAGCAAGCAGCTTCTGTGTACACACCACACACATTAGTGCACAGCCAGGCACCGTGACAGTGGGCAGTGGGTAGTTTTAACAGACTGATCCTAAGTATTTGGTTGGGTCTGTGCAGTCAAGTGCCCAGGAAGTCTGCCTCTTTTGTGTTTACAAGCAAGTAGCTTCTGTGTGCATGCCACACACATTAGTGCACAGCCAGGCACCGTGACAGTGGGTATTTTAAACAGACTGATCCTAAGTATTTGGTTGGGTCTGTGCAGTCAGGTGCCCAGGGAGTCTGCCTCTTTTGTGCTTACAAGCAAGCAGCTTCTGTGTGCACGCCACACACAGTGCACAGCCAGGCACCATGACAGTGGGCAGTGTTACTACTCAGTGACATTAAATCCATAATGTCAGGGAAAGAGAGATGTAATCGAGTGATTGGGACTGGCAGAGGAGGCACCTAAAAAGACACTAGGGCAACACCACCAGTACAGCTAAAAAGGCAACTGTCGCAATCTAAACTCTTTGTAGGGGATGGCAGTTCCATGCCAAAAAAAATGAAATCCGACCATGATACATCGCCATCGCCACCACTTGTTTCTGGCCCTGCAGTTTTGGAGGAGAGGGAAGGGGAGGCAGAGTCATCCCCGACAAAATGTAGACACCCAAAAGCAGCAGGGGGACAGAAGTCTCGACTAACACTTAGCGTTCACAAGGTAGCGCAGTCACTGTTTGCTTCTGATTCAGATGTGTGGGATTCTCATCAGAAACGGAAGAAGTAATAGCTGACAAATCTTCCATAGAATCAGTTAGTCCTGTCTTAGCCTCCACAAATGTGCAGCAGGGGAGAGATGACAGTGATATCGAGGAGGAGGAAGAGCAGTCAGTACAGGCACAGAGGGTGACTGATGCCCCCTCTGGCATTGCTTCTCAGGGTGCACCCACTACCTCAACTCCAGTGCCAGCATCCACCCCCAAGGTGTTAGAAAGGGGAGGATGACGAAAGACATCTCCGATCTGGAAACACTTTAAAGTGACGGAAGACCCGCGTTATGCTCGGTGTAATTACTGTGCCGGGATATTAGCAGAGGCAAGCAAATGGGGACATCTATCTAATTTTGGCATGAACCATCATATGAAGAGGCAACACCCAACAAGATTACTGCCATCTGGGGATGGTGGCAGTTCCAGTCGGGGGGACCCCTTCCAACCAGTGTGCAGTGGTAGGAAAGCAGCAGAGTCAGCCCACGCCCTCATACCCTTCTAGCAGTCAGGCGGCAGGCCAGCAACCCCCTGACATGTGGCAGGAAGCGACAATCCACCATGGAGGAAATGGGTGGAGTGCGGTAACGCTATCCCGGAGTAGGAGGCAGGCAGCCTCAAAAGTTGTAACCAGGAGCATTGGGGAAATGATTGCCTTTGATGAGCAGCCTTTGCAGCTAGTGCAGAATGTGGGTTTCAAGCATTTTTTGAAGGTCGTACTTCCAAATTACAAAATCCCGTGCAGAACCACATTAGTAGAAAGGTCATCCCCAGCCTGTACAAGCAGTGTCGCAGTCGCATGCAAGCACTGCTAGCTAAGGCAGACAGAAGAGTGCATTTCACCTGCGATATCTGGACCGCCATGAATGCTGCACACTCTTACCTCTCTCTGACAGCACACTGGTGGGACATGGCTGAGGCAGGGGCAGCCAGCAGCTCTATTACTGAAGAAGTATCAGGGTGGAGGTGGGCTTTACTGCACACCCACCTGACGGACCAGGCCCATACCGCAGCCAATATTCTAGCATGCATCAGAAAGATGCTGGAGGGCTGGCAACTACACCAGCGAGACAGGAAAACGCAGGCAGGGTTCTTTGTCACAGACAATGGTGCTAACATGGTTAAGGCAATAAGCGATGGGCGGTTTAAGAACATCCGATGTTTTGCACACACTCTGCACCTGGTAGTGAAGTCAGCTCTGGGCTTGGAGTCCAATGACAAGGAGAATGAATACCTGCATAGGTTAATACAGAAGTGCAGGAACATAGCAGCACACTTCCACAGAAGTGTCAAGGCGGGGCAGGTTCTCCGACAAAAGCAGACTGATTTGGATATGCCTCAGAAGCGTCTCATTCAAGACATTGCCACCCGGTGGAATTCCACCTTTATGATGCTGGAGAGGTTACTGGAGCTGCAGACACCCCTTCATGAACTTTCTGGTACAATGGACATAGGTGTGCAGAATCCCCTAGGGCATCATGATTGGTTAGTCATGAGTCAGCTGGTAAAAATCCTGCAGCCCTTCAAGGATGTCACGGAGGAGCTGAGTTCCAGAAGTGCCACCTTGGCTGACATCATCCCTATAGTTAATTTCCTGAATGAACATTGGAGGCCTTTAAATGGGAAGAGGGATTGACTGCTGAGGTGCTGCAGTGTCTGGACGTTTTGCAGCAGCAGGTGGAAAGACAGATTAAGGCCTTTAACAGATGACCGCACATACATGCTCGCCTCTGTCTGTGATCCCCGTGTGAAAGGTAAACTCGCCCTACAGACCAATTGTCTATCATTTGTGAAGGAGCTGCTGTTAGCAAAGGTCCGTGAACAGGAGCGCCATAGGCGGAGACAGATTAAACTTGAAGTCAGAGAGTTGTGCTGCTAGCCCAAGCAGGAGCAGCACTGTGTCAGCAACAGATAGTACCTCCTCCTCCACGTCAGAACGCCCAAGGCATGTTGGCCATAAAGATTCATCAGTTGTACAACGGGCGAGAGAGAAAGCAGCTGGATTGAGTGACTCTGAGCCCGCCCAAGCACAGGAGGAGACAGCAGCACAGCTGTCAGTGACACAGTATCTCTCAGAACCGATAGAGAAAATGCAGACAGATCTGCTGGCATATTGGGCACACAAGTCCACTGTCTGGCCACACCTAGCCAAAGTGGCTCAGCGATATCTGTCATGTCTACCAACCAGTGTGCCCAGTGAACGTGTCTTTTCAATGACAGGGGATATCATGAGCCCTCACCGCTCAAGGCTTGCACCAGAGTTGATGGAAGTGCTAGTGTTTTTGAAAGTAAACCTGCCTTTGCTTGGGTTTCCAAATTTTCCCTGTGAATGGCAAGATGAATAAAAGCAATTCAAAGCCTTGCAGCAGCTCCAATTGTCTCCTATGCTCCAGATAATATAAGCACTGCAGCACATGTACCTAACATGAATCGCTGTGCTGACCGTCAACTGTCCAGGCATTGTGTTCCTTACAAGTGTTTGACCTCGACTGCTTTGCCTGTCAGTCCAGGCCTTGTGTTCGTACAAATGTTTGACCTCGACTGCTGTGCCTGTTCATCCAGGCCTTGTGTTCCTAGGTGGGATTGACCTCTGTCCTCGACTGCTTTGCCTGTTCACCCAGGAATTTGTTGCCAGAGAATGTGGTTCGTGCAGTTAGTATAGCTGTGTTTAAAAAAGGATTGGATAAGTTCTTGGAGGAGAAGTCCATTACCTGCTATTAAGTTCACTTAGAGAATAGCCACTGCCATTAGCAATGGTTACATGGAATAGACTTAGTTTTTGGGTACTTGCCAGGTTCTTATGGCCTGGATTGGCCACTGTTGGAAACAGGATGCTGGGCTTGATGGACCCTTGGTCTGACCCAGTATGGCATTTTCTTATGTTCTTATGTTCTTAGGTGGGATTGACCTCTGTCCTCGACTGCTTTGCCTGTCAGTCCAGGCCTTGTGTTCGTACAAGTGTTTGACCTCGATTGCTGTGTCTGTTCATCCAGGCCTTGTGTTCCTACAAGTGTTTGACCTCGATTGCTGTGCCTGTTCATCCAGGCCTTGTGTCCTACAAGGGTTTCACTTAGATTGTATGCCCTCTGGGGATAGGGAAATACCTACAGTACCTGAGTGTAATCAACTATGAAGTGCTGGAAACATTTGAAAATAAGAATATAAATAAATTAAGAAAAATAATTACTATCCCTGTCCATCCAGGCCTTATGTCCCTAGGTGGGATTGACCTCTGTCCTCGACTGCTTTGCCTGTTCATCCAGGCCTTGTGTCCCTAGGTGGGATTGACCTCTGTCCTTGACTGCTTTGCCTGTCACTCCGGGCCTTGTGTCCTACAAGTGTTTGACCTCGATTGCTCTGCCTGTTCATCCAGGCCTTATGTCCCTACCAGGACTCAACCTCTAATGCTGTGCCTGTCTGTCCAGCTTGGAGCTAGGATATAGTTTCATGACCTTCATAATACGGGCCATTTTCCCAGCTGTTTCTTTGTTGCTACATTAATGTTTCTAGTACTTTAGAAAACTGGTGGTAGTTGTACTCTAGTTCATCCTCTGTGTTCCCATTGTTTACAGAGGCACTGTACGGTACAAAGTAAACATAGGTTGATATTGCAGATTTGGACTTGAGTAGCAGTATTCTTATTTCTGAGAGCTCTTCAAGTTCCTTTGTCATCAGCTGAAGTGCGTAAGTACAGTCGGAATTCACTAGACGCCAACGGTATACACTAGACGCCAACAGTATTCACTAGACGCCAACAGAAACACCCCACTCTAGGGGTGAACCTGTTCTAGGGAGTCCTTTCCTGCACAAAGGAAAGGGAACTGTCTCCTGGGCCAGCCTGCCTTGCCCCTATCAAACCACAGGACCAGACTACCTCCACTTTGCCAGCCTGTCTTGCCCCTATTAGCTTTCTACCAACTCTGCTTTGCTGCCATACACCAGATGACTCACTTAACTCCTTGTGGTGTTCTTGCCACTCTCATGGTTCCTCAGTGTGTTGGTGCTAGTCTATCTGCTTGCTATGTTCCCCCTTCATTGTGCTGTTGGATGTCAATGCCACTTGTCTTGCCGCTTTGCCTGTCGTGCTGCCTTCGATGGTTCATGCATCTGCTATTGGTGCTCTCTTTTGAAGCTGTGGTGTGGTTTGACATTCTCACTGCTGCTTTGTGCCTCTGTTAAAGCACTCTTGCCACTTCTGGTACACCTTTGCACCTTTCCGGTGTCTTAGGCTATTCATGCCACTTTGGTGCCACTTTGCCACAGTCTAAGTACCTTGGAGCTCTTTTGTTGTTGTGATGATTGCTCCCCAGAAGTTTCATGAAAATTGATAATAAAACCCCAATTCTGCAGCCAACAATAGGCTGGAAATCCTTCCCCCATTGACTTTAATGGGAACCGAAACGTATTGAACATATCGACGTATGGAATTCTCCATACGTCCGAATGCAACGGAAATGACCCCCACGAATACGTATCACGAATGCAATGAAATTTTTTTGGCTGCACATCCCTTTGTCATTGCAGTGTTATTACTGCTGTTTGTGGTGCTACTCTTGTTGGCATTGGTGGTAGGGATTCTATTGCTAATAATCATATTGTAAGTGGTACTGATATTGTAGCTTCTGTTGATGACCATATTGATGACCACACCCATAACAGCAGCTATTGCTGCTGTTATGGGTGTGGCCCTACTGCTGCTGATGTTCATGGTGGTAGAGGTGCTGCTGCTGCTGCACTTTGCTTTTACCGGTCATGGAGCTGAGAATGGTGCTGCTGCAAACGTTAATGGTGTGGTGATGGTGCTATTGTGGATATTAGTGATAATATGACCTCTACTGTTAATGATATCATTGTGTGTGTGGTGCTATTGTTCTTGCTGATGTCTATTCTGCCTGTGATGTTGGTGGTGCTGCTGCTGATGTTGATGGGCGTGATCCTACTAACCTTGTTGTGAAAGTTGTTAGTACTGGTGGTGGGACCTCTGGCTTTACTGGTGCTACTGGTTTTGGTCATGTTTCAGCTATCACTACAGCTGCTGGTGGTGATTCTGGGTGGCACCTGCTGGTATTCATCACCTTGCTGCTGCTTTTCCTGTTATCAGTGATGCTAGAACTGCTGCTAGTAGTTCTATGATGCCAGATTCTCATGATCCTGGTACTGTAAATGCATGCAATGCTACTGCTGCTATTGTTGGTGTCTTTTCTACTGCTGCTATTACTGGTAGTGATACTGCTCATTAGTGAGAGGTGGTATTGCTGGTCTTGTTCATGCTGGGGGGTGGTGCTGCTCATCATAAGAATGATATTGGAAGTCATGCTGCTTTGGGAGATGTTTATTGGCTCTCCTTTCAGTCCTGGTACAAAGCAGGCTATGGCTACTAAGAGGTTAACTGTCAAACACCCCGCATGGGGTTGACGTCTGTGGGTACAGAATCATGCGCATAAGTCCGTTTTGAAAATTTGCAGGCATCCTTAGTATGTGTATAGAGCTAACGCATACATTTTTAAATGCACTTAAACCCTTTCCCTGCCCAACTCTTTCCCTAGATCGCCTCTTGCGAATGTGCGTATTTGAGTTGTGCACATATTTTTACATGAACTGGACTCTGTTTGATTTTCAAAAGATAATTTACATGCATAAACCAGGTTTTGTGTGTGTAAATTTTTAAAAATCAACCTCTGAATGTTCAAATATTTGTTTAACCTGAATGCTAATCAATTTCCTATTAAACTCTCTTTCAGGTGAGCTGCAGATCAGGTTGGTAAATGGCTCTAATCACTGCTCTGGGAGAGTAGAAGTGCTTCAGGATGGACAGTGGGGGACTGTATGTGATGATATGTGGGGTACAGAGGATGCCAAGGTGGTGTGCAAGCAGCTGAACTGTGGCCTCTCTGTATCAGCACCAGGAAATGCTAATTTTGGTGAAGGCTCAGGTCCCATATGGCTTGATGACATTAAGTGTGCGGGAAACGAGTCTCACCTTGGTCAGTGTGAAGCAGAGCCTTGGGGAAAGCATAATTGTCATCATAGTGAAGATGCTGGAGTCATCTGTTCAGGTAATTCTGTAATTTTTAATGTGAAATGTTATTTGGAAGCTACAGGGTATGATTGGTGATTGGTGGTTCCAAATTTTTTAAGGGAATTTAATGCCCATGAAAATCTTTGGATTGACAGCACTGGAAACTCAGAAGATTGACTCATCTCTATTGTCTGCATTAAATATTTGCTGAGACTGTATATACCCTAACCTATATGTATTTTACAATAAAAACATGTTTACCAATTCTGCATGAGAACTAATAGCAATAATATTATGCTCTTGCAGGTTTAATGATGTTATAATACCATTGATGTTATATACCATTGAAAGGCAATGATATACTTTCACTGAACAATCCTAAATACGATATAAAAGTAAAATATTCTCAGATTTTTATTATTTGTTTTCTTCTTTTCATGGAGATGTGGCACTGATTGATGGCTTTAATGAGTGTGCCGGACGAGTGCAAGTGGCCCATGAGAATCAGTGGACGACAGTGTGTGACCATGGCTGGGATTTACAGGATGCCCAAGTTGTGTGTAAAGAGCTAGGCTGTGGATTTGCCATATCTGCATCAGGCGCAGCTCGGTTTGGAGAGGGAACTGATCCCATTTGGCTATCTGATGTTGACTGTAAAGGAACAGAGTCTAAATCACTGACTGCCTGGCCAGCAGAGGGAATAAACTAAACTGCAGCCATGCAGAAGATGCAAGTGCAGTGTGCGCAGGTAATTTTCTTACTCTTACCTTGCAAGTTAAGATTGTTGGCACTACAAGTAGCTATGACCGAGTTAAATGAAAGACCTCTTGTGGAAAGGAATAAAGTGTAATAGTAAAAAGGAGAGAAGAGATAGAGAGGGAGAAAGAGCATCCAGACACATGATATGCTGTGGTGCTACCACCTTGAAAGACAATAAGAGCTTGTATGAAACTCAGAAAGAGAGGTTTTTTTACTGGAAGGGTGAGTGTTTTATTCAAAGAGGAGAGTTTTTAATAGTGTTTCTAAGAGTCCAGTTTAGCTATTCTCATCATAGAAAACATAGAAGCTCTTTAGAAATGGATCATTTCTACCAGTCTGCCCATTAGTACCTGTCTTCTATGTTGTACAGGTTCTTACCTTGTTCTGTGGTCTTTCCATCCCACACCACTAAGGTTCATTTGAGGCCAATATTATTCAGCCATAGGGCATCTGGCTAAGTTAACCATATAAATTATCTAGCTAATTTATACATGATATTGAGAAGCGTGGACATACCACTGAACATACCCGGCAATCAGGAAGTTAGCTGGATACATTTATTTAGGCCTGTTTCAGGCAGGCCTAAAGATAGTCAGCTATCTTAGTCAGATAACGCTGAATATCAGCATTTATGCAACTAAATTAGCTGGATATGTGGCAATACCCTGGAACAACTCTGGGTTATCTGGCTAAGTTTTAGCCAGCTAATTATTTAGATGGATAACTCAGAGACATTCTGTATGTGGAAAATTTGAAATTCTGGCTTTTGTTTGGCTAAGTGCCAAACTTAGCTGGACACATGTGTTGATATTGCCCCCTTTGTGTCTAATCCATACACATTATGCTTCAATTTGCCGTTTTGGCTCTTTTAACCTAAGTTGGAAGTTTGTCTAACTTTCAGGAGTTGTGGTGGCTTTTCTCCAGAGGAGGATAAGAATGGAGTCTAGAGGAGGCCAGGGGTCTTGATAAGTAGCACTTTGGAAAATAAGCTCACCATGCACAATGCCCAGGGCAGGGCCTTCACCCAGCACTGCAGCTGTTCCCCCGAGTTGAGCTTGCACGTACAGGCCATGGCAGGGACTTAATGGTCTATAGAATACCTGAGGGTGCAGGGCAAGTTGAGGCTTTGGGCCTAGTCATAGATCAGAAGTCAGGGGCCAATCTGACAGCATTTTCACAGGCAAGGCCTCAGAACAAGCGTTGTGTCAAGCAAGGTCTCCTTATATAAGTTTCCAAGCAAAGGCCATACCCCAGCCTGGTCCAGTCAGAAGCTTCTAGAGGCATGGACTGCCCCTGCCAAAAGATTAGGTAATTACTTCCAAGGTGTCTTGAGATCACCAGTCTTGAGGCTAATCCTTAGGACCTGTGCTCCAATGGCCACTAGTTCAAGACCTACTATTTCTTACACCATCAATCTTGGGATTTCTTTTCTGGAAGAGTCTTATCGGTAGTTTAGCTCAGGCAACCACATTGGGTCTAAACCTCCAGTTTTACCCTATGAGTCCTAGAAATGCTGTCATCCATTTCTTTGTATAAATTTGAGGCACTTTAGTAATAACTTCCACCTTCCCAATCTGGAATGAACTCAGCCCTCTCCTTGTTAACTCAGATGGCAGACTTCCTGTGTTCACAGCATACAGTTCTTCGATGTCACATTTCGGGAAGGAAAGCCCCAGTTACTTCTGTTGGTTTGGTAGTGCCTAGTTCATGCGGGCACAGACTAGACCCCGACAGGTCGCAGACTACGGTCAGGGTGGCCAGAGTCCAAAGCAGAGACAAAAGGCAGTCTAAGATCAGGACTGGCAAAGTTTAGGCAGAGACGAGGAAAGAAGAGGTCAGGGCAGGCTGCAATTGATTATCAAAGGGCCAGGCTGGATCAGTAGCAAGAAGGTCCAAAGGTGAAAGAAGGCAGGGTAAGCAGGGACCAAGATAGGTGAAGAGCAGGAACAAAGCATGGCAGGTACGTAAATGGCAGGGATTGGAATGGAGGCAAGAAGAGGCAAGCAGGCAGATGAGCAGGAATAGGAGACAGGGTCAGAAGAGACGACAGTGTCTTGACAGAGGAATCCCCAAAGTACCTGTTGCTGAGGCATTGGTCTGTAGCACTGAGGTTCCTTATATGCCTGGGAGGTGCTGATGTCATCAGTGGGTGCCACAGGCTGCTGGATCTCGGGAGCATATGGCTTGCCTTAAATCATTTCTATAGAATGGAGCACAGTGCCAGGGACCATGTTGGATAAAGAGACGATAAGCAGAATCGCTGCCAGGGCAATGAGTTACATTCAGATTGATTGTCACTACTGTCCCATTCAGGATCCTGAAAATATTTTGGAGGTAGGTTAAATTTTTCTTTCAGTGTTTACTTTATACTTAGTTTATACCACCATATCATCCAGTCACGAACCCTGTATGCTAGGGCTTCCCAAACACATTTCAAAATAACCACAATGAATATCCCCACCTTCCCAAGGAGTCACCTTTCCAGCTCTGGGGAGTCTCGGGGTAACTCTGCCAGGGTGGGATATCATTCAGTCTCTCAGGACAGTGTGGGCTGGGGGGCAGAAACATCTTCAGAGCCAAACCAGGCTGGAAACACTCAAGGTCAAAGAATTCAAATATCCACACTTCATTTGTGCTGCAAAAAACAAAACATTTATTATGCAACTCAAAAACAATAATAGAAAAAATATCAAGTTAGCATCATTATCCATATCCATGGTCACGTCATTTCCATCTTAGTCGGACCACAAGAAATCACAGTCTAATACTTTTCTACTACTCAGCGGTTACACTTTTACTCTTCTTCATTATTCCACAGAATCTCTGCAGCTCCAGTTCACTTCCCCACTTTACAAGGTTTCTCCTCAGGGGCAATTATTCTTATTTCTCCCACCCCAAAGTCTATCTCCAAAATCTGTCCTCTCTGAGACCCTTGGGGGATCCCTGGCATATCATTTCTCGCCACACAATTCAGAAGCAGATCAAAATTAAGTCCTCACACACCAGGAACAGCTCCAAGATGGTGCACCTACTTCCCTTAGGCATATGTCTGAATTGAGCTCTGCGGTGAAATAGCCAGACAGCACCTCTTCCTCAGGTCCAGCTGCCCCCATCCCCACCACAGTACCTGTGACCAAATCCCAAACTCCAAATGTCTTCCCCTTTCACTCTGGTGTTGCGCTGGAGGATCCTTGGGCTGAGGTGGGGTTGACACAACCTGTGACAAGGGCCCATGGGTCCCCACCATCAGCAGGTGGAGTGGGCTGAAGCTAGAGGCCACTGGAGCTTCATCTTTACCAGTCCACATTCCCCTCGGGTTGAGCCTTTGGATGCCGGGGTTGGCAGGACTTAGACGGGCCTCGAGATAGGACGATGGAGATAGCTGGTTCAGCCCAGACACAACAGCCAGCAGGTGGCATAAGTCTATCCCAGATGGGTTGTGGAACTGGAACCCAAGCACCAAGGAATAGGGAACGGCTGAAGGTGCTTGAGCAAAGAAAGGCCGAAGCCTTGAAAGTCCACATCCAGATGGAGGTTGGCGGCCAATGGAAGCTGTGGTGAGCAACGTAGAACTCTGGACAAGAAAAGGCTATAGCAAGGTTATCCGTAGCAATGGTCAAGGCACGGAGAATGCAGGCGTGGTCAGGCGTAGCAGTGGTCAAGGCAGGCATGGTCAGATGAATCAGTGGTCAAGACACGTAGAAGGCAGGCGTGGTCAGGCAAAGCAGAGGTCAGGGCACGGAGAAGACAGGCATTGTCAGGCGAAGCAGAGCTCAGGGTACGGAGAAGGCAAGCGTGGTCAGGTGAATCAGAGATCAGGGTACGGAGAAGGCAAGCGTGGTCAGGCGTAGCAAAGGTCAGGCTTGGAGAAGACAGGCGAGGTCAGACGTAGCAGAGGTCAGGCTTGGAGAAGTCACAAGGCAGAGCCAGCCAAAGAAAAGTCCAAATCCGTGAAGTCAGTCTGAAGCAGGGAACAAGGAAGACGAGGAAACAGAAGCCAGGAACAATGAGGAATCAGGAACACAGGGCAGAGACTAATCTCTAGAAGCAATGAGCACTCGATCAACAGGGAACCTAGGAGACCTGTTGCAAAGGCAATGCTTAGGAGTGCTGCCTGAGCTTAAGTATGCTGAGGGTGATGATGTCAGCATCCGGGTCTGTGGCCAGGTTCCCGCCACAGGCCCTTTAAAAGACTTAGAGTTCACGCCCGCCTAGGAGGGGGCGTGGCGCTGTCAGCGGCATCTCTCTGCTGAACGAGCGGAGAGGCCTGCTTGGAGGAAGAATCCTGGCTGGAGGTCCCAGGCAGCATGGCAGGACCAGGGACACTCGCAGAGGCCCAAGGTTGGAGCCAGCGGCTGACTGCCACCAACAACGGAGAGTTGAGCGCTGAGGTCCAAAAACTGATGGGAGGTTTAGATGGTTCTCCATTCTTTGTCACCAAATACATTCCTTACCTCCAGGGCACCACTGGTAATGGTACCTTCAGCCTATGCACATACACTCCTAGGCTTGGCTCCTCCAGAATCTCATAACCTTTGGAGCCCTCTTCATTTTATGACTAGTCCTTTCACATGGGCAAACACTAGATTTTTTACCACTTTAACTATATACTGCCATTGGCTCAAAGTCACTCTGCTACTCATTATATTGATATATTCCTACTTGGGTTGTCCTTGCCCCACACTCTGGAATTTTCCCAGTGTTAACACATAGGCTAAATCTTTCACCCCTCTTTAACTATTCCTACCAACATATCACTTAAGGAAAGGCTATTCTGAGTCTCCTCCCCACTAGCTATTCCCTTTCTTGTTTTCTACCTGAACTTGTCCATGCAATATGTACTTAGTTACAGATAGATTCACTGCACTATCTAGTGATACCTGTGCCACACTGTGTTTCCATTGTATGCAAATTGATATCATGTATATTCATTGTGGATATCTTGAAATCCTCACTGGCTGTTGTCAGTGACAGATTTAGGATTTTGACACCCCTAGTCACTCTTGGTGTTGTCGCCTCCTGCCCTCCCAAGGTTGAACAAGAGGGAGCAGAAGGTCTAAGGCACAGTCCCCCAGTTTTCTGCAGAAGCTCAATGATATATTCTGGGGAAAAATTAGAAAATTCTGAACCAAATGGCAAACATTTCCATCTTTTATATTAAACTAAAAATGAAGTAATTTTGCAGCCTTGCTTATGTCTGCATAACTTATTTTCTTTTCATGGGTTGAATAAAAGGGATTTCAAGTAGTATAGAGAGATCTCTGGGATGGAGAATGGAGAGGATGAGAGGATCGGGGATTGGGGAGAGGAAGAGATGAGGATCAGAAATGGGGTGAGGAGAAAGTGAGAGGACTGAGGGCTGGGTGGGGAGGAGTATGAGAAGGAAAGTGGACTGGGGATGGGGAGAATGAGAGGTGATGAAGATCAAGAAATGGGAATGGGGCATGGGAAGGAGAGAGAGGGAGGTTCTGGGATTGAAGAAGGTAAGTGAGAGAAGTTCTGCGTTTGAGGAAGGGGAGGAGAGAATAAAAAGATTTGGGGAGTGGGTTCCAGGATTTGAAGAGAGGTAGGAAGAAAGAGGTTCTAGAATCTGGGGGATAGAATCCGTGGCACTGTGCAGTCAGAATGGCTAGAGAATAGACGGAGACTAGGCTCTGGTTGAATATTCAGGAACTTTTGTTAATTTACAACAGAAAACAACTCTGCAAATCATCACAGCTTATAAACAAAGAAGCAGTATAGCAACTTACACTCAAGGTCTGGGTCTTTCCTAAGGTACTGTGATGAGTGGCAGGGGAGTAAGCACTTTATGCTGTGGCATAGTTGATGTAGCCTCATAGGCAAATCTACCAGGTCTGCACCAACAGTTGGCAAATATGCCCAGAAGCAGGACAGACCGGAGCTTCACCCATACCATCTGCCTTACCTGCAGGTTGAACCCTTAGGTTCTGGTGGTCAGCAGGACTTAGGCGGGTCCCTAGGGTGGTAGAGATAGCAAGAGTTCAAAGACAGACTGGGGTCAGGACAACCAGCAAGGTGGAGGTACCGGGACAGGCCAATGTTGGGTTAGGCAGCAAGCAAGTATAGATAGGAGCAAGGCAAGAGGTCAGGTCCAGGTGGCAGGCAAACGTGGTTAGGTCCAAAGCAAGAAGTCAGTAACAGGAGATCAGGCCAAGAATGGATGAAGACACACAAGAGACACTGGATGAGACAGCTAGACAGGGCAAGGCTTGATGAAACAAACAGGATAGGATGAGGAAGGCTGGGCGAGCAGGCTGTGCATGGCAAGGCTGGAGAAGGTAGGCTGGGCAACAGGAATGCAGGAGCAATCAGGAACTCAAGAAAGTCTGTAACACAGGAGCAACACACACTGTTCAAGGCAGGAGACCCGGTTCTAAGGCAAGAAATCGCTGCACCGGGAGAGCTTATGTAGGCCAGGCATGTGATGTCATCAAAAGGCACTTTGGGGCTATTTCCACCACGAATGCTTTAAGTATAGCCACATGAAGGAGACCTCAGAGGAGCAACATGGCAGCATTTATGCACAGTGCCAGAGTGTGAGCTGCACAGAGCAGCTTTAGCAGTTGGAAGTGGCGTCCCAGCTGTGGAAGGCCTCAGGTAGTGTCGGAGTGAGTGAGGTGGCTCACAGGGCCATCCCATGAGCCATCAGTCCTAACAAATTTCTCTTATTTTACTGGGGCCTCCTGGGCCTGGCTATATATATTCCTTCCTAGAGCCTCTGACTGGACCAGGAATCCCTGTTCTCTGAAGCTTTAAATGGACTGGAGCAGATCTTTGGATCCAGTCCTTTAAGGTATTATGGGGTTTTCTTGTGTATGCCCCTTCACAAATCCAAGAAAAAACGAGAGAGAATTTGAACCGCAATGAGTGTGTGTGTGTGTGTGGGGGGGCCCCCCCCCCACACACACACATGATAAGGGCAAAGGGCCACCGGCGCCATTTCTCAACGCAGCCGTGGCCAGAGAGAGAGGGAGATCGCGTTGGGACCCCCCCCCCCCACTGGACCCCAGGTAATTTAAAACATTTGAGGGGGGTTCGGGAGGGTGGGGGATTTGTTTTAAAGGTTCGGGGTGGGTTTTAGGGTTTTTTTTGGTGTGCCGGTTTTCCCGCCCTCCCCGATTTACGATTTTTAATGATTTAAAAAAAAACAAAAAACACGACGATAAGATTTCCCTCCCCCCCCAGCCAAAATCGATCGTTAAGACGATCGATCACACGATTCACACCTCTAGTCCACAGTCTTTTACACACACACATTTGCCCTCATCCAATCCCTCTCTCATTATCCAGTCTCTCTCCTCATTCTCTAATGTTCTGCACTCAGCCACTCTTAACCTCACTAAAATAATCCTTCTTTGCCCTGTCTGCTCCAGGCTTACCACTCCTCCCCCTACCGTCCCTGCTTTATGCCTGGGAGGGGATGAGCTGGATCAGGAAGCAGAAAACTGATATCTGCTCTGTGTGCTTTCCTAGGCATAGGCCTAGTGTGCATATTGACAAATCCAGGCCAAGCTGTGTGTTCCCCCTGAGAGGTTTGGGAAGCCCTGTATTATGGAACTGCAACACATCCCCATCAGTTGCTGAGAGGTGGATAGTGCTCTATGTAGCTCAAAGTGAAAGACCATAAATTAGAAGAACCCTTCTGAAGTAGCAAAAGCTATTTTGCTGCTAGAGCAAAGATACCTGCCACTACCTCTTTGTTAACTCCAGTATGGATATAAATCTAGTAATTTCAGCCCCTCTATCAATTCATCCATAAAGGAGATGGGTTATGTTTATAATTTGGATACATCCTCGGGAAGTCAATGCAAAAGAAGAGGTTTTAGCACCAGTACCATGGGTAATCATCATTTGCTGGTAGAATCCTTGATGATTCTTAGTTGGACCATTTGTTTTATTTCTCAGGAGATCACTTTTCATCTGATCTCAAGTATCATGTACATTTTTTATTGGAGTATTACCTTGGGATCAGTGTATATTGTTATGCTGGAAACTTTGTTTTTAATGTTTCTGTTATTTTGTATGTGATACATTCAAGAAAGTGAAAATTCAAGCAGAAGAAAGGACTGGCAAAGAGGTAAAGCAAGATAACAAAACATTTTTCAGATACATCAGTAAAAGGAGAAAAGTCCAAAGTGGTATACTGAAATTGAAAGGTGAAAAGGATCAATGGGTGGAGACAGATGAAGAAATGGCAGAAATATTAAACGAATACTTCAGTTCGGTATTCACTAAAGAAGACCCCGGAGAAGGACCGACACTAGTTAACAAGAAACTGGAGGGAAACGGAATGGATGAAACTCCGTTTACGGAAGAGAATGTATGGGAAGAGCTAGAAAAACTGAAGGTGGGCAAAGCCATGGGGCCTGATGAGGTTCATCCCAGGATACTGAGGGAGCTCAGAGATGTGCTGGCAGCTCTGCTGTGTGACCTGTTCAGTAGCTCCCTGGAAACAGGAGTGGTGCCGAGTGATTGGAGAAGAGCGACAGTGGTCCCGCTTCACAAGAGTGGGAGCAGACAGGAGGCTGGAAACTACAGGCTGGTTAGCCTCACCTCGGTGGTGGGAAAGGTATTGGAGTCGTTGCTGAAGGAAAGAATTGTGAACTATCTACAAACAACAGAATTGATGGATCAGAGGCAGCATGGTTTTACCAAGGGAAGGTCCTGTCAGAGAAATCTGATCGACGTTTTTGATTGGGTGACTAAGGAATTGGATCGAGGAAGAGCACTCGATGTCATCTACTTGGATTTTAGCAAAGCTTTTGATACGGTCCCGCACAGGAGGCTGGTGAATAAAATGAGAAGCTTAGGAGTGAGTGCCAAGGTGGTGGCCTGGATTGCAAACTGGTTGATGGACAGAAGACAATGTGTGATGGTAAATGGAACTTACTCTGAAGAGAGAATGGTGTTAAGCGGAGTGCCGCAAGGATCTGTGTTGGACCGGTCCTGTTCAATATCTTTGTGAGTGACATTGTGGACAGAATAGAAGGTAAGGTTTGTCTTTTTGCGGATGACACTAAGATCTGCAACAGAGTGGACATGCCGGAAGGAGTGGAGAGAATGAGACGGGATTTAAGGAAGCTGGAAGAGTGGTCGAAGATATGGCAGTTGAGATTCAATGCCAAGAAGTGCAGAGTCATGCATATGGGGTGTGGAAATCCAAAAGAACTGTATTCGATGGGGGTGGGGAGGGGGGAAGGGCTGGTGTGCAGGAGCAGGAGAGAGACCTTGGGGTGATAGTGTCCAATGATCTGACGTCAACGAAACAATGTGACAAGGTGATAGCTAAAGCCAGAAGAATGCTGGGCTGCATAGAGAGAGGAATATCGAGTAAGAAAAGGGAAGTGATTATCCCCTTGTACAGGTCCTTGGTGAGGCCTCACCTGGAGTACTGTGCTCAGTTCTGGAGACTGTGTCTCCGAAGGGACAGAGGCAGGATGGAGGCGGTCCAGAGAAGGGCAACCAAAAAGGTGGAGGGTCTTTATCGAATGACTTATGAGGAGAGATTGAAGAATCTAAATATGTACACCCCTGGAGGAAAGGAGAAGCAGAGGTGATATGATACAGACTTTCAGATACTTGAAAGGTTTTAATGATCTAAAGACAATGACAAACCTTTTCCATTGGAAAAAATCAGCAGAACCAGGGGTCACGATTTGAAACTCCAGGGAGGAAGACTCAGAACCAATGTCAGGAAGTATTTCTTCACGGAGAGGGTGGTGGATGCCTGGAACGCCCTTCCGGAGAAAGAGTGAAGATCAAAATTGTGAAGGACTTCAAAGGGGCTTGGGATAAATACTGTGGATCCATAAAGTCTAGAGGATGTGAATGAAGAGAAGAGGCATGGGGGGTAGCTGGTGGGAATGACAGCTACTACCTGCAGATTAATACCCTTATTCAATATTAGGGATGTGAATCGTTTTACGACGATTAAAATTATCGTCCGATAATTTTAATATCGTCTTAAACCGTTATGGAACACAATACAATAGAGATTCTAACGATTTATCGTTATAAATCGTTAGAATCGTGAGCCGGCACACTAAAACCCGGTAAAACCCACCCCCGACCCTTTAAATTAAATCCCCCACCCTCCCGAACCCCCCCCCCAAATAACTTAAATTACCTAGTGGTCCAGCGGCGGTCCGGAACGGCAGCGGTCCGGAACGGGCTCCTGCTATTGAATCTTGTTGTCTTCAGCCGGCGCCATTTTCCAAAATGGCGCCGAAAAATGGCGGCGGCCATAGACCAACAGGATTCCACGGCAGGAGGTCCTTCCGGACCACCGCTGGACTTTTGGCAAGTCTTGTGGGGGTCAGGAGGCCCCCCCAAGCTGGCCAAAAGTTCCTGGAGGTCCAGCGGGGGTCAGGGAGCGATTTCCCGCCGCGAATCGTTTTCCGTACGGAAATGGCGCCGGCAGGAGATCGACTGCAGGAGGTCGTTCAGCGAGGCGCCGGAACCCTCGCTGAACGACCTCCTGCAGTCGATCTCCTGCCGGCGCCATTTTCCGTACGGAAAACGATTCGCGGCGGGAAATCGCTCCCTGACCCCCGCTGGACCTCCAGGAACTTTTGGCCAGCTTGGGGGGGGCCTCCTGACCCCCACAAGACTTGCCAAAGTCCAGCGGGGGTCCGGAAGGACCTCCTGCCGTGGAATCCTGTTGGTCTATGGCCGCCGCCATTTTTCGGCGCCATTTTGGAAAATGGCGCCGGCTGAAGACAACAAGATTCAATAGCAGGAGCCCGTTCCGGACCGCTGCCGTTCCGGACCGCCGCTGGACCACCAGGTAATGTAAGTCATTTGGGGGGGGTTCGGGAGGGTGGGGGATTTAATTTAAAGGGTCGGGGGTGGGTTTTAGTGGGTTTTAACGATTTTAGCGGGTTTTAACGATTTTAACGATTTATCACGATATTTTACCCCCCCAAACGGCAACAATACGATTCCCTCCCCCTCCCAGCCGAAATCGATCGTTAAGATGATCGAGGACACGATTCACATCTCTATTCAATATACATTCTCACTGTCAATGCGACTCCAGCATTGCTCTATGCTTCAACGGCAAGAGGAAATGTGGTAAAAAGGATTTGCATTCACAACAAACCGGGGAGTAGCTTGCTTGTTGCGGCGGTTACTACCCCAAACCAAATAAGTCTGATACTTCACTTTCAATGCATATCCAGCATAGCTCTCTGCTTCAACGGCAGGGGGGAAAGAGGAAAAGAGGATTTATATTCAGGCAACAACCAACAAGGACTGAATTACATAGTCTGGGTAAACAAATAATAGGGATATGAATCGTTTTTTGACAATTTAAAATATCGTCCGATATATTTTAAATCGTCAAAAATCATTAGAGGTGATATTTAATAGGAATTCCCCCAATTTATCGTCAAAAATCGTAAATCGGGGGAAGGGGGAGGGGAGGGGAGGGGGAGGGCGGGAAAACCGGCACACTAAAACATCCCTAAAACCCACCCCGATCCTTTAAAATAAATCCCCCACCCTCCCGAACCCCCCCAAAATGTCTTAAATTACCTGGGGTCTAGTGGGGGGGTCCCGTTATGATCTTCCACTCTCAGGCCACGAGTGCGTTGATAGAAAATGGCGCCGGCGCTACCTTTGCCCGACAGGGCAAAGGTAGCGCCGGTGCCATTTTGGTTCCTGTCCCCGACGTCACGAGCATAGAAGATCACTCCCGGACCCCCGCTGGACCCCCAAGGACTTTTGTCCAGCTTGGGGGGGCCTCCTGACCCCCACAAGACTTGCCAAAAGTCCAGCGGGGGTCCGGGAACGACCTCCTGCACTCGAATCGTGTTGCCGTACGGCCGGCGCCATTTTGCCGTACGGCAATATGGCGCCGGCCATATGGCCATATTGCCGTACGGCAAAATGGCGCCGGCCATACGGCAACACGATTCGAGTGTAGGAGGTCGTTCCTGGACCCCCGCTGGACTTTTCTCAAGTCTTGTGGGGGTCAGGAGGCCCCCCCAAGCTGGACAAAAGTCCCTGGGGGTCCAGCGGGGGTCCGGGAGCGATCTTCTACGCTCGTGACGTCGGGGACAGGAACCAAAATGGCGCCGGCGCTACCTTTGCCCTGTCATATGACAGGGCAAAGGTAGCGCCGGTGCCATTTTCTAACGCACTCGTGGCCCGAGAGTGGAAGATCACAACGGGACCCCCCCACTGGACCCCAGGTAATTTAAGACATTTTGGGGGGGTTCGGGAGGGTGGGGGATTTATTTTAAAGGGTCGGGGTGGGTTTTAGGGATGTTTTAGTGTGCCGGTTTTCCCGCCCTCCCCCGATTTACGATTTACACGATATTTTAAAAAACAAAACCGCGACGATCCGATTCCCTCCCCCCCCCAGCTGAAATCGATCGTTAAGACGATCGATCACACGATACACACCTCTAACAAATAATTATGGGTGTAGCTTGCTTGTTACGGCGGTTACTACCTTGAATCAATTAAGCCTGATACTTCACTTGGAATACATATCCAGCACAACTCACTGCTTCAACGGCAGGGGGGGAATACAGAAAAGAGGAATTATATTCAGGCAACAACCAACAAGGACTGAATGGCACAGGCTGGGTAAACAAATAAGCATGGGAGTAGGTTGCTTATTGCAGCAGTTACTACCCATAACCAGTTAAGCTAGATACTTCATTTAGATGCAGCTCCAGCACTGCTCTCTACATTGATGGCGGCGGTGGAAGTTAACTAGAACCAAAGAGTCAACATGGATTTACCCAAGGGAAGTCTTGCCTAACAAATCTGCTTCATTTTTTTGAAGGGGTTAATAAACATGTGAATAAAGGTGAAACGGTAGATGTAGTGTATTTGGATTTTCAGAAGGCGTTTGACAAAGTCCCTCATGAGAGGCTTCAAAGAAAACTAAAAAGTCATGGGATAGGAGGCGATGTCCTTTTGTGGATTACAAACTGGTTAAAAGACAGGAAACAGAGCGTAGGATTAAATGGCCAATTTTCTCAGTGGAAAAGGGTAAACAGTGGAGTGCCTCAGGGATCTGTACTTGGACAAGTGCTTTTCAATATATATATAAATGATCTGGAAAGGAATATGATGAGTGAGGTTATCAAATTTGTGGATGATACAAAATTATTCAGAGTAGTTAAATCACAAGCGGATTGTGATACATTACAGGAAGACCTTGCAAGACTGGAAGACTGGGCATCCAAATGGCAGATAAAATTTAATGTGGACAAGTGCAAGGTGTTGCATATAGGGAAAAATAACCCTTGCTGTAGTTACACGATGTTTGGTTCCATATTAGGAGCTACCACCCAGGAAAAAGAACTAGGCATCATAGTGGATAATACTTTAAAATTGTTGGTTCAGTGTGCTGCAGCAGTCAAAAAAGCAAACAGAATGTTAGGAATTATTAGGAAGGGAATGGTTAATAAAACGGAAAATGTCATAATGCCTCTATATTGCTCCATGGTGAGACCGCACCTGGAATACTTTGTACAATTCTGGTCGTCGCATCTCAAAAAAGATATAGTTGCAATGGAAAAGGTACAGAGAAGGGCAACCAAAATGATAAAGGGGATGGAACAGTTCTCCTATGAGGAAAGGCTGAAGAGGTTAGGGCTGTTCAGCTTGGAGAAGAGACGGCTGAGGGGGGATATGATAGAGCTCTTTAAGATCATGAGAGGTCTTGAACGAGTAGATGTGAATCGGTTATTTACACTTTCGAATAATAGAAGGACTAGGGGGCATTCCATGAAGTTAGCAAGTAGCACATTTAAGACTAATCAGAGAAAATTCTTTTTCACTCAACGCACAATAAAGCTCTGGAATTTGTTGCCAGAGGATGTGGTTAGTGCAGTTAGTGTAGCTGAGTTCAAAAAAGGTTTGGATAAGTTCTTGGAGGAGAAGTCCATTAACGGCTATTAATCAAATTTACTTAGGGAATAGCCACTGCTATTAATTGCATCAGTGGCATGGGATCTTCTTAGTGTTTGGGTAATTGCCAGTTTTTCTGGCCTGGTTTGGCCTTATGTTCTTATGTTACTAATAAGGGCCAAGAGTAACAGATAAGTATGAGGGAAAAAAAAGTGTGAAAGCTTGCTGGGCAGACTGGATGGGCCGTTTGTTCTTCTTCTGCTGTCATTTCTATGTTTCCATGTATGTTTCTATGTTTCTACATTGGTCAATTGAGAGTGGAGAATGCGGAATATAAATGTCATAAATAAATAAACAGACTTTCTTCCTGGTGCTCTGAAAATATTTCTTGATTCCTCCAGATGAGGCTATCCAAGTCTCCTTTCTGGCTTGTGGCTAGCATTTCTGCAGTCTGAGAATTTGCATGTTTTCAACTGAGGGGAACCTCAGGTTCAAAGCCAACAACAGAGGACATCTGTTGGACTTTGGTGCAGGTCCATGCCATTCATTTCTTAAATAGGTTTACATGAAAAACCTGTCTCTTTGTTCAGTTGTCCAGTCTCAATTACTTTAATAAGGCCCTTACCACTGAGTAAGTACCTTGCTGTCTAAAGATGGTAAAAAGATTAGCACCTGATTCCCTACTGTTGAAACATCCACATAGTGGCCTGTCTGTTGTAATGCTTGACATGGGCAGACTGTGTGTTTCCTAACATGTTTTACCGCTTTACGTGCCTTTTGAAGACAGTCTTGCATTTTAGCACATGTTATAACATATTCTCCTCTGAGTCTGGTATTTTATTTATGGAGCAATATTTAGGCTTCCTGGGACCTCCTCCCATAGAAGAGCTAAAAAGGATAGAGCTTTATGGAGCTCTAAGGGATTGCAAAGAAGATAGGGCAACAGTATGCGATAATCTTTCTCATCTGTGGAGATTACTCTCCAGAGCATTAACCTTAACAGTTTATTGAAAGGCTGCTTCAGTCTATTGGTCTGGGGATGATATACCATGGTTTGGAATGTTTTCACTTTCATTAGGTGTCAGGGCAAAAGAGTGATGGATTGGGAGGATGATGTTTTGCAGTTGAGCCACAAGCCAGCTCAAATGAACTGCAGCAGAGCAACCCAGAGGGGGGCTTCTATTATCTGAAGGCCAGACCTCTGGCCAAATTCCTAAAGAGCCAAATTTTTCCTCAGGGATTTAAAAAGAGATTGCTGAGAACAATACATTGTTCTGGCAATTTGAGGGCTGTAAACCATACAATGAGACGAAAGCAGTGCAAATTCAATTAAATTGAGGTGGAAGGGAAGCAAAACTAAACAGAAAACAACCACCACGAAGCAGAGAAACTACGCGGTGAGTCTGAAACCGCGCCCCCAGGGTAGCCGGCCTATCAGCACGTGGCTAGAGCCCTTTAAACTTTCGTGCTTCCCAGTGGCCTTCCCTTTTCGGCGCCCACCTGCCTTCAGCCACCACCTTACCTCTGTCGGGGCTCGCGCGATCGGCGAGGCCCATTCGGGGCAAGAGCCCGCTCACCCCGCGTGAGCCGAGCAGAGACGAAAGCAG
This sequence comes from Rhinatrema bivittatum, assembly GCF_901001135.1. Taxonomy (NCBI): domain Eukaryota; kingdom Metazoa; phylum Chordata; class Amphibia; order Gymnophiona; family Rhinatrematidae; genus Rhinatrema; species Rhinatrema bivittatum. The sequence goes on along the minus strand of NC_042624.1, from coordinate 29,037,890 downwards.
CGCAAATTCAATTAAATTGAGGCGGAAGGGAAGCAAAACTAAACAGAAAACAACCACCACGAAGCAGAGAAACTACGCGGTGAGTCTGAAACCGCGCCCCCAGGGTAGCCGGCCTATCAGCACGCGGCTAGAGCCCTTTAAACTTTCGCGCTTCCCAGTGGCCTTCCCTTTTCGGCGCCCACCCGCCTTCAGCCACCACCTTACCTCTGTCGGGGCTCGCGCGATCGGCGTGGCCCATTCGGGGCAAGAGCCTGCTCACCCCGCGTGAGCCGAGCAGAGACGAAAGCAGCGCAACTTCAATTAAATTGAGGCGGAAGGGAAGCAAAACTAAACAGAAAACAACCACCACGAAGCAGAGAAACTACGCGGTGAGTCTGAAACCGCGTCCCCAGGGTAGCCGGCCTATCAGCACGCGGCTAGAGCCCTTTAAACTTTCGCGCTTCCCAGTGGCCTTCCCTTTTCGGCGCCCACCCGCCTTCAGCCACCACCTTACCTCTGTCGGGGCTCGCGCGATCGGCGTGGCCCATTCGGGGCAAGAGCCCGCTCACCCCGCGTGAGCCGAGCAGAGACGAAAGCAGCGCAAATTCAATTAAATTGAGGCGGAAGGGAAGCAAAACTAAACAGAAAACAACCACCACGAAGCAGAGAAACTACGCGGTGAGTCTGAAACCGCGCCCCCAGGGTAGCCGGCCTATCAGCACGCGGCTAGAGCCCTTTAAACTTTTGCGCTTCCCAGTGGCCTTCCCTTTTCGGCGCCCACCCGCCTTCAGCCACCACCTTACCTCTGTCGGGGCTCGCGCGATCGGCGTGGCCCATTCGGGGCAAGAGCCTGCTCACCCCGCGTGAGCCGAGCAGAGACGAAAGCAGCGCAACTTCAATTAAATTGAGGCGGAAGGGAAGCAAAACTAAACAGAAAACAACCACCACGAAGCAGAGAAACTACGCGGTGAGTCTGAAACCGCGTCCCCAGGGTAGCCGGCCTATCAGCACGCGGCTAGAGCCCTTTAAACTTTCGCGCTTCCCAGTGGCCTTCCCTTTTCGGCGCCCACCCGCCTTCAGCCACCACCTTACCTCTGTCGGGGCTCGCGCGATCGGCGTGGCCCATTCGGTGCAAGAGCCCGCTCACCCCGCGTGAGCCGAGCAGAGACGAAAGCAGCGCAAATTCAATTAAATTGAGGCGAAAGGGAAGCAAAACTAAACAGAAAACAACCACCACGAAGCAGAGAAACTACGCGGCGAGTCTGAAACCGCGCCCCCAGGGTAGCCGGCCTATCAGCACGCGGCTAGAGCCCTTTAAACTTTCGCGCTTCCCAGTGGCCTTCCCTTTTCGGCGCCCACCCGCCTTCAGCCACCACCTTACCTCTGTCGGGGCTCGCGCGATCGGCGTGGCCCATTCGGGGCAAGAGCCCGCTCACCCCGCGTGAGCCGAGCAGAGACGAAAGCAGTGCAAATTCAATTAAATTGAGGCGGAAGGGAAGCAAAACTAAACAGAAAACAACCACCACGAAGCAGAGAAACTACGCGGTGAGTCTGAAACCGCGCCCCCAGGGTAGCCGGCCTATCAGCACGCGGCTAGAGCCCTTTAAACTTTCGCGCTTCCCAGTGGCCTTCCCTTTTCGGCGCCCACCCGCCTTCAGCCACCACCTTACCTCTGTCGGGGCTCGTGCGATCGGCGTGGCCCATTCGGGGCAAGAGCCCGCTCACCCCGCGTGAGCCGAGCAGAGACGAAAGCAGCGCAAATTCAATTAAATTGAGGCGGAAGGGAAGCAAAACTAAACAGAAAACAACCACCACGAAGCAGGGAAACTACGCGGCGAGTCTGAAACCGCGCCCCCAGAGCACCCGGCCAATCAGAGGGCAGAGGGAAGCCCTTTATATTTTAGACCTCACGGACGGCGTCGCGCACCCGAAGGGGCGCGACCTAAGGGGCTTGCCCCTTAGTGAGCCCCTTTGTGACCCCAGGACCCAGGACATTCAGACATTCAGCCTACCTCGATAATCCACACATCTCCTCTTCCCCAAGCCTAACCGAAGACCCCTAGCGAAAACAACAACCATCATCTCAACATTCACCCCAACATTCAGGTTCTCACTCAGCCAACCACCTCAGCATTCAGCCAACCACCTCAGCACTCAGCCAACCACCTCAGCACTCAGCCAACCGCCTCAGCATTCAACCTACAGCCTCAGCATTCAGCCAACAGCCTCAGCATTCAACCTACAGCCTCAGCACTCAGCCAACCACCTCAGCATTCAGCCAACAGCCTCTGCACTCAGCCAACCACCTCAGCATTCAGCCAACAGCCTCAGCATTCAACCTACAGCCTCAGCACTCAGCCAACCACCTCAGCATTCAGCCAACAGCCTCAGCATTCAGCCAACCACCTCAGCATTCAGCCAACAACCTCAGCATTCAGCCAACAGCCTCAGCACTCATCCAGCAAAAGATTAACACAACCAAACATAATAGTCAGACCTCCTCAAAGATCACTTCCACAATCCATTACCGACACAACTTCACAGGACACCTAGTACTGACAATCCCATCTAAAACCATCTCCCTAGTACAACCATGTTACTAGGGCACCCAATACATATTATACATCACAACTCCGGTTTCAAGATGAAGTCCACGCCTAGATCCCAACCTATAACTCGTAGAAATCTAACCCCTGTAATGACCTCACCAGTTACACAACTACTTGGACTGGCTCTATTCACCTTATCACTCTTCAATGCCCAGTCAATCACTAAAAAAACCCACATCCTTAATGACCATTTGCTAGATACCGGACCTGACATCTGTGCCATCACAGAGACCTGGTTAAAACCCTCAGATACAGTCTTAATAAATCAGTTGCCTACACAAACATATGATGTCTTCTCCTCACCCAGAAAGAAAAAAAAAGGAGGAGGTCTAATAGCGGCAAAAAAACGTTTTAACCTCACGCAACAACATATCTATACTATACCCAAACTTGAGGTAGGCTTATTCAAGTCTAAGTCGCTTCAAATCCTCCTCACCTACGCTCCTCCCGGACTTTTAGATCAAGATGCCTCTCCTATGGTAGAAGTTATAGCCAAATACTTAAAACTAGATTCTCCTGCCATAATCATTGGAGATTTTAACCTCCACTTTGATGCCAAACCTCGATCGACCAACTGTGATGCATTCTTATCAGCCCTCTCGGACATGGGCTTCAAACAGCATATTAATCAACCAACACACAAAGCAGGTCACACTCTTGACCTTATCTTTACAAATTCTATTCTCACTCCACTCTCTCCTCCCTTATGCCTCCCAGTCCCATGGTCTGATCATTTCATGATCAATTCCACCTTCAGGTCATTGACAGGATTGACCACACCTCATCATCCTACCACCCTATACTACAGGAAAACATGTCCTTCAGAAGATCTTGGCAAATCCCTGATCAGAAAACTTCCTAACTTGGATCTTTCCAATCCTAATTCAGCTATCACCTCATGGCACAACATTACTGAAATGATAGCCAACGATTTATGCCCACTGTCAAAAAAGAATATAAATCCTTCTCAAAAAAATAAGCAGCCGTGGTTCTCAAATGAACTCCGCACTCAGAAGCAAAATCTAAGACGAAAAGAAAAAGAATGGAGGAAGAATCCTAATCCCCTCTCTCTTTCCATATACAAAACTACTCTCCACCAGTACAGATCAGCAACACTTCGAACAAAAAGAGATTTCTATGCTCACCACATCCATGATAGGCTGTATGATGCGAAAGCCCTCTTCTCTTATGTTTCGGAACTTACCAAAACGGTTCCTCCTAATATCCCTGACGATACAGCTCAATCGAAGGCCAACGACCTGGCCTTATTCTTTCAAAACAAAATCACCAATACCCTCGCCAGATTACCTACCAGCACAAACCCTCTTCTTCTGGACACAGTTCTGCTACCAAACACTGACATAAGATTGGACTCCTTTGATCCTACCCACACTTTAGAGGTAGAATCCTTGATAAAAAGAATGAAACCGTAATCCCACCTGCTAGGCCAAATTCCTTCCAAGTTACTGATTCTCATACCAGAATACATATCCAAATTTCTGGCCGATATCATCAATTGTTCCCTTTCACAAGGAACCTTCCCGGATGCTCTCAAATTGGCCACGCTCAAACCCATACTCAAAAAATCCAACCTGGACCCGGAAGACCTCAATAACTACCGCCCCATATCAAATCTCCCATGTATAGCTAAAATCATGGAGAAAATTGTAAATAAGCAACTTTCAAATTACCTAGAAGACCACAATATACTTCACACGTCTCAATATGGTTTCCGAAAAGAACATAATACTGAAACCCTCCTCACCTCTCTCCTGGATCAACTATATATTGGTTTTCATAAAGGACAATCGTTCCTCTTAGCTCTCCTCGACATCTCCGCAGCTTTTGATACAGTAAATCACAATATCCTTCTAAACCGGCTTTCAGACATAGGAATCACAGGTTCAGCCTTCAGATGGTTCGAATCCTTCCTTAGCAATAGAGGCTATAAGGTAAAAATTAAAAACAAGGAATCACCACATACTAATGCTCCTTTCGGCGTCCCCCAGGGCTCCTCCTTATCACCCACCCTGTTTAATATCTACATACTCCCCCTCTGTCATCTACTCTCAAACCTCAAACTCGAATTTTATATTTACGCAGATGACGTTCAAATTGTAATCCCTATTTCCAACTCACTGGACTCAACACTTAGGTTATGGAACTCTCATCTACAAACTATAAACCATTACTTATCCAGCCTCAACCTCGTGCTCAACACTTCTAAAACCGAACTCTTGCTAATTACTCCAGAAGGCAGTCCCATACTACTCCAATCACAAAATATTCTACATACATCACACGCCAGAGATCTAGGAGTCTTGATCGACAGTCACCTGAACCTAAAGCATTTTATAAAACACACTACTAAGGAGTGCTTCTACAAGTTACAAGTACTCAAAAAACTCAAACCGCTCCTATTCCACTACGACTTCAGATCCGTCATCCAAGCCATTCTATTCTCCAAGATCGACTATTGCAATTCCATGCTGCATGGTCTTCCAGCCTCAACTATTAAACCTCTCCAGTTGCTACAAAATGCAGCGGCAAGAATTTTGACAAATACCAATCGGAGAGAGCATATCTCGCCTATTCTAAAAGATCTCCACTGGCTCCCAGTAAACTTCCGGATCCTTCATAAATCTCTCACAATCATTCATAAAAATATTCACCATCAGACCCCTCTTGATCTGCTTCATCCTCTCAGATTGCATTCGACGGCCAGGCCTTTGAGAGATGCCTACAAGGGTTCTTTACACGTTCCTCCAATCAAATTAGTGCACCACGCAAATATCAGAGACAGGTCATTTTCTACAGCAGGCCCTTCCATTTGGAACGCCATGCCCCCGGACCTCAGACTGGAGACCTGTCTAACAACTTTTAAAAAGAAACTAAAGACATGGCTGTTCAGCCAAGCCTTCCCCACTACAAACCCCACTGCCTGATTTAGAATTGTCCACCACCCACATATGTAAATAAATTTTCAATTTTCTCATACATAGTATCTATTAAAGAGGTTGGCTCCTTGCCCCCTCTTCTGTATATAGTATTTATTTTAATTTAATTATTTACTTTCCGTTCACCCCTTCTTTATTTTCTTATTCCAAGTTAAGGCTTCCTTGTTATAATGTAACTGTATGCTCAGTACCTCTTGTTGATTGGTTAATTATATTTTTTGCTTAGTTCATTGTAAACCGAGTTGATTTGATTTGTATCAAGAAAGTCGGTATATAAAAGCCTTTAATAAATAAATAAATAACAGGAGATCACCCCATCTTCCTGGATCTTTATTTCCAAAACTGGCTAAACATTTTCTGACCCAACCTAGTTCTTTCTGCTTAAGGTTTGAACTAATTATTGATCATTGTGAATCTACTGTATTCCAAGCATAAAGGGATCTTTTAGTTGTTGTTAAATGTGAAGTTAACAAAATGTCTGTTTTTGAAAATAAATGCTGAGTCGAACCTACAAGAGTTCTGTTTGACATTTCCAAACTGGCAACCTGACAGTAAGTCATAGAACTGCCTTGTTGTTCTGGATATAAAGGTAATCCTTTTATCCATTAGCTCCTCTTTGGGCAGCCCAACCAGGGCAGTATTGACTATTGCAGTTTCCATGTTTTTCAAAGAGATTGCCTCCACATAATATGCAGGGATGTGCAGAGCAAAATTTTATGTTCATATTTCTTATGTCCGAAAGGGGGTCCCACTTGCGGCCAATATGGACATAAAAAAAATCCAATGAGTTGGGTATATGTACATATGTGCAAAAAAAAAATTTAAACCCCCTCACCCTCCTTAATCCCCCCCCCCAGACTTACCACAACTCCCTGGTGATCGAGCGAGGAGTGAGGACGTCATTTCTGCAATCCTTGGCGAGAAGCATGTGACGTCGGCGGCACGTCGAGTGACGCCGGCGTCACGTGATTCCCGGCTCGTTCGCGCCGGACGGCTCGTTCGGCCCAAAAAGAACTTTTGGCCAGCTTGGGGGGGTCAGGAGGCCCCCCCAAGCTGGCCAAAAGTTCTATGTTCGATATGTGGGAAATCCGATCGTTTATGTCGAATCAATTTTTTAAGTTAAAAAAAAATATGAGTTGCGTTTTACTAATGTGGTCAATCCGAATGCACACCCCTAATAATATGTGACAATCTACAACTACCAGAATGTACTGGTAACTGCAATCAGATTTTTCTAGGGACCCAACTAAGTCCATGGTGATCTGCTCAAAGGGAATTCCAATTACTGCTATGTGATCAAGCAGTACTCTGCGAATATCAGCTGAGCTGGTTCACTGGCACATGAGGTAGGCCCAGCAGAATTCTTCCATCTCTTGGTAGATTTCTGGTCAGTATAAATAAGAGAAAATCCTATCATGTGTCTTCTCCTTGCCCAGGTATCCTACCAACAAGTGGCTATATATATACTAACTCAACATCTGTTGATGAAATGAGAGGGGCAAGAGGAGGAGTTCCCATACCTCCCTACAAGGTTCCCCTTGGTCAACCATAGATCAAACTTCTTAGCATGAAGAAGGGAAGGGTGGTTAACCTCTGTCTCTTTTATATGGGCTGCTCATCTATCCATTATACTTTTTCAAATGCTCTCTTAAGGAATTCATCCTCCCAATGAGTGTAAAATTCTCAGTTTTTTTCTTCATTCCACTCTAAAAGTTACCTTCAAGGAGCCTATAGATAATTACTTCATGGTTGCTTTTGGCCATTCTTATCACCATGGCTTCAAAGGTTGGATGATGATCTATAGTTTGGTGCCATTGCATCTAGATCTTTCAGACCTTAGGGCATTCAGTAAATGTTTGGGGTCTTCAAGAAGAAATTCTTCTTCCAGGATTCTTCTTTAAGGAGACTCCTTTACCTTGGCAATTAGCTTCCCAGTACCACCAGGTATGAGAGTCAGGGCATCATCCCCACTTCTAGTGCAGCAGACTTTGCAGTGGTAAGGAGTGTCACATGAGCCGTAGGGTATTAACATAATTTCTAGTTTTCCTTTCTAGTCTTGTTAGGACCGCCGGCTGCGGGGGTCTGCGGCCGGGTGTCATGGCCGCCGGCCGCAGCGGGCCGCAACCAGGGTCGGGCCATGGCGTCACTAAAACTTACCCGAGGTATCAGGCGTATCAGAGGCAGCCTTCTCTTTTACCTTCTTTGAGGCCGCTGCTGCTGCCAAGCCCGGCCGCATGGTTCCACTCGGCCGGGCCTGCTCCTCCCCCTCAGCCTGCTAGGAGCCGCACGTGTGGCTGAAGAGAAAATTTAAAGGAGCCATGACAGGAAATTGTCATGGCTCCTCCTGGGACTCCTCCCTCCAGTTCCTGTATGTCAGGCAAGGTCTGATACTCAGACCTTGCCTTGGTATTGAGGCTCTGTGCTTGGTTCCTGTGTTCCATGTTCCTGGATTTGCTCTTCGTCCCGCTTCTGCTCCTCCACTTTGTTGGATTGATTCTTTGGCTTCTGAGCTTCGGACCAGCGGTGGTGAGTTTCTGGTGTTGACTTGGATTGGCTTTGGACCCTTCTCCTGTGTTGCTCCTGGACTGGCTTCGGACCATTCTCTTGTGTTGCTTCTGGACTGGCTTCAGACCACTCTCCCATCCGCTCCTGGACCGACTCTCGACCTCTCACTGGACTTCGACCCTTGGACTGGCTTTGGACTATCCTTCGACGTCAACTCCCAGACTAATTACGACCTGCTGGAGGTGCCAGTCATCTGGAACCCACGACCTGCAGGAGGCGCCTGCATCCAGACTATCTTCAGTCTTCAGGGAGTCTCCTAAGTCCCAGCGGCCTTGTCCCTACGGGCTTCTCCTGGGGGGATCACGAGCTTCCAGGGTGAAGCCTTCATCTAACATCTATATCAGCAGGCCTTGCCATTCAACGGTAGAGACTGAAGAAGGTTGTCTTCCTTTTTGGTAGCGCTGACTCTACCTCGGTCCACTTTCTGAATCATTACAGAATGCCAAGGCCATGACCCAGCGGAGCCTCAGTTCGTCAGGCCATTCCTGCTTTAGCCCAGAAGGTCATGAAGCAGCAACACATACTAGAATCCATGGCGTCTTCCTTGGAACGACTTAACGCCCATCTGGTTTCTATAACTACGGCTCAGGCAGCCCCTCCACCATTACCAGCGGTGATGCAGAGCAATACCTGGTCCGTGATTCCATTACCTACTCCTCCACGGTACGCTGGTGAACCTCGCTTGTGTCAAGGATTTCTCAACCAGTGCAGTATGCACTTTCATCTTCAAGCCTCCCTTTTTCCAGATGATCTTACCAAAACTACCGATATTATGTCTCTGATAGAGAGTAAAGCCCTGGCCTGGGCTTCTCCCTTTTGGCAACGGTCAGATCCAATTTTACAAAACCTTCCTAAATTCCTGGAAGTATTTCAAGTGGTATTTGACGATCCAGGGAAACAAGTGGTTGCCGGTTGCAAGATGCTACTACTTCGGCAAGGAAGTCGGTCACTGGCTGACTACACTATTGAATTTAGAACCCTTGCTTCTGAACTACATTGGGAGGAAAACTGTCTCCGGTCTATATTTTTGGAAGGCCTGTCACCCAGAATTAAGGACGAAATGGCAGCTCAGGAGTTACCTCAATCATTTGACTCTAACGTGGACTTGGTCACCTGGATCGACCGCCGGATACAGGAAAGAGCTCATGAGGGATCAAGTACAAGAAGGCACATGGCGCTCGGTTGCTCCCATCTCTCAAACTGCATCTAATACAGAAGGGACTGTCGAAGAACCAATGCAATTGGGAAGAGGTCCTCTCTCACCAGAAGAACGTCAAAGACGCCATAAGGCAGGTCTCTGTTTATATTGTGGAGGGTCAGGTCATCGTATTGTGGGCTGTCCCATACGTCCGGGAAACTACAAAGCCTAGGTTTCACAGGGGGAGTAACCCTAGGCATTACGTCCCCAGCACCCCCACTCACCTTGCCTATTACCATTGTCTTTGGAGAACATAAATTCACCACGCTGGCGCTAGTAGATTCTGGGGCCGGTGGAAACTTTATCTTACAAGAAATGGTGGAGCAACTTCATATTCCCACATGCCTTTGTCAGAATCCCTTGATCATCTCCTCCATCCACGGAGACCCCTTGCCAGGAAGAATAACACACTACTCTGGACTGCCATATTGCACCCAGTGAACAGATCACCCTCCATGTCCTCCAGAAAGATATTCATCCGGTGGTCCTCGGTATTCCCTGGTTGCAACGCCACAATCCACAGTTTGATTGGACATCTTTAAAACTTACTCATTAGGTCCAGCATGCCACGAAACCTGCCTAAAAGGAAGTACTTCCACTTGTAGCTTCATCTGTACCTCTCTCCTGGAGAAATTACCCCTTCAGTACAAACAATTCGTGGATGTATTCCCCAAAAAGGCCGCGGATAGCTTACCTCCGCATCGAGAGTTTGACTGTGCGATTAATTTGATTCCTGGATCCACGCCCCCTCGGGGTAGAGTCTATCCCTTGTCCACTTCAGAGACTCGCGCCATGTCCGAATATATCCAGGATAATCTTCAGAAGGAGTTTATCCGAAAATCCAAATCCCCAGCTGGGGCCCGGTTGTTTTTGTCGGAAAAAAAGATGGAACTTTACGTCCTTGTATCGACTTCTGTGGACTGAATGCAATTACGGTCAAGGATCGGTATCCGTTGCCCCTCATTGCTGAACTGTTTGATCGCCTACAGGGAGCCCGGGTATTCTCCAAATTGGATCTCCGAGGAGCCTATAACTTAGTTAGGATTTGTGAGGGAGATGAGTGGAAGACAGCTTTTAACACCAGAGACGGCCACTAACCATTGGTTAGTCATGCCATTCAGACTAACCAATGCTCCTGCCATCTTTCAGTACTTTATTAATGAAATATTTAGAGACTTGCTCAATGTCTGCATGGTAGTCTACCTAGATGACATTTTGCTTTTTTCCTATGATTTACAGATGCATCGTCAACACATTATTCAAGTATTGCAACATTTGAAAGAACATCGACTCTATGCCAAATTAGAAAAATGTATTTTTGAAAAAGAATCTTTACCATTTTTGGGGTATATCATTTCTAAGCAAGGTTTTCAAATGGACCCCACTAAATTAAAATGCATTCAAGAATGGCCCCAGCCTAGTGGTCTACGTGCACTCCAGCGATTCCTTGGATTCGCAAACTACTATCGTAATTTTATCCAGAACTTTTCTAAACTGGCTGCGCCCCTTACTGCACTCACTCGTAAGGGGGCAAACACAAGGCCTGGCCTTTAGAGGCTGTAGAAGCCTTTCAGGCTCTCAAAGAATCCTTCCTACAACAACCTTGCCTCCGACATACTGATCCCAGACGTCCATTTACAGTAGAAGTTGATGGCTCTGCTGAAGGAGTAGGAGCTGTCCTGAGCCAAAATAACGCATCAGGAAAGTCTCATCCGTGTTCCTATTTCTCTAGAAAAGTTTCTCCAGCTGAACTGCAATTATTCCATTGGCGACAAGGAATTTCTAGCCATCAAGCTCGCGTTCGAAGAGTGGCGACAGTGGTTGGATGGGGCACAACACCGTATCACTATCTTCACGGACCACAAGAACTTGGTATATCTCCAACAAGCTCAACACTTGAAACCGCGTCAGGCTCGCTGGGCGCTTTTTTTCACATGTTTCGATTTTGAACTATGATATCGACCCGCTAATAAGAACATCAAGGCTGATGCACTGTCCCGATCTTTCTCCAATGTTGACATTGAGGAGCCAATTCAAAATATTGACCCAGCTCGCATTATCCTCTCTGCAACGTTCATGGTCCCACCTGGCAAGACTGTGGTGCCTAAGAGGCTTCGTAATAAAGTATTAAAATGGGGACACGATTCTCAGTTAGCCGGACATCCGGGTAGAGTTCAGACTCAAATGCTCTTACAACAATATTATTGGTGGCCCGACATGCACAAAGATATTCTTGCATATGTAGATTCTTGCCCAACTTGTGCACAACACAAGATTCCTACTGGAAAGACTTGGGGACTTTTACAGCCACTACCTATTCCCCAGAAACCCTGGATACATATTTCCACAGATTTTATTGTGGATCTACCGCCATCTGAGGGCAATATGATAATATGGGTAATTGTGGATTGATTCTCTAAAATGGCCCACTTTATCCTGCTACCCTCCCTCCCATCTGCTCCTCACCTGGCCCAACTGTTTATGCTCCATATCTTCCGCCTCCATGGTCTCCCACAGCATATCGCATCTGATCGAGGCCCTCAGTTCACGGCCCGTTACTGGCTCAATCTTTGCAAGACGTTTAACATTTCTCTGGACCACACCACGGCGTTCCATCTGCAGGCAAACGGACAGGTGGAATGCACAAATCGTACGTTAAAACAATTTCTTCGGATGTACGTCAACTCCCGCCAGGACGATTGGGCATCGCTTCTCTCATGGGCTGAGTTCTCTCATAACTCAACAGGGACCTCTCCGTTCCAGATTATATTTGGACAACACCCCAGGCCACCTCTACCTTTGAGCTTACCGGTGCTATCACCAGCAGCTCAGCGTACCGCAGTACAGTTGCGGCAGCTCTGGATCCACACCCAGCACATGCTCCGGAAAGCTGCCCACACGCCAAGACATTTGCTGACAAGCATTGGCAATCAGCTCCATGGTTTCATCCAGGAGAGAAAGTGTGGCTTAGCACCAAGCACATCCGGTTGAGAGTTCCTTCCATGTGATTGGCCCCATGTTATATTGGACCCTTTCCTGTACTGCGACAGATTGGTCCTGTGACTTACCAACTCCGTTTGCCGGCCACCTTGAGGATTCATAACTCCTTCCATGTGTCCCTTCTGAAGCCATTGGTCCTCACTTGGCCTTCCCGGAAAGCTCCCGATGTCCCACAACATAGGGCTGAGGAAGAGACCATATACCAAGTACAGGAGGTTCTGGATGTCCAGAAACGAGGTAACACCTGGGAATACCTTCTAGCGTGGGAGGGATTTGGACCTGTGGAGAATTCTTGGGAGCCTGCTAAGAATATACTGGATAAGTCTCTTCTCACGAACTTTCACGCTGAACACCCTGGAAAACCCAAGCCTTCTAAGGGGAGGCCTATAGGAGGGGGTACTGTTAGGACAGCCAGCCGTGGCGGTCCGCGACCGGGTGTCATAGCCGCCGGCCGCGGCGTGCCGTGACCAGGGTCGGGTTGGTGGCCGCGGCATCACTAAAACTTACCAGAGGTATCAGGAGTATCAGAGGCTCCTGCTGTGGCAGGCAGCCTTCTCTTTTACCTTCTTTGCGGCAGCTGCCAAGCCTGGCCGCATGGTTCCTCTCGGCCAGGCCGGCTCCTCCCCCTCAGCCTGCTAGGAGCCGTGCGCGCGGCTGAAGAGAAAATTTAAAGGAGCCATGACAGGAAATTGTCATGGCTCCTCCTGGGACTCCTCCCTCCAGTTCCTGTATTTAAGACAAGGTCTGATTATCAGACCTTGCCTTGGTATTGAGGCTCTGTGCTTGGTTCCTGTGTTCCGTGTTCCTGGATTTGCTCTTCGTCCCGCTTCTGCTCCTCCACTTCGTTGGATTGATTCTTTGGCTTCTGACCTTCGGACCGGCGGTGGTGAGTTTCTGGTGTGGACTTGGACTGGCTTTGGACCCTTCTCCTGTGTTGCTCCTGGACTGGCTTTGGACCATTCTCCTGTGTTGCTCCTGGACTGGCTTCGGACCACTCTCCCATCTGCTCCTGGACCGGCTCTCGACCTCTCACTGGACTTCGACCCTTGGACCGGCTTTGGACTATCCTTCGACGTCGACTCCCGTACTGATTACGACCTGCTGGAGGTGCCAGCCATCTGGAACCCACGACCTGCAGGAGGCACCTGCATCCAGACTATCTTCAGTCTTCAGGGAGTCTCCTAAGTCCCAGCAGCCGTGTCCCTACGGGCTCCTCCTGGGGGGATCACTAGCTTCCAGGGTGAAGCCTTCATCTAACATCTACATCAGCAAGCCTTGCCGTCCAACGGTAGAGACCAAAGAGGGTTGTCTCCCTTTTTGCTAGTGCTGACTCTACCTCGGAACAGGGGTCCACTTTCTGAATCATAACAAGTCTACTCGGACTCTCGAAGGCAGCATATATCAGTGAAACTTTAAAAGCTCCTTAAGTGGAGTACTTACAAAATGAAGTTCTCATTGGATCAAGGTATTTAAGCTGCTGGAGTCTACCAGTGCTCTCATGGCAATAATGTTACAGAATTTTCCCACACATTTAATTACCAATAGCACTCTATAAATCACATCACGTCAAAGTTAGCAGAGCTACATTGGCTCCCAGTTGCTGAAGAGACTAATTTCAAAGTGGTTACATTATGTATAAATCTCTTAGTGGTGAGGGTCTATGATATTTGAAAGATTTGATTTATTAAAACTCTTTGTTCAATTGCGGTCTCTGTGATCCACTGACCAAACAAGTGCTTGTTGTGCTATCTCATAAAAAGGCACACCTGCAAATCATTCAGCGGCATGCTTTGTCTGTAATGGGCTATGATCTGTGCTAGGCTGTAACCTTTGAGGTTTCTTTTTTTGTGCTTAATCTGTTTTTTATTGTCAAACCATAAAGACAGTACATTAAACAGTACACAAGCAAATGCAAGGCAACAATATTGGTGCAATGGCAAAGACATAGTGGTTTAACAAGACTATAAAAATGGGTTTAACAAGACTATAAAAATGAACAGTATAAACAGTAGCATAATAATTGAACAACCTATCAACCCAATTCCCCCCACCCCCTCCCACCACTACCGGATACCTAGTCATGGTGTATGCAAAATATCGGAGACTAGCAAGTATATGGGTTGGAATGGCAATTAGCATGGATTGCACATAGATAAAAAATGTATAACTGTGAGCAAGACCCAAGGGGATTCAGTAAGACAGTAAACTGGTAATTGAGAGGCAAATTCTAATAAACAGGGTGCGAATCCTATTGTGCCAGTAAGCGTAGGACCAAGTAATGTAGTGAGCGATGAGCTGAGCAAATAAGTAAGGGAGTAAGTGAGAGAAGGAGAAAAAGGGTAAGTATTCATATGCAAGGGGGTGTCTGACATCAGAATCATAGAATACCCAAGTTGAGGCAACAGGAAAAGATATTCTAGACTGACATCATAGTACAGGAATACAAGTGGTAGGGTATTGGTAATCATTGTTGGGTTTGTGTATCCATCCAAGATTTAAAGAGTTCCCATGTGCTCTGGAAGGAGGCCAGGCGATTCTGATGTATAGCAGTAAGTCTACCCAATTGGTAATAAGATAATAGCCGATGTTGTATATCAGCCATGGTTGGTACGCTCACTTGTTTCCAGTGTGATGCTATTTCTGTTCTAGCAGCAATAAAAATTTGCAAAACCAGCCTTTGTGTGTTTGTTTTATATTCCCGTAGAAAGAGGCCCAGTAGCATGTGCCAAGGTTTTGCATCGAAAGGCATGTTAAGCAGCTGTGTAAGCCACTGAAACACTGAGTGCCAAAACTTTTGAATGTTAGGACAAGTCCACCAAATATGAAAGTAAGTGCCTAGTGTTCCGCAACCCCTCCAGCATTGGTCTGAATATTTTGGAAAAACCTATGAAGCGCTACAGGTTTGTAATCCCAGCGATATAGTAGCTTGTAGCAGTTTTCTTGCAGCCCAGCAGAAATGGAACATTTATGTGCCATAGAGTAAACAATATCCCATTCATGATCTTCCAGAGTTACCTGGAAGTCTAGTTCCCCGAGAGACCTGTATTTATTCATACCTTCTGGTTTACCATTGAGCATAGCATATATTTTGGAAATTATGCCCTCAATAGGGGAAGCATGTTGACACAAAGTTTCAAATAAGGTGTTAGTAATCTGCACGGACCTCACCCTAATTCCCTTATGTAGAAAATGATAAACCTTGGCATATAACAAGAAATCTATTTCATCACACGGATACAAGTTGTGAAGTTGTTCCCTAGTCAGCATGACACCCTGCTGCAGTACATGGCCCAAGCGCTGAATTCCAGCTGCCAGCCATCGGTTAGTAGCGAGGGAGAGGTCAGAAATAGGTAGTACCGTATTAGTAAAGAGATGAGACATCAAGGAATAACACTCTGGTCAGACCAAAACAGATTTCCATCTGTGCCAAACCTGGAGTGTGGTATGCAACGCATATGGGAAATATTTAAAAGCACCCCAGGAGGAGCGAGGTTGCCAAGGTGTCGCTGAAATGGGGAATGTACCCAATAAACCTTGTTCTAATCTTACCCATTGAGGGATATCCTGCATACTATGAAGAGCTACTAATGCCCAGAGCTGGGCAGCACAATAATACCATGATAAATTGGGTAATTGCAAGCCTCCCCTATTTTTAGGTTGAAATAGAATAGCCCTGGCGACTCGAGGAGGTCATTTGCGCCAGATGAAGCCACAAATGATTTGCTGCCATTTTTTAAGTACGGGGTTAGGAATACTAATAGGGATGGTAGTAAAAAAGTATAAAAAGCGAGGAAGAACGTTCATCTTGATGATAGACAATCTCCCCAGCCATGAATAAGTATGTCTCACCCACTTACTCAAATTTTCTTGAATGGCTGTCAAAAGTGGTCTGTAATTTAAGTCAAACAGCTGTTTGGTATGGGACCCTAACCAAACCCCCAAATACTTAAGAGAAGTAGAAGCCCACTTAAACAGGAAAAGGTGACGTAATGCCTGTACTTCCATGGGTGGCAATGTTAAATTGAGTAGTTCTGACTTATCAAAATTGACCCTCATGCCAGAAACAGCAGTAAAGTCTCTCAGCTCCTCCATTACCCCTTGCAGGGATAACTGTGGTTCCGTAAGGGTAAGCATAACATCGTTGGCGAAGAGGGAGATCTTAGATTGAGTCAATCCTCCCGTTATGCCTCTGATGTGCGCAGCCCCCCTGACTCTGGTAGAAAAAGGTTCTAAAAATAGGGCGAATAATAGTGGGGACAATGGGCAGCCTGTCTTGTTCCTCTCTGTATGGTAAAAGAAGACCTATAACCACCGTTGGCCTTTACTCTGGCAAGCGGTTATTCATAAAGCTTCCGTATCCAAGCTAAGAAGGGCTCTCCAAAGCCCATGATCTTTAGTGTCTTGAAGAGAAATGCCCAATGATCGAAAGCTTTTTCAGCATCCAGTGCAAGCAGTACTGCAGGTATGTGTTCTTGATGGACTAAATCTATAATGTCCACAATTCTACGGACATTATCCGCGGCCAAAGCATCCAGGCATGAAGCCAACCTGATCATTATGGATCAGTCCCGGGAGGACCCCGTTTAGTCTAGCGGCTAATATTCTAGCCAATATTTTCAAGTCTATGTTTATCAATGAAATGGGTCAATAGGAACTGCATTTAGTGAGGTCTCGACCAGGCTTAGCCAAAACTGTAATACCTGCTGTGTTGGATTCTGTAGTAAAGGAGGCGCCCCCCAACAATGAGTTGAATGCCGCAGTCAGTGGGCCCACCAATGATAAGGCAAACTTTCAGTAATAGATGCCAGTATACCCGTCTAGGCCGGGAGGATTCCCTGATTTAAGCTTTTTAATGGCAGCTAGCACTTCACTTGGTTCTATAGGCTTGTCTAAAAATTCTCTCTGTGCCATGTGAAGTGCTGGTAAACGCACTGACTGCAGATATTCGTCAATTTCCCTTTCATTAATAAATGAGTCCATAGTATTTAGTTTAGAGTAAAAATCTGTGAAAGAGTTTTGGATTCCCTCTGATGTGGTAATTATCTGACCCTGAGAATCTTGAATTTTAGACACCACCGTTTGGGCTTGGGCTGCTCTAAGTTGCCTAGCCAAATATTTTCCTGCCTTATTAACCCCCTCAAAAAACTGCTGCTTCAGTATCATGAGAATAATGACTGATAGCAGTGTCATCTAAGGATCGTAGCAATACTTAAAAGTTTTTGGTACGTCGCCCCCAATTGGGTGCGACTATGTGATTGTGTTAATGAGAACAGTTCTGAGAGCCACGCTGTACGCTGGCCCTCCTGTTCTTTAACATAGAAACATAGAAATGAAGGCAGAAGAAGACCAAACGGCCCATCCAGTCTGCCCAGCAAGCTTTCACACTTTTTTTTCTCTCTCACATACTTATCTGTTTCTCTTGGCTCTTAGTAACCTTTTTTATTCTATTTTCCTTCCACTCCCGCCATTAATGTAGAGAGCAGTGTTAGAACTGCATCTAAGTGAAATAGCTTAATTAGTTAGGGGTATTAACCACCGCAATAAGCAAGCTACACCCATGTTTATCTGTTTATCCAGACTATGTAATTCAGTCCTTGTTGGTTGTTGCCTGAATATAGATCCACCTTTCTTCATTCCCCCCTGCCGTTGAAGCAGAGAGCTATGTTGGATATGCGTGAAGTGTCAAACTTTCTCCCCTGCCATTGAAGCAGAGAGCTATGCTGGCTTTGCATTGAAAGTGAAGTATCAGTCTTGCTCCCCTGCCGTTGAAGCAGAGGGCTATGCTGGATATGTGTGAAGTGTCAAACTTTCTCCCCTGCCGTTGAAGCAGAGAGCTATGCTGGATATGCATTGAAAGTGAAGTATCAGGCTTATTTGGTTTGGGGTAGTAATCGCTGTAACAAGCAAGCTACTTCCCGCTTTTTTGTGAATGCAAATCCTTTTTTCCACATTTCCTCATTGCCGCTGAAGCTTAGAGCAATGTTGGAGTCGCATTAACCATGTATATGTTTATTGAATTAAGGGTATTATCACCAGGTAGTAGCAGTCGTTCCCGTGAGTCACCCACTCTTCCTTCACATCCTCTAGACTTTATGGATCCACAGTGTTTATCCCATGCCCCTTTGAAGTCCGTTACAGTTTTGGTCTTCATCACTTCCTCCAGAAGGTCATTCCAGGCATTCACCACCCTCTCCGTGAAAAAATACTTGCTGACATTGGTTCTGAGTCTTCCTCTCTGGAGTTTTAAATCGTGACCCCTGGTTCTGCTGATTTTTTTCCAACGGAAAAGGTTTGTCGTTATCTTTGGATCATTAAATCCTTTCAAGTATCTGAAAGTCTGAATCATATCACCTCTGCTCCTCCTTTCCTCCAGGGTGTACATATTTAGATTCCTCCAGGGTGTACATATTTAGATTCTTCAATCTCTCATAAGTGATATGATACACCCAACCTGTTAATCAGCCTTGGTGATTCCTCCCAGTGCTTAAAAATGCAAGGCAACATTGAAGTCAGCTGAGGAATAAAGACCCTGTCCAAATAAAACTAAAAAGTCAAATAAGTGGACGCGCCATGTTGGCATATAGCAATCCCAAAGGTTGATAGACTTAACGTGAAAAGTATTGTACTTCAACCATGATCTGGCGTCACAGATCTTCGAAGGTCAGTCTAGCGACGAAGCCTCTTTCCACCCTTTTCAGCCCTCTGCCATCGTGGTGCGTTATCCATCTTCTGCTGGGCCTGCGCTGTACTGGCCATCTGGAATGTAACTGGGATTGCGCTTTGATGAAGGCCTCAATCGTGTCTTCAACCAAGGTGATTTTATAGCCAACGCCTTGGATTTGAAAAGTAAGCCCAAAGGGATAGGTCCCGGAGCTCATATCTTTTCTTTAGAGTAACTGGTGAGAGATCCTGATAAATAGATAGGGTGTGATTATTCCATTTTATTTCTTTCAACTGGCGGGAGATGGAATACACACGTTCTTTAGCAGGAAAGCTAGTGAAGCACAGCACAATGTCCCGAGGCCGTTGATCCCGCCTAGGTCCGAGGGCGCGATGTGCTCGCTCAAATTTAATTTCAACCGATGACGGAGTATGTGCTCGATCGCCCTTGGCACCCTGCAAAAGTATAAAATTGCAAATTTGAGCTGCTATATTGCTCACCTCGGCATATTCCGGGTTTTCTGAGACTCCTCGTATCCGCAGGTCTTCTACCTTGTTTTGTAGCTCTAGAATGGCAGAGAAAGATGTTGCTTGCTGAATAGCTAGCAAGTTGATAGAGTCTCCATGCCCATCAATGCAGTTCTCAGCGTCATCCACCCTATTTCCAAGGGCTGCAAGGTCCTCTTTAAGATCGGCGACAGACACCATAATTTCCGCCCTGTGCTGTTTTAGGTCATTTCTCAGTTCTATAAACCATTGTCGAGCTTCTTCCCTTGTGAGGAGCGATAGTCTTGCAGTATCATCTATGGGTTCTAAAGCAGCTATCATTTCCGTCAATACGCCTCACCTCGGGGCCCGATGCCTCGCCGCCATCTTGTCCCAGCTCTAGAGGTTGTTTCTCATAAGAGTATTGCCGAAAATCTGCCGTTTTTCTTTTTGTGGTCATCATTAGAGTAGATAATAGTATTCCGCTCTCGGTAAGGGTCTTGTCCACCAAGGGGCGGATTTTAAGAGCCCTGCTTGCCTAAATCCACCTAAATCCGGGCAGATTTAGGCGA
Organism: Rhinatrema bivittatum; assembly: GCF_901001135.1. Lineage (NCBI taxonomy): Eukaryota > Metazoa > Chordata > Amphibia > Gymnophiona > Rhinatrematidae > Rhinatrema > Rhinatrema bivittatum. The sequence goes on along the minus strand of NC_042624.1, from coordinate 29,017,864 downwards.
GCAGGGCCCTGCGCGCCGGTAGGCCTATTTTACATAGGCCTACCGGCGCGCGCAGAGCCCCGGGACTCGCGTAAGTCCCGGGGTTTTCTGAGGGGGCGTGTCGGGGGCGGGCCCGGTCGGCGTGGCGTTTTGGGGGCGTGTCGGCAGCGTTTTGGGGGTGGGCCTGGAGGCGTGGTTACGGCCCGGGGCGGTCCGGGGGCGTGGCCGCGCCCTCCGTACCCACCCCCAGGTTGCGTCCCGGCGCGCCAGCGGCCCGCTGGCACGCGGGGATTTACGTCTCCCTCCGGGAGGCGTAAATCCCCCGACAAAGGTAAGGGGGGGGTTTAGACAGGGCCGGGCGAGTGGGTTAGGTAGGGGAAGGGAGGGGAAGGTGAGGGGAGGGCAAAAGAAAGTTCCCTCCGAGGCCACTCCGATTTCGGAGCGGCCTCGGAGGGAACGGGGGTAGGCTGCGCGGCTCGGCGCACGCCGGCTATACAGAATCGATAGCCTTGCGCGCGCCAATCCAGGATTTTAGCGGCTACGCGCATATCTACTAAAATCCCGCGTACTTTTCCTTGCGCCTGATGCGCCAGCAAAAGTACGCCAAATCGCGCGGTTTGAAAATCTACCCCACAGGTTGGTAGATTTCAAACGATTTCGAGGGTCTTAGGGCGAATTGGGGATCGGAGCCGAGCCTTCATACGTCCGCACGCTCAGACGCTGACAGCGCCCCCCCCCCCCCCCACACCTTTGAGGTTTCTGATACTGCTCAGGAAGCAGCTGAAAGCTTTTTATTTTATGCTGACTTTTGCCACTGTTATAGAGGCTATTTGATCATCTCTTAAAAGCGACAATGAGCAGAAATAATTATTTGTGCCTTGCTTTTGCATAGCTCCCTTTATTTTCTGTAATTTGAAAAATGTAAAATTTTATTTTTCTCCCATGCAAAATCATCAGTATTGGCCTATGCTACTGCCTTTCCTTTCACTCTTTCATATTTCATTGACATGGAATATAAAAAAAATGTCAGGACAGAATTGAAAAGGTTCTTTTTCAGAGCAGTTTCTCAGTGTGTTTATTCATTACCACTTTCTCCATAGGGACACCAGCTGATGTTGTTGTTTTTTTGTTTTTTTTAACATCCCTTTCCAAACCCTTTCTATTAGAAAAGCATCCTAAGACACTTACTAACCATACATACCTTTCCTCTTTGTCACACACCTCATCCTTACATCTTCTTTAATAGACATATACTACTTGTACCTATATTCTAGACATGCATCCATCTTGGCAGTGGCACAAATAAAGTTAATATGTAACTTTTTAAAATAGTTTTACAGGTAAAAATTTTATTTTCGGTTACTTTAGTCACTTTTGTATTTAGTGATAATGTTTGTTTTTTTTTTTAACTATCTATTAACTTTCACATTAGTACAAACAAAATCTTGCAGTACATGCAAAGTTCCCTTTATGAAAAGTAAAAAAAAAAAAGGAAAAAAAGAGTACATCAAAAACAATAATATCATAAGAAAACAAAAGTCCATAATAGGGAAACAGAGGGTACAAGATTAGCAAGTTAACATTATAAATTTGGAAACCCCTTCATAGAAAACATTCTAAACTTGGTTTCTTAAACTGACATATGCTTATCCTCAAGAAATCTTTTTAATTGTGCAGGTTCAAAAAAATAAACATATTCCCTTGATATTCAATAACACACTTACAGGGAAATTAAAGAAAATAAGAAGCTCCCAAGTCAAGGACTTGGGATTTTAATTGCAAAAATGATTTCCTCTGTACCTGAATACATTTAGAAAGATCTGAGAAAACATTCACTTTTCCTCCTAGAAAGGAGGATGATTTATTTTGAAAGAAGAGCTTCAATATCAAATCCTTGTCCATTTTCTAGGGCAAAAGTCACAGTCAGGGTTTCCCTAACTACTGTGTCATTCTGAGAGTTTTTCTAATAAAGCTGTAACATCTAACCTACCAGTAGGAGTCAAAATATCTATGCCACCTTCTTGAAAAACAGCCATACGTTTTTGAGAAGAAATATAGAGGTTCATATGCAGCCACGGAGTGGCTAGTTAAGGTAGCCGGATATAGCTATCCGGCTAACCTAACAGGGATATTCAGTGTCACAGCTGCACCGCTAATATCCCTGGCTATCTTAAAGTTAGCCAGATTGGTATATTCAGCCAACTATAGGACAGCCCTATGGTACAACCAGAGTTAGCCACATAAGTTATGTGGCTAACTCTGGCCTGCCCAGAAACACCTCCCAACCGTGCCTGGAATGCTCCTGACTTATGCAGCTAGAATTTAGTTGCATATGGCTTTAAATATAGCTGGCTAATCATTTAGATGAGTAACTTTTCAGTTATTTGTCTAAATGGATTTTGAATGTCGACCTCCACATATAGGGCTGAATTTTAAAAAAGTTACGTGCCGGGCCTATTTTTAAAAGGCTCGGCGACGCGCATAAAGCCCCGGAACGTATGTAAGTCCCGGGGCTTTACTAAAGGGGAGGGCAGTCCGGGGTGGGGGCGGGGTCAGAGGCTCCAGGCACACCGGCCATTTGCCGCTGTGCCCGAGATCGTGCGCCGGCAGTCGGCCAGCGCGCGCAACTTACTTCAGCCCCACGGCTCAGAGCGGGCTCGGCACGCGCAAGGTGCACAATTGTGCACCCCCTTGTGCGCGCTGACCCTGGATTTTATAACATGTGCGTGCCTGCTGGCGCATATTATAAAATTGGGCATACATGTGTATGCGCCAAGTAGCGCGCGCACATGTACGCCCGTGTGCTCCTTTTTAAAATCTACCCCATATTGTATACATAGGAAGCATATTCTGAGGTAATATCTTCAAGATTTCAGTAAAATATTTTTTAACCATCTCATAGCGACCATCTCAAGCTATGTTTGGGGAAACTGACGAAGGATACATTTCTATATCTATTATCTAATAGAATGTTCAAACATTTCAATTCTTACACGAAGAAATTAATTATCCTTGACCAACACGCTTTGAAGAGATGAAATATCTGAAACATGATTAGAGAAAGAGCCCAATAGGGTACTATGATTATCCAAAAAAGATTTGATACGCAGTCTGAGCAGAAGCATCCACAGAAAATATGCAGAGTTTAACCACACATCCCTCAAAAAGACCCTCAATCTGCTGCATTGAAGAAGCCAAATCATCTAAAGAAATATTCTTAGAGGTAATATTAGCATTCCTCGGAGGAACAGAAAAGACAACTGGAGTTAATGGCACAGGAGCTAGGAGAGTAGAGAAAGAAAAAAACAACCCTTCAGCAATCTCAGAAGTCTTGAATCCTCTAATTCAATTAGGGGAAGACAATATCCCTCCTACCAACTCCAGAGAAGATCTAACATTGTCTCTCCTGAAAAAGTCCCAGCTGCTGCACCTGCTCCAGCAAAATTAGGAACAATCAGTTGGTAATCTTCAGAGGATACAGTATTTATGAGAAGTTGTGAAGGGGGATTCCGATCTTTGTCCCTTAAACATACATTGCTTGGAGGAGACACTGAAAACTCCACACTCTGCACACTTGCTAGAGTACCCCTTACTTGGCTGAAAGATGAAATAACTCAAGAATCCAAAGGGCCAGAGGCAGAAGCAACAAAAGCTGCTGCAGTTGACATATTTTGGCCCTTCTTTTTCTTATCCATAAAGCAGCCAAAATCAAACTACTTGCATAATCAGATCGAAGAGGTCAAATCGCAAAGCAGCAAATGGGCTCCTCAGAGATCTGCAGAATCCCCACAGAACTCCCCAAGGGGCTCACAAGGGACAAGCTTCTTATGCTTGTTCCTTGGGCTGCATGCCATGGCAGCACACCGTAGGCTTGCCAATGGGCACCAGACAAAAGGATGATGACACCATTGGGGAGGAGCGTGCAGCGTTCCTTCTACCCACCCAAATTCAGTGATCTAATGACCAGCAGCTGATCTCACCTCCTTGAGTCTTCTAGAGACTTCTCTAGTTTGTGGGTCTTTATGGGCACTAGATGATGATGTCAGCAGGGAGGAGACAGCAGCGTTCCTTCCACCCACCCAATCTAATGACTAGCAGATGATCTTATCTCCCCGGGACACACAGAGTCTTCTCCAGCTTGCAGATCTTTGTGGGCACCAGACACGAGGATGATGACATCAGCAGGGAGAAGTTGACCGTGTTCCTTCCACTCGCCTGAACTCAGCGATCTGAAAACCGGCAGCTGATCTCACTTATTTATTTATTTATTTAAAGATTTTTTATATACCGGGGCACGTTAGAAACATCACCTCGGTTCACAATGTAACGTAACATAGCAACAAGCTTTACAATAATTTAAAGTATAGTAACGAGACAGATAACTAAATCAACTTGAGAAGAATGGTTAAATAAATAATTCGGGAGGAGATATGGTTAAATAAATAACTCTAAGGAGAGCATAGGAAAAGGGAAAAATTTTTTTAACTATTAACAGGGTGGCAGGGTAGGAAAAGGGAAAATTTTAACTATTAACAGGGTGGCAGGGTGTAGACGGTGTAGAGGGAAGAGGGGGGGTGGTAGGAGGGGGAGCAGGGATGTGAGAAGAGGCAGGGATGAGAAGGGGGGGGGGTCGGGGAATTATTAAGGAGGGTAGAGGCGTGTCAGTCTTTGGAGTACTCGGTTAGTCAGGGTATGCAAGTTTGAAAAGCCAGGTTTTAAGATTCTGTTTGAATCTTTTATGGCAAGGTTCCTGGCGTAAGTGGGGTGGCATTTTGTTCCAGTGGGAGGTGCCTGCTATGATGAATGATCTTTCTCTGATTGTGGTGTGTTTGATGATTTTGGGGGAGGGTGTCAGGAGTTTGGCTTGATGTTGCTTTCTGGTTGGTCTAGTAGGGGTGTGGAGATGGAGATTTTCAGGGAACCAGTGCATGTTTTGGTTGTGAATGGCTTTGTGTATGAGTGTAAGGGATTTGTAGATTATTCTGGATGTTATTGGAAGCCAGTGTAGGGATTGAAGGACTGGGGTGATATGGTCATGACGGTGAGTGTTTGTGAGAATGCGGGCAGCGGCGTTCTGTAGGAGCTGCAACGGTTGAAGGGTGTTTTTTGGAAGGCCTATAAGGATAGCGTTGCAGTAATCCAATTTGGATAGGATCATGGCCTGCAGTACGGTTCGGAAGTCAGATGTGTGTAATAGTGGTTTGATTCTCTTCAATGTGTGGAGTTTGAAGAATCCGCTCTTTATCGTGGTAGATATGAATTTTTTGTTCACTTCACCGGGACTCCCAGTGATAAATGTAATGGTGTGAGCATGTCTGATAGGTATAAGTGTTGGGAGTATGGTTGCATGTGTACAGTGTGGATACAGATAGGATACATGTAAGAGAGAATCTGAGGATGAAGTCTGAATGAAAAAGAAGCATGGGTGGCTAGTGAAAGTATTAGAGTGGTATAGTAAGTATGGTCTGGCAAGTACCACTATCTCCAACAGCAAAAGCAGTACTGTCTCTTTAAAGCAGTGAAAAAAGCTGCTGAAATTCCTGCTCTGACACTTCTTTCACATTCCATGTAAATGAATTATGAAAGAGTAAAAGGCACAGCCCAACTCCCATATGTTTCCTTGTTAGGAGAAAATTTGTTCAAATTATTTTCCTATCATGTAATCTGCGAAACAAAGCGAGTCCCCACCTAGGAAGGAATAAATATATTTAGGGTAGATATCTCTGGGAAGTGATGAATAAAATCTACATAAGTGTGTGGCTGAATAACGCTTTTGGTCTAATTGAAGCAGAGAGTAGTAATAGAGAGTCTGTGGTGGCTCTGTCTCCCACTGTGAATATTGTTTTCAAGTCATGGTGAATATCTTTTTGTAGTCCATGTCCATGTCCTTAGTAGACTCTTTTACAACAGTTTTTATTATGGAAAACCTGAGGGAAGCTGAAAACTTCAGGGATGAATTGACCCCTAAATGACTGAAAGAATGTAGAACCTTCAAGCCTACTCCCGGATGTAAGGGAGAAGTGGTTACACTTTTGACACATACTGCTAATGTAATGTTTTACCATAAGAGTTGGTTGAATTGATGAGGTAAATAAAAAGAATCTTCTTGCCACTGCAGGTAATTTGCCCAAACCCACAATGAGCCGATCACCACTCTACATCTTATTTAACAGAGGAGACAATGTACAGTTGAAATGCACGATCCCCCTACTTCACTCTCAGAGCGTGATCTATTTTTATAAAGAGAATGTATCAAATCCCATTGCAATGAAGACATTGTCTAGTGAGGAAGTCACGATAAACCATACTCTGAATGAGTTGGAGAACTCGGATAGTGGGAGATACACCTGCCAGTACGAAATGAATCTACCAGGACAAAGTTTTAGGTCACCAGAGAGTGAACCAATAAAAATAATTCTGAGTAAGTATTCTCTCTTTTCTTTTTAATATAAAATAAGGACCAGAAAAAAAGTTTTCTTAGAAGCAGAATTATTTTCATGGTTAGGTGCTTTCAAAATATGTTTGCAATCAAAAGAAATAAATGTTTTTACATAGGAAAGGAGGAGGCTGTGACTCCTAGTGGTAGGCCATACTCAGCCATCACTTTCACACACTCATCATGGAGCTGTCATGCATGGCTTTTCTCATTTCTCCTTTATATGGGACTCTCATCCCAGAACTCTTATTCATGGTTTTCCTCATTCCTTCTTACTCAGCTCTCAACAGAGAGTTCCTTTGTACAAACCTCTCTTTACTCCTTCTTTTTTCTTGAAAATTTCATTTATTAGTCCTGATTACACTGATAGATTATAACACACAACCCATATTACAAAAGGTGGTGACGTACAAGATAAAAAGTAAATAGACTTGTAGCCATTAGATTGTAAGTTCTATGGACTCTCTTATGTAAATTTATACAGTGCTGCACATGTGAAGTAGTGCTATTGAAGGAATTAGTAGCAGTATCAAATGTTCTTGTCATTAATTGGTTTAGGGAGACAAGCAATGTGAAAACCAAAATCTTGCTTAACAGCAGTTTTAACACAAAGCTCTAATTCCTAGTTTATGTAGACTAATTCTATACATTTCTGCAAGAAGAGGAAGTCTACTTGCAAATGTTCTTATCTCATAAGGAAAATTAGTAATTTTTTGCAAATATACTATTACACTTGTTAATGTGTTCTGTTTTCTTATTCCTCGTGTGTCATTCATTCTTTTTTCCAAGCTATAGATATTGTTAGTTTGTATAAAGTAACTGTGTTTATTAATTTTATAAAAGGTTACGGGCTAATATCCTCTGGGTCTGGTGACGCGTAGTGTCTTGCAGGGGGTGATCAAGAACTTATTTAGCCAGAATTAAAATAAGATGCATAGGGGCAGCTACAGAGACACACACTGCTATCTGACCTTGTGGCCAGATAAGTTGAATTTTTTACTTAAAGTTAGCCATAATATAGATTCCTTTCTTCCTGATATTTAATCGTCTGCATTTCTGTAATTTGCATGATTTGAAATTTCTCTATATTTTTACAAGCTATAGATATTGCTAGTCTGTATTAAATAACTGTTTGTTAATTTTAAAAACACTGGTATCTACAAGAGTTGTTTGTTCCCTCCCACCCTGCCTGACACCCACCCACCCACCCACGCTTAGGATGTTTTCTTTTTAAATAGTTCTTCCAAGGACTTAGGTTAAGCAAATACATCTTATTAGTTACTATTAACAGAATGCCTTTGATTCAGTGAAACAATTGTGGTACTTATGTCCCAAGGCCTGCCATTTGGAGAATTAAAAGATGTCCAATTTGTTTTCAGCTATCTGCAATGAAAAAGCAGCCGACTCAGCTGAAAGTAGAATTCGTTAGGTTTCAGAAAACCTGCTCTTTCTAGCAGTATCCAGAATATCTCCCCCAGCTCTCTCAGAAGATTCAGAACAAGACATATGACTATATAATACCCAATTTCCCCAACTGTGCAGCATCCTGAATATCTAACACCACTCCCACAGAGAAGTCGGACATCTAAGATTAAGAAAGCCAGTAATAAATGGATTATAGTGGGCTCTGGCAGAATAAGGGCTGTGAACAAGAGACACCTACTTTCCCTGCTGTTATCCTTACATAATACCTTTTCTGCATTGGAAAACAAAGAAGCTTTAGGGATGAAAAATGAGGTGATATCTGAAAGGGATGTAAATAAATGGATTATTTACATCCCAGTCGGCGGGTCGCTTTTATTTACATGTAAATAAATGGATTATTTACAACCCGGTCGGCGGGTTGCTTTTCGAAGCGACCCGCCGACCGAGACATGCCTCCACCACTGCCCAGACCGGAGAAGTAGGAGCTGGGAGCCAGGGCCGCGCAGCCGGCACCGGGACCTATCGAGGTAAGGCCCTCAAAGCTCGCCCTACCAACGATAGCCCATCACCGGCCACGAAGCCTTAACTTAATCTCCTCAGCAGCAACTTACCGACCTTGAGTCCGTCGCACCACTGCTGACGTCACCCGCATCGCGACCAGGAGGGGGATTTAAATCCAGACGCGAGTTCCAGGCGTCGCGTGCCTGGCGTCATGCACCAAAGGAGTGCGACAAAGGAGCCTGCCCCTTTGTGCGCCCCTTTGTGCAGCCCCTTAACGCCGCACAACTGCATCTAACCCTCCTACTCCTCTACTCAACCCAATCTGCTCCTATACTCCACCCAATCTATGGTCACAGCACCCTCACAGCAAGCTACACAACTAGAATTCCAAAACACAGCAGGAAACTAACCTCAATCACTCGGCCCAGCCTAACCATGACCACTCACCTAAGAAAATTCAACCATCTCATCAACATCCCACTGAAGAAGAACTTAAAAAGCCTCATCTACTTCACCTTTTTCCTAATTAATGCCCAATCAATAACCAAAAAATTATTTCTAATTAACGACCTAATCCAAGAAAAAAAACCCGACTTCATAGCGGTAACAGAAACCTGGTTCAAAAATACTGATCAAATCAAATAGCCTACAACAACTACGACCTTTTTTCTATCCCTCGAAAATCCCGAAAAGGAGGTGGTCTACTTCTGATAATAAAAAAGAATCTCTACATGAAACTGACCCCTACCAACCTACCAAAGAAATACGAAATTGCTCTTCTCGACTCCGGACATCTTCAAATATGCCTTGTCTACTGCCCTCCAAACCTCCTCGAAAATGAAATATCACCACTCCTGGAATTCCTGATAACCAACATCAGCACTAAAAAACCAGCTATTATACTTGGCGATTTCAACCTCCACGCAGACATCAACCCCAAAACACAAAGCTGCCAAACACTTTTAGACATGCTGTCCAGCTTTAACCTGGATCAACATGTAAACACCCCCACTCATAAAGCCGGTCACACCTTAGACCTGATTTTCACAATCCACCACTTCACTGATATATCCATCTCAGCCAGCCCAGTCCCCTGGTCTGACCACTTCCTTATACAATGCAAATCACATTTACAGCCTAGAATCATGACGGGCACTAGCGAATCGAAATCTTATAAATACCGACCCCCCCTTTCAACAGGACCTACTACAAAAAGAGCTAGGAAAACAACGGCAAACCTAGACCTTTCCAACACCAACAGAGCGATTCAATCATGGCACCAACTCACAGATCAGACTGCTAACAAGATAAACCCTGAAAAAACAAGACATAGAAAATCATCCAGCGGCAAAAACAACCCTTGTTTTAACTCGAATCTAAGATCAATGAAAACAAAACTCAGAAAACTGGAAAAAGAATGGAAAAACTCTAACTGCCCAAAAAACCTGCAAAGATACCGCACTCAACTGGCCTCCTATAAAAACATGATTATGATCACAAAATGAAACTACTACAGCTTAAAGATAAAAATCTCATCCAATAAATCAAACACCCTATTCAACATCGTCAAAAACCTAATAGACGAAAAAAGTAACAACGCCCCAGCCACCAATGCAATCAACCTATCCCAAGACTTCGCCTCATTCTTTAAAGACAAAATCAACAGAATAATTAACACATTCAACAACTCCACACCCACAGAAAATCATTACGTACCATTGAACATATCACCATGGTCACAATTCAACCTGATCTCGACTACCTTAGCTGAAAAAATGCTAAAAAGTATCAATCCTGCTCGTCATGACATGGACACCATCCCTACTCGTAACCTGAAAGATATGGCTCATATAATCGCCCCTACTATAGCCGCCATCGTCAATAAATCACTCGAAGAAGGTGAGCTACCAACCATGTTAAAAACCGCTACCATAACTCCAATTTTAAAAAAGAAGAATCTAGACCCCAAAGACCTGAATAACTACCGTCCGATCTCTAACCTGCCTCTACTTGCCAAGCTGACCGAGAAGGCTGCTCTGTCTCAACTAAACGAACACCTTGAAAACAACAAAATTCTACACGATGCACAATATAGATTCAGAAAAAACCGCAGTACAGAAACACTACTCGTCAACCTCTCTAACGAAATATTAAGAGGTCTCGACAACAAAATAAACCATCTTCTAATTCTTCTCGACCTTTCTGCGGCTTTCGATACCGTTGACCACAAAAGCCTTCTATCAAGACTTGCCAACATCGGCCTCACAGGAAGTACCCTCAACTGGTTCTCCTCCTACCTTCAGAACAGATTCTTCAAGGTATCACTGAACAACAACTCGTCTAAACCCCTTCCTCTAGAAACCGGCGTACCTCAAGGGTCCGCTTTATCTGCAACCCTCTTCAACATATACCTTCTACCGTTATGCCACCTCATCTCCAGTCTCGGAATATCATTCTACATGTATGCCGATGACATCCAGTTCATCATCCCCATTTCCAACACACTAGAAGAGGCTCTCTCCACAGCAGCAAACCATCTAACCGCAATAAGAAACATGCTAAACAAACTAAAGCTGTGCTTGAACATGAATAAAACGGAATGCATCCTCATAGGAAGAAATGTCCCAGAACAAACTATCACTACACACTCCCTTACAATCGACAACATCAACATCCAGATAAAAAACAATACAAAGAACCTCGGAATATGGATTGACAAAGACCTCAACTTAAAAAAGAGCATCGCTACCAAAACCAAAGAAGGATTCCACAAACTGCAAGCTCTGAAGCATCTAAAACCACTTCTCCACCATCAGGAATTCCGAACAGTACTTCAATCGCTTATCTTCAACAGCCTTGACTACTGCAATTCGCTCCTGTTAGGTCTTCCCAAATCGCACCTAAAACCATTCCAAACGCTGCAAAATGCTGCAGCCAGAGTCCTAATTGGCAAAAAAAAAAAAATCGGAACACATCACCCCTGTTCTAAGAAGTCTTCACTGGTTCCCAATCGACCAGAGAATCGAATTCAAAACCCTTACCCTAGTGCACAACGGTCTACACAAAACAGAAAACAACTCACTCTACAATATGATCCATCAACACAAACCTCAGAGACACACCAGAACGTCCAGCAAATTACTCCTGGACATACCAACACTTCCATCGGCTAAACTCACGTGCACGAGAAACAGAGCATTCTCAATTGCAGGTCCACACCCATGGAACTCCCTACCACAATACCTAAGCGCAATAACAGACAACAAATCCTTTAAAAAAGAACTGAAAACCTGGCTCTTCAGCAAAACATTCAGAGATGGCGTAGGCTAACTTCATAACACATACAACATCTCCCTTGCAAAATGAGCACACTAAGAGTTCCTATTGTTCTCCCCCCCTCCACATTTCACCTCCCACTGCTCTCCCTCCTCCATCTTTCCCCTGAGCATATCCCCCCCGCATCGCAAAGATCCACTTCCCCTCCGTCCTCTTTCCTCTCCCCTACCCTCATACCTCACCCACCCGCCTTACTCCCCTTCCTCCCTCCTTAACTTTTCTTCACTGAAAAACCCCTCCCCATATATTCTTGTGCATAGTTATTTATGTTTTCCCAGTGTCTCTGAGCTAGTAAAGCTCTAATGTATTATGACCTGACCTTGTTCAAGTGTTTAAATCCAATTATATGTTATTACCCGATCAGTTCGATGTAAACTATACCACGCTATATTCCTATTCCGTTCTATGTAACAAATTGTTCTATTGTAAACTGGGGTGAAGGCTAATTGCTAAACCTCAGTATAGAAAAGCCTCGAAATAAATAAATAAATAAATGTAGCCACTCAGTGTGCCTAGAAGCCCTTAAACCAGGGGTCGGGAACCTTTGTGGCTGAGAGAGCCACGAATGCCATATATTTTAAAATGTAATTCCATGAGAGCCATACTAACTACAACCCCCCACCCTCCTGACCCCCCCAAGACCTGCCAAATTCATTCACTACAACCCCCTACTTCCCTGATGCCCCCAAGACCCGCCAAATTAATTTACTACAACCCCCCCATCCTCCTAACCCCCCCCCCCCCAAAAGACCTGCCAAAAGTCCCTGGTGATCCAGCGGGGGTCCAGGGCTCGCAGACAAATCTTTAATAAAAAAGTAAAAATCTAACAAAAACCCCCACCCTCCTGATGCCCTCCAAGACCTCCAAAATTAATTTACTACAACCCCCCACCTGCCTGACCCCCCCCCCCCGACCTCCAAATTAATTTACTACAACCCCCACCCTCCTGACCCCCCCAAGACCTGCCAAAAGTCCCTGGTGGTCCAGCGGGGGTCTGGGAGCGATCTCCTGGACTTGGGCTGTCGGCTGCCAGTAGTCAAAATGGCGCCAACGGCCCTTTGCCCTCACTATGTCACTGGGGTCGACCAATGGCAGCGGTAGCCCCTGTGACATAGTAAGGGCAAAGGGCTGTCGATGCCATTTTGATTACTGGCAGCTGACGGCCCAAGTCCAGGAGATCACTCCCGGACCACTCCTGGACCCCCGCTGGACCACCAGGGACTTTTGGCAGGTCTTGGGAGGGTCAGGAGGGTGGGGGATTTTGTTAGATTTTTACTTTTTCATTAAAGATTTGTCTGCGAGCCAGATGCACCCATCAAAAGAGCCATATCTGGCTCCCGAGCCATAGGTTCCTGACCCCTGCCTTAAACATTATCAAAGGTTATTAAAGGAAGTTGCTTCTGTAGGGAGACTCATTCATCAGGGGAATCAATTTAGGAAATAATTTTGATGGGGACAAAACAATTAAATGCTTTCCAGGATCCTCAGCCAGTAGAAATACTAACAAGATAGTCAACGCAATTATAGAAGAAAGTAGAGATTCCGATATTTATTTTATTTATTTATTTAACATTTTTCTATACCGAACTTCATGACAGGCGTCATATCAGGCCAGTTTACATCAAACTTAGGGGTTAACTTAGTAAAAAAACCGTATAACAAGAAGGCCGAAGCGCGGATACAAATAACAGGGAAAATGAACTTGGAGGCTAGAGTAGCCAGGAAATAAAGGACAGAAAAAAACTGGAGAATGAACATGGAAGAATTAGCAATTACTGAATTCAATATGATATCAATGTTAACATCCATCTGGGGACCAATGACCTTGCAAGAAATGGTATCCTTCAGTACAGAAAGATTTCCAAAATGTAGGAAAGAAGATTAGATACATGGTAAAGGTCATTGCCTATTCCAGAATATTTCCTCTTCAAGGAAAGGGGAAGGAAAGGCTCTGCCATATAGATAATTTTAATTTCTGGCTCACAACATGGTGTAAAGTATGTTTTTTTGGATACATTGGAGGTTGGGGGTCATGTATGGAGCAGTAAAAATTTATACGATGCTAAGTGAGAAATTCAGAGCATACATTATCAGGCATTTAAACTGGAGGGCAGGAGTGGCAGGAGGTAGCCAATGAAATTGCCATGTCACCCCCAAGCAATACAGGAATTAGGAGGAGGAAACACAATAAATCAGCTCAAAATAGCAGAAAAGATGGCTAGGAAGAGCAGCAAATCAAGGGGAAAAAGATGGAAACCTATGACCACAAACGCTTGTAGTCTGGGCAATAAAATCCCAGACCTGTCGGCCCTAATGGTAGAGGCAGACTTGGACATCTTTGCTGTTAGAGACATGGTTCACAGATTCTCATGATTGGGATACGGCCCTAATGGTAGAGGCAGACTTGGACATCTTTGCTGTTAGAGACATGGTTCACAGATTCTCATGATTGGGATACGGCCATCCTGGGCTATAACTTGATAAGGAAGAATAGAGAGGACAGAAAAGGGGGAGGAGTAGCTCTTTATGTCAAAAATAATATCCAGTCAACTGAAATGAAAGGGATGTGGGGTAGGGAAGAAGCATTATGGGTTGTCCTGAAAAAAAAGAGGATGGTGCTTCCATTTACATTGGTGTAGTCTACAGTCCTCCAACTCAAACAGAAGAACTGGACAGAGATCTGATTGAAGAATTCCAAAAGGTGGGAAAGAAAGGATAAATGTTGCTCATTGGAGATTTTAATCTGCCAGATGTGGATTGGAATATCCCTTCTGTGGAATCTGCAAGAAGTAGAGAGATAGTGGATGCCCTTCAAGGGGCTCTGCTCAAACAAATGTTAATGGAACCCATAAGGGAGGGTGTGATACTCAATGTAATGCTTTCAAATGGGAATAATGTCTCTTATGACCAGGTAGGTGCCCACTTAACCACTAGTGATAATCAGATGGTATGGTTTGATATTGCAAATATGATACAGAAAAGACACACAAAAACCTGAGTTTTAAATTTAAAACATACAAACTTTGTCAAAATGGGGAGTTCTTGGAAGAAGAATTAGAAAACTGGGAGATAATGGGTGAGGTGGAACAACAGTGGGCCAAATTAAAAGGAGTTATTATAAAGGCAACAAATCTATATGTTGCTGTAGGGAGCTCTCCTCCCTACAGCAACAGACAGCAACTTCCAGCACCCTTCTCTACAGCAAGCATCCACTCTCCTCTTTAACAAACATCCTGCACTCATCTATAACAGCATTCACCCAGAACTCTTCTATACCAGCAACCATTTAACATTCATCTTGCACCAGTCTCTTCCCAGCAATCTCCTAGCAATCTCCCCTCCCAGTGATCATCCCTTTCATCTGTTCCTGCGATCATCCAGCAAACAACCAGCCAACAAGGAGCACCATGCCTCTATCCCAGCTCCTCTATCTCAGCAAACAAGCAACTCTCCTCCATTCCATAAATTATCCAGAACCCCTATTCTTCAAGCAAAACATCCAACACCCTTCCACCAAACAGCCAGATCCCTCCTCCTCAAGCAATTATCCTGCGCTCTTCGTCTCCCGCTCTCATCAACCACCCTGCGAGCATCACTACCAGCAACCTTCCAGCTCTCATCAATACTTCGCTCCACGGTCCTGAACCTTCTTCCATATTTTTACAAAAAGACAACATGCTACAAACCTACCCCATCCCTATTATTCCACGCTCACCCTTCTTCAGAGCCATTCCACCCATGCTCAACCCTCGCTCAAAGAGATCACTGATTCCAATAATGATCTCCCCGCTAACACAATTCCTAGGTCTGTCTTTAATCACCTTAACCCTTCTCAATGCGCAATCCCTCGCAAAAAAATCTCACTTGCTCAACGACCACCTCCTAGACACCCAACCGGACATCTGTGCCATTACTGAAACATGGCTGAAAAACCCGGATACCGCCCTAATTAATCAACTCCCAACACAATTATACGATTTCTTCTCTATCCCAAGACCTAAAAAAAGAGGGGGAGGAATAATGCTAGCAGCAAAAAAAGAACTGAGACTATCCCAACAAGCCTTCAAATCAACGACCAAACTGGAAATCGGTCTCTTCAAATCCACCCAGATTCAAATCTGCCTTATATATGCCCCCCCCCAGGGCTCCTAGAATCAGACCCATCTCCGCTCATCGAAATTATTGCTAAACATATCAACACGAACTCCCCAGCTATCATTCTAGGAGACTTCAACATCCATGTTGACTCCCCTTCTCCCTCATCCAATTGCGAAGCTCTTCTCTCCTCATTCAACATAAGAACATAAGAACATAAGAAAATGCCATACTGGGTCAGACCAAGGGTCCATCAAGCCCAGCATCCTGTTTCCACCAGTGGCCAATCCAGGCCATAAGAACCTGGCAAGTACCCAAAAACTAAGTCTATTCCATGTAACCATTGCTAATGGCAGTGGCTATTCTCCAAGTGAACCTAATAGCAGGTAATGGACTTCTCCTCCAAGAACTTATCCAATCCTTTTTTAAACACAGCTATACTAACTGCACGAACCACATTCTCTGGCAACAAATTCCAGAGTTTAATTGTGCGTTGAGTAAAAAAGAACTTTCTCCGATTAGTTTTAAATGTGCCCCATGCTAACTTCATGGAGTGTCCCCTAGTCCTTCTACTATCTGAAAGAGTAAATAACCGATTCACATCTACCCGTTCTAGACCTCTCATGATTTTAAACACCTCTATCATATCCCCCCTCAGTCGTCTCTTCTCCAAGCTGAAAAGTCCTAACCTCTTTAGTCTTTCCTCATAGGGGAGTTGTTCCATTCCCCTTATCATTTTGGTAGCCCTTCTCTGTACCTTCTCCATCGCAATTATATCTTTTTTGAGATGCGGCGACCAGAATTGTACACAGTATTCAAGGTGCGGTCTCACCATGGAGCGATACAGAGGCATTATGACATTTTCCATTTTATTCATCATTCCTTTTCTAATAATTCCCAACATTCTGTTTGCTTTTTTGACTGCCGCAGCACACTGAACCGACGATTTCAATGTGTTATCCACTATGACACCTAGATCTCTTTCTTGGGTTGTAGCACCTAATATGGAACCCAACATCGTGTAATTATAGAATGGTTATTTTTCCCTATATGCATCACCTTGCACTTATCCACATTAAATTTCATCTGCCATTTGGATGCCCAATTTTCCAGTCTCACAAGGTCTTCCTGCAATTTATCACAATCTGCTTGTGATTTAACTACTCTGAACAATTTTGTGTCATCTGCAAATTTGATTATCTCACTCGTCGTATTTCTTTCCAGATCATTTATAAATATATTGAACAGTAAGGGTCCCAATACAGATCCCTGAGGCACTCCACTGTCCACTCCCTTCCACTGAGAAAATTGCCCATTTAATCCTACTCTCTGTTTCCTGTCTTTTAGCCAGTTTGCAATCCAAGAAAGGACATCGCCACCTATCCCATGACTTTTTACTTTTCCTAGAAGCCTCTCATGAGGAACTTTGTCAAACGCCTTCTGAAAATCCAAGTATACTATATCTACCGCTTCACCTTTATCCACATGTTTATTAACTCCTTCAAAAAAGTGAAGCAGATTTGTGAGGCAAGACTTGCCCTGGGTAAAGCCATGCTGACTTTGTTCCATTAAACCATGTCTTTCTATATGTTCTGTGATTTTGATGTTTAGAACACTTTCCATTATTTTTCCTGGCACTGAAGTCAGGCTAACCGGTCTGTAGTTTCCCGGATCGCCCCTGGAGCCCTTTTTAAATATTGGGGTTACATTTGCTATCCTCCAGTCTTCAGGTACAATGGATGATTTTAATGATAAGTTACAAATTTTTACTAATAGGTCTGAAATTTCATTTTTTAGTTCCTTCAGAACTCTGGGGTGTATACCATCCGGTCCAGGTGATTTACTACACTTCAGTTTGTCAATCAGGCCTACCACATCTTCTAGGTTCACCGTGATTTGATTCAGTCCATCTGAATCATTACCCATGAAAACCTTCTCCATTACGGGTACCTCCCCAACATCCTCTTCAGTAAACACCGAAGCAAAGAAATCATTTAATCTTTCCGCGATGGCCTTATCTTCTCTAAGTGCCCCTTTAACCCCTCGATCATCTAACGGTCCAACTGACTCCCTCACAGGCTTTCTGCTTCGGATATATTTAAAAAAGTTTTTACTGTGAGTTTTTGCCTCTACAGCCAACTTCTTTTCAAATTCTCTCTTAGCCTGTCTTATCAATGTCTTACATTTAACTTGCCAATGTTTATGCTTTATCCTATTTTCTTCTGTTGGATCCTTCTTCCAATTTTTGAATGAAGATCTTTTGGCTAAAATAGCTTCTTTCACCTCCCCTTTTAACCATGCCGGTAATCGTTTTGCCTTTTTTCCACCTTTCTTAATGTGTGGAATACATCTAGACTGTGCTTCTAGAATGGTATTTTTTAACAATGACCACGCCTCTTGGACATTTTTTACTTTTGTAGCTGCTCCTTTCAGTTTTTTTCGAACAATTTTTCTCATTTTATCAAAGTTTCCCTTTTGAAAGTTTAGCACGAGAGCCTTGGATTTGCACACTGTTCCTTTTCCAGTCATTAAATCAAATTTGATCATATTATGAACACTATTGCCAAGCGGCCCCACCACCGTTACCTCTCTCACCAAGTCCTCTGCTCCACTGAGAATTAGATCTAAAATTGCTCCCTCTCTCGTCGGTTCCTGAACCAATTGCTCCATAAAGCTATCATTTATTCCATCCAGGAACGTTATCTCTCTAGCGTGACCCGATGATACATTTACCCAGTCTATATTGGGGTAATTGAAGTCTCCCATTATTACTGCACTACCAATTTGGTTAGCTTCCCTAATTTCTCTTAGCATTTCACTGTCCATCTCACCATCTTGACCAGGTGGACGGTAGTATACCCCTATCACTGTAGTCTTCCCTGATACACAAGGGATTTCTACCCATAAAGATTCAATTTTGTATTTAGTCTCATGCAGGATGTTTATCCTGTTGGACTCTATGCCATCCCGGACATAAAGCGCCACACCTCCTCCCGACTGCTCCTCTCTGTCATTGCGATATAATTTGTACCCCGGTATAGCACTGTCCCATTGGTTATCCTCTTTCCACCATGTCTCTGAGATGCCAATTAAGTCTATGTCATCATTTACTGCTATACATTCTAATTCTCCCATCTTACTTCTTAGACTTCTGGCATTAGCATACAAACATTTCAAAGTTTGTTTTTTGTTTGTATTTTTATTCTGCTTTTTAATTGATAGGGATAAGTTAGAATTTTTTAGCTCAGGTGAGTTTTTAGTTACAGGCACTTGGACTACTTTTCTAATTATTGGAACCTCACTGTCGGGATGCCCTAATTCTAATGCATCATTAGTATCCTTTAAAGATACATCTCTCCGAACCATGCGCTGCTGAGCGACTGTCGGCTTTCCCCTTTGTTCTAGTTTAAAAGCTGCTCTATCTCCTTGTTAAAGGTTAGCGCCAGCAGTCTGGTTCCACCCTGGTTAAGGTGGAGCCCATCCCTTCAGAAGAGACTCCCCCTTCCCCAAAAGGTTCCCCAGTTCCTAACAAAACTGAATCCCTCTTCCTTGCACCATTGTCTCATCCACGCATTGAGACTCCGGAGCTCTGCCTGCCTCTGGTGACCTGCGCGTGGAACAGGGAGCATTTCAGAGAATGCTACCCTGGAGGTTCTGGATTTAATCTTTCTACCTAAGAGCCTTGGCAATGGGTTTCAAACAAATCATAAACAATCCCACGCACAGGGCAGGCCATACGCTAGACCTTATATTCTAGAGATGTGTATCGTGTGATCGATCGTCTTAACGATCGATTTCGGCTGGGGGGGGGAGGGAATCGGCTCGTCGCGGTTTTGTTTTTCTAAATATCGTGTAAATCGTGAATCGGGGGAGGGCGGGAAAACCGGCACATTAAAACATCCCTAAAACCCACCCCGACCCTTTAAAATAAATCCCCCACCCTCCAGAACCCCCCCCCAAAATGTCTTAAATCACATCCCTATTATATTCATGAACGAAACCATCTCACCCCTCTCCCCGCCTACTTGTACCCCCATCCCCTGGTCAGATCACGCTCTGATAGTTTCTGAACTATCAATAAAACAAAAACTGTCTCCGATCGCCACCAAATCCTCTATCCAATTCAGGAAACCTTGTTCCATGGAGACCCTCAGCAACAGCCTTACCAAGGACCTAACTAATCTGGACCTCTCCGATGCCGACTCCACCATTAAATCTTGGCTAAATATCACGCAATCAATAGCAAACAATATCTGCCCCACATCCTCCGAAGTCATCAATCCAGCCCGCTCTAACAAAAAACCCTGGTATTCAACAGAATTAAGAAAACTCAAACTAGACTTGCAACACAAAGAACAACGATGGTGGAAGGATCCCTCCCCCTCCTCACTTGCCTCCTACAAAACCTCTATGAACCACCATTCTTCGCACTAAATGGGACTTCTACGCCAAAAAAATACACGGCTTCCTTTATGACCCTAAAACTCTTTTCTCATACGTTGCAGCTCTTACCACCCCTGTACCCCCCACCATCCCGGAAGAGGAAGCCCAAAACAAATCAACAGAGCTGGCAAACTTCTTCGATAACAAAATCAAAAATCTACTTGCTCCACTGGCAACACCCATCCCTTCATCAAATACCCTACCACCACCCAGCCCTAATCACTCCCCAACTATCCACACACAGAAACTAGAATCCTTCGAACCCACATCATCCTTGGAAATCGAATCGATAATCAAGAATATGAAGCCTTCATCACACCCATTGGACCAAATACCTACCAAACTCCTTCTCACCGTTCCCAATACAATTGCTAAACCCCTGGCCGACGACATTAATTGCTCCTTCATCCAAGGTTCGGTCCCTGACTCATTAAAAACTGCTTCCCTGAGTCCGCTATTGAAGAAACCCAACCTGGACCCAGCCATCCCTGGAAATTTCCGCCCCATTGCAAACCCTCCTTTCATAGCCAAACTAATGGAAAAGCTAGTTAACATCAGACTCACAGACTTCCTTGACTCTCACCATATTCTCCACCCTTCTCAATTCGGATTCAGGAAACGCCTAAACACTGAATCTCTCCTTCTTTCATTAACTGACAACATCCTGATGGGCCTTGACAAAGGCCAATCTTACCTTCTAGCTCTCCTCGACATCTCAGCTGCGTTTGACACTGTAAATCATTCAATTCTCATCAACTGTCTTATGGAAATAGGCGTTTCTGGCACTGCTCTTCTCTGGTTCAAATCCTTTCTTTTCAACAGGCACTACAAAGTTAAAATAAATGACAAAGAATCCCACCCAGTCCCTTCTAATCAAGGAGTACCACAAGGCTCATCACTCTCTCCTACCCTGTTCAATATTTATCTACTTCCTTTATGCCAGTTACTCAATTCCCTCAACCTCACCCACTATATATATGCTGATGATGTGCAGATACTAATCCCAATCGCGGACCCCATCTCCACCACACTAAACTTTTGGAACAATTGTCTGCATTCCATCAACCTCCTCCTATCGAGTCTCAACCTGGTTCTCAATACCTCCAAAACAGAACTCCTCATCTCCCC
Source organism: Rhinatrema bivittatum (assembly GCF_901001135.1). Lineage (NCBI taxonomy): Eukaryota > Metazoa > Chordata > Amphibia > Gymnophiona > Rhinatrematidae > Rhinatrema > Rhinatrema bivittatum. Next base: position 28,996,521 of record NC_042624.1, on the reverse strand, counting down.
TAGCAACAACAACCCCGTAGCCATCAACGCAACTATACCACTAGCCAGCCAGGTGAGAAACCTAGGGGCCACCCTAGACTCCAGATTAAACTTCAAAAAGTTCATCAATACCACAACTAAAGAATGTTTCTTTAAACTACAGGTCCTAAAACAACTAAGACCACTCCTACACTTCCAGGATTTCTGCTCAGTTCTTCAAGCCATACTGTTTTCAAAGATTGACTATTGCAACGCACTATTACTCGGTCTACCCGCCTCTTCCACTAAACCTCTTCAGATGCTGCAAAATGCAGCAGCCAGGATTCTTACTAACTCGCGTCGTAAAGACCACATCACTCCAATTCTAAAAATCCTACACTGGCTACCTATCCACTATAGAATACTTTTCAAGACTCTTACTATCATTCATAAATCTGTCTATCAACAATCCTCTATCTAACTCACCACCCCCCTCGAACTTCATACCTCCACAAGGCCGATCAGATCTGCATACAAAGGCTCTCTCCAGGCTCCCCCAAGCAAATTATTGGTCCACAACTCCATCCATAAATGAGCTCTTTCGACAGCGGGTCCACTCCATTGGAACTCTCTCCCCCCAGATATACGTCAGGAACAATACCATCTATCGTTCAGAAAGAAACTGAAAACCTGGCTATTCGCCCAAGCTTATGGTTGATAGAGCCTCTATCAACCAATACTGTCTCTTTCTCCTTCCTACCCATTCCCTATTCTCCTCCCCCCCCCCCGCTCTGTTCCCTGCCCTGCCACCCCCCCCCCCCCCCCGCTTACCTCCCCTGTTCCTCCCTCCACAAGAAATTTAATTCCTAATAATTAAGTATGATAAATTACCTGCCGAACTCACTGAATTGTGTTAACCTTGATCTGTCTCGCTACTTAATTGTCTTTGTTGATGTCTATTTTCAGTACTCTCCAGTTATATTAGCTTGAAATCTGTCCTGTCTTCCTAAGCCCTTGTTTTTTGCTCCCTGTTTAATGTAACTTTATCTTCTATACAGTTGTTAAATGGTTTCCCCTTGTTTCATTGTAAACCGGTACGATAAGACTTGGTCTTGAGCATCGGTATATTAAAAGAACTTAAATAAATAAATAAATATGATAGAAAAGTAAAATAAAATAAGAGGAACAAGAAACCAATCTGGTTCTCAAAGAAGGTGACTAAAAATATTCAAGGAAAAAAGGATCCCAAAAAGAGGAACCAGGGAAGAATGCCTGGTGAAATTGAAAGAAATGAAGAAAGAAATCAGGAAAACAAAAGGTCAAGTGGAAGAAAGGATTGCCAAAGAGGGTAAAGCCAGGTGATAAAACATTTTTCAGATATATCAGAGAAAGAAGGGAAGCCCAAAGTGGTTTGATGAAATTGAAAAGTGACAAGGAGCAATGTGTGCAGAGAGATGAAGAAATGGCAAAAGTGATAAATACTTCAGTTCGGTGTTCACTAAAGAAGACCCTGGAGAAGGACCATTGCTGGTTGATAAGACTGTAGAAGGGAGTGGGGTGGATGAAACTCTGTTTATAGAAGAGAACGTATGGGAAAAGCTAGGAAAACTGAAAGTCACAAGGCCATGAGGCTGGATGAGGTACATCCCAGGATACTGACAGAGCTCAGAAATGTCCTAGCAGGTCTGCTGAAAGACCTGTTCAATATATCCCTGGAAATGGGAGTGGTGCCGCAAGATTGGAGAAGAGCGGTAGTAGTCCCACTTCACAAGAATGGGAGCAGAGAGGAGGCTGGAAACTACAGGCTGGTTAACCTCACCTCTGTGATAGGAAAATTAATGGAGTTTCTGCAGAAGGAAAAGATAATGAACTATCTACAATCCAGTGGGTTATTAGACGCGAGGCAGCATGGATTCAGCTGACAGCTGACAGCAAACAGCACATAATGATAAATAGAACCGACTCTGAAGAGAGAACAGTGTTAAGTAGAGTGCCTAAGGGATCAGTTTTGGGTCTGTTCAATATCTTTGTGAGTGAAATTGTGAAAGGGATAGAAGGTAAAGTTTGTCTATTTGCGGATGATACCAAGGTCTGCAACAGACTGAACACACCTGAAGGAGTAGAGAAAATGAAAAGAGAAATTTTGAAGACTTGGCAGCTGAGATTCAATGCCAAGAAGTGCAGAATTACGCATCTGGGGTGCGGTAATCCAGAAGAGCTCTATGTGATGGGGAGTGAAAGTCTAATGTGCATGGAATGGGAAATGGACCTAGTGGTTGATAGTGTCTGGTGATCTGAAGTCTGTGAAGCAGTGTGACAAAGAAATAGTTAAAGCCAAAAGAATGCTGGGCTGCATAGAGAGAGGAAAATCAGTAAGGAAAAGGAGGTGATAATGCCCTTGTACAAGTCCTTGGTGAGTACTTTGATCAGTTCTGGAGACCGTATCTGAAAAAGGGTAGAGACAGGATGGAGTTGGTTCAGATACAGGAGACCAAAATGATATGAAGTCTATATTGGAAGACTATTGAGGAGAGGCTGAAGGTTCTAAATATGTATAACCTGGAAGAGAGAGGAGGTGCAGGGGAAATATGATACAGACCTTCAAATACCTGAAAGGTTTTAATGATGCATAAAGTTTGAACCTTTTCCATTGGAAAGTGACAATAGAACTATATGTCATGAAATGAAATTCCAGGGGCAACGACACAGATCCAACATCAGGAAGTATTTCTTCATGGAGAGGGTGGTGGATGCCTGGAATGTCCTTCCGGAAGATGTGGTGAGGACAAAAACAGTAAATTAATTCAAAATGGCATGGGATAAACACTGTGGATCCCTAAAGACTAAAGCACAAAGGGTGCATGAAGTTAACTTGCATGCAGTAGCAGTTACTACCCGTAACCAATTAGCTTTCATGATTTTGACGTAATTGCAACATTGTTCTCTGCTTCAACCATTGTAGGAGGGGGAGGGGGGAAGAGGAATTTGATTCAGACAACAGCCAACAATGGGCCCTGATGTTTGTGCTTTGAGGTACGCAAACATTAAGGAAAAAGCGGAGGACGGCTTCTATGGCCAAGTCCAAAAACAAAGCACATTCAAGCAGCACCCTGTAAAATTCTTACTAGTGGTATTTCTGCCCTAAACATAAGGCTTGGGGGCAACCTGTACAGAGCGGCAGTTACGACCATAAGGCTGGATGGACCATTTGGTCTTTTTCTGCCATCATTTCTGTTACTATGTAAAAGACATTGTATGTACTTTATTTCCCTGATCTAAAAAAAAACCAACTCACATTAAGTAGTTAATGGGTACAGCTTCAGTATTTTTTTAGGGATGTGCATTTATTTGGAACACAACAGTAATTCAAACCAAAAAAGGCCATTTTCTGTTAATTTTATTTCAAATGAAAAGAATGGACAGGGGGCTCTGAAAATGAGTTTTCATTTTTTGATATATTAAAGTCTAGGGGGGAAGATTGTTTCCTACTGAAGCTAAATAGGACAGACTCTCAGCTGTTTTCCCCAGTGAGATTACAAGCAAGCAACTCAAACCCTCACGTTTAGCAGCAAGTCATCATGGAACGATAGGGTGTTTTACTGCAGTACTCTTTATGCTGTCTGCGTCTTACTGTGGGACAGTGATGTGATAAATCACCCTATCTCCTCTATGGTGGCTTGCTGCTGACATGAGGATGTAGGCTACTTGCTTGTCACCTTATTGGGGCAAGGGGTTGGGGGCTTGGTTTGAAAAACAGACGTCCCCTTTTCTCTATAATAATTTTCTTTGTTTTGACAGCTTTTATCCCTTCAAATTACATTAAATTTACCAATTGGACAATTTTAACGTTTGCGCAGAATGGGGTCGATTTTCAAACCTCGGCGCATGTAAATCCCGGGGTTTATGTTTGTGGCCATGCCTTAGGTGCGCCAAGCCAATTTTCAAACGGCCTGGCGCGGGGCTTGACGCGGGGCTTGAAAAAGGGGCAGTCCGGGGCGGAGGGGGGTGTGGTCCAGGGGGGCAGGGTGAGGCAGGAGCAAAAGGTACAACAAAGAAAACTGGGGTGGTGAGAATAGGGATAGGGAGAGGAAAGGGAAGGGGAAGGGAGGTTAGGCTATAGGGTGAGAAGTTCCCTCCCAGTCCGCTCCTTAATTGGAGTGGACTGGGAGGGAACTGGGGAAGGGCCCGATGTGTCACTGTGCATATTTGCAAATGAATACCCCCCCCCCCCGCCTTGCGTGCGCCAACCCGCGTATGTTATAAAATTGCGCGTTCATGTGTGTGTGCCGGGTAGCACGCACACATGGACGTGTGCGCGTAGGTTTGATTTAAGATAATCCCCTGATGCAGAGGTTTCACCTCGAAACATAGTGCATGTCGGGATTGCTGGGTTTTTCATACCAACAACAAAGATAAAAAGGACAACAATAAGTGTTTATTCTTTTTCATTTTATTTGCAAAAATTAACAAGTATTTGAATATTAAATAAAAAGCAATGAAGGTCTTATGATTGGCAGTGCTTAGTATGATGATCCTTATATAAAAATGTTTTACATAAATTTGGTTTTTTGTGCAATATAAAACAATTACAGTTAGAAACATGATGGCAGAAAAAGACCATTGGGCTAATCCAATCTGCCCATCCATCAAGAGAAAAAAAATGAGAGCTCAGCTGTCTGAATAAATTAACAAGGAATGTCAAAGATAAGAGACACTGGGGAAAGGGAAAAATTATTTAAAAGTATATCTGAAATAGCTTTTTTGTTAATGTTAACACTGAAATGCCAGGAAATCTGCATGCTGTGCCCCAAATTTGTTGCAGTTTCACTCTCTGGGTGTGATAAAGGAAAAAAAGACACAAAGAGGTAGAATAACCCAGGGTTCTCTTCCTGACAAGATCCACCACTTCAGGACACCACTTCAGGACTCCCAGGTTCTTCCTCTCCTGACAGGATCCTCTACACAAGAAAAAACAAAATCACAGTCACACTGACTCACATTCTGAGCCAACACACAGTAGATACAAGGATTAGCAGTATTTATTATTAATGCTAAATTACGTTCTAGAAAGCAAGGCAGAATATGGAGCTATAGCAAAGGCAACAGTTGCAATGATAGTAATTTATTTATTATTTATTTATTTAACATTTTTTATATACCGAGGTTCTAGAGACAAAATCACTAAGCACTTCGGTTTACATACAACTATTGAAATGACTGACTTGAGTCTTACAGAGAACAGGAAATAAAGAACTTGGATATTATACATTTAAACTCATAATGACATAGAACCTTTAAATAACAGAAACAGTAAAAGTTGGTAGTCAAACATGTATCAGGCGATTATATGAGAATAGAGCAATATGAGATTATATCTGTGGTTGTTTGGCAGTGAAAAACATGATAATTTGCATCCAGTGGGTAGGAAGGATTAAGATCGAATTAGGCGTAGGCTAGGGAGAAGATCCAAGCCTTGAGTCTTTTTTTGAAAGTAATTGGACATTGTTCAAGTCTAAGTTCTGAAGGGAGAGAGTTCCAATGATTCGGGCCGACTGTAGAGAAGGCTCTTTTATTTGAAAATGATTTAATTGGAGGCGTTTTTAGAGAGCCTTTTTGGGCAGCTCTCAACGGGCGGGAAGAAGAATATAGTTGTAAAGGAATCCTGAGGTCAAGAGGGGAGGATTTGTAGATAGATGTATGTATGTATGTAGTACAAACACTTTTCTTATGGTTAGGAAAGGTGAATTGCTTCTGTTGGTGAGAATTGTCTCTCCCTCTGCCATCTCCCTTGCCTGCCTCCTGTTAGTTATACTGTTTCCTTGTGCACATCTTCCCAAAACATACTGGCTTTCTCTTGCAATTCTACCTCCACAGCACAGGTCCTGCACATCTGGTGTTTACTCCTTCTATTGTCACACTTGTTAGAGGTACTTGATATGTGTCAGTGTGAGTCCATGAAGAACTAGCGTCTGAATACATCCTTAGCCAGAGTAGTCAGGCACAAGCTAAGTAATTCCATTACACCCCCCAACCCCTTCCACCATTTATATCATAGGACCATGACAGACCTCAGCTAGAGATTTTCTCTGGATTCACCCTACCCAGAATATAGGGATAAGTTCACCATCTTTTAGTTTCTGGATGGTTTGATTAGTCTTTTGCTCTATATCCAGGTCTGAGGACTGATTTGCATGTCAGGACCACTACACACCTCCAAAGTTTTCTTTGATTCTTTCCCCTTTCATGGTCTTTTGGGGTCTTCATGCCATTGTTATTGGTGCTATTTGCTCCTCTTTGGGGGCCTTGAGGTCTTCATGCCACTTTTGGTGGTGCCCTTTGGCCCTCTTTTCAAACCTTGGGGTGTTCTTGCCACTGTTGGTGCTGCTTTGCTCCTCTCTTGATCTCTTGGGGTTTCATGCCACAATTGGTACGCCTTTGTCCCTCTCATGGTGACTTGGAGTCTTCCTGTTTTATTTGGGCTGCTTTGCCTCTCTCAGGCTTGTTCATGTCACTGTGCTGCTTTATTCCTCTGTTGGTGCTTTGGGCTGTTCATAACATTGTTATTGGTGCTCCTTGCCCCATCATAGTGCCTTGGGCTGTTTATGCTATTCTTTGTGCCACTTTACTCAACTCTTGGTGGCTTGGAGTGCTGTTCCTTTGCTGCTGATGCCTACCTGCAAGTTCATTAAAAATTGTATAGAAAATATTAGAGCCCAAACTAGGATGCATTGCTTCCTTCCCCTATTGATTTTAATGGAAAAAATTAACGCAAATAATATCTTTGGGTCCAAACCAAATGAAACAAATTGTGGAGCCAAATGAAATGAAATAATGAGCCTTACTGAAAATGTTTTCCACACACATCCCTAGTATTTTCCTGTTTTTTCCCACAACCTCTGCTATAAAAATGGCTAAATACTGTTAACCTGTGGCTGATTGCAGGATTCAGTATACTAAAAGCTATTTCCAAAGTCATATATTTAGAGAGCTATCATTTTGCTGGAATATCCACAATTGTATTCTCATGGATTGCATAGACCCTGTGACAGCAGACCTTTACTACCTGATAAGATAGCTGTAGGATCTACAGATCCCTGGTTTGGTTGGGGCTGGAGATACTGCAGAGGCACAGTTCACAAGTCCTGGGGGGGGGGGGGGGGGGGGGGAGCGTCATTGTCATTACTTAAGGGTGACATCTAGTGGCCGGATTCAGGGTCCATGATTTTGGGATTCTGGAAAGAGCTCAGGTGCATGGCCCCCAGCTCAGGAATATTACTACAATGTAAGTTAGGAGGAGATATATAAAATAGGGGGAAAATCCCCAGGTAGTTGTGAATGAAGGCTCATGGTGTCAGATCCTAGACCTGGTTTTGATTGAATTGGAGGGAGCAGGAGGAAAGGGCTGGATGAAAACAAAACAAATATTTAACAATTCCATATAAAAGAGAACATATTGAAAGAAAGGTGAAAAAATGGGGTAACTCGTAGCCCATGGCCAGCCTTACACAGACATATATCAATGTCACCTTTTTAAAAAATATTTTCTCATTTTTTGTTTAGCTGTTTCATGTTGACGCTTTAATTTTACAATATTATTATTTTTTCAGAAAAAATTAATGGATATTGAATTAAAATATGTATGAAAACTGCTACAATATTTGCAGGTAAGATGCCGATCAGGCTGGCTAATGGTCCCCATCGCTGTGCTGGAAGGGTGGAAATATTCTATAATGATCAGTGGGGAACTGTGTGCGATGACTTTTGGGATATAGATGATGCTGCAGTAGTGTGTAAGCAGCTGGACTGTGGACCTGCACTGTCTGCGCTAGGAAGTGCTCATTTTGGAAAAGGAGCTGACCCCATTTGGCTGGAAACAATTTCTTGCAATGGAAATGAGCTGCTTCTCTCTGAATGCCAAGGCCAGGAAATGAGACGCAATCGCTGTAGCCATGAGGAAGATGCCAGTGTTGTGTGTTCAGGTAATCTGATTTTTTTTTTTTTTTGTATTCTGGAAAGAGGAATGGTTTTAGGGACAGGAAGTAAGGAAGTACTGAGTTCTATTCTTGAGACTACCATTAACTCTTTGTGTGACCTTTGTTTGGGTTTAAGTTATTTCCGACGTTCCACACCGGTGTGCTGCAGCAGAAGTGCAGGTGTGTTGGCATTTTTTTCCACTAACTAGCCAGAGCGACCAACAGCAAGAAGGGCTGGGGTGGACCAGAGCCACTGCCACCACACCCAGCAAAGTCTTGTCTTCTGTACTTCCCCCTCCTCCACCCAAACCCTGGACCAGCATCTCCAGCTGGCAGGGCAAGTTGGTGAGCAGCGCTTCTTACCTGTTGCTGCTTCCTCCTCTGCCACCTGCCCTCTGCAGTGTGAAAAGTGTTGGACCCTGCAGTCCCGCAAGACTATGGGGCCCTGTGCAGTTCTGACTGCAGAGAGCTGGTAAAGGAAAAAGCAGCAGCAGCAGGTAAGAAGTGCTGCTTGCTTGACTGAAGGGGATCATAGTAGGAAGTGACAGGGACAGGTGATTGCATTGAGGAGAGATGATTGAAGGAGTGTGGGAGGGGAGGGAAGATGATTGTATCATTTGAAGTGGAAGGGGAAGAGGGAAGGGAGGGATGAGTAAGGCAGGGAGTGGGGAGGGAGGGAAGGAAGGGGATGGTGTGTCACAACCAAGAGAACCCAGTATCAGTTGTGCTGCTACACAAAAACATTGAGAACCACTGAGTTATATTAACTCCCTGTGCCCCAGTGTTCCCCTCTATAGTACTAAAATTTGTTATTTCAGGAGTTTAGCATGCAGTCTGAAAGAAGTATATAGAGCCATTTACCCTGGAGGCCTTTATGTGTGTATTATGTTATCACTAAAAGGACATGCAAAACATAAGTATCCATAGCACAAAGGTATAATTTAAATATTTCAAGTACCAAACAATTTTATACTTTTTTCTCTTTTTTTGCATTCAACACTTTAAATAACTAACAAGCACCAACCTCACAAATGCAGCGAAAATATATTTTTTCAGAAATATATAGACTGTTTTCATAGACTGTTTTCATACTGTTGACGTCCAGAACCTATGCTCATGTTTTTACTCATCAATAAGAAATGTTTCCCTCCTCCCCCCCTCTACGAACAACCTTCCTTCCCCCTCCCCCCCCATTAGCAAACCTCCCGCCCCATGCGCTAGTTTCGCTCTAATAGTGCATACTGCTACTGTTCCTAGTTATGTTATGTTATATTATCCAAGTTGTTCACTCCCTTGTTCATTATAGGACATATGTTGTCATTGTTTTCTACTTGTTATAATGTAAACCGGAGTGATAAGTAATTCTGTTACCTGAACTTCGGTATAAAAAAAGTTATAAATAAATAAATATATATATATATATATATTTTTAGAAAGGGAAAAACTCAGACAACTTTAACTTCCACGGTATTTTAGTGTCATGCTTGCAAGCAAACTGCCATCAAGGAAAAAAACCCTTTCATCAGAACTCTGTATATCATCTGAGATCACTAAAAGGCCATCCAAAACTTTTTGGATGAAATATACAAATATACTTTCTAATAGGGATGTGCAGACAAAAAGTTTTCGTTGAATCGGTGATACGTTTTCGTTGAGGGTCGATTCCGTTCAATATGGAAGTATGGAGAATTCCATAAGTTGCCGATCTGTCCATACGTTTCCCGGTTCCCATTAAAGTCAATGGGGGAAGGATTTCCAGCCTATTTTTGGCTGCAGAATTGGGGTTTTCTTATCAATTTTCATGGAACTTCTGGGGAGCAATCATCACAACAACAAAAGAGCTCCAAGGTACTTAGACTGTGGCAAAGTGGCACCAAAGTGGCATGAATAGCCTAAGGCACTGGAAAGGTGCAAAGGGGTACCAGAAGTGGCAAGAGTGCTTTAACAGAGGCACAAAGCAGCAGTGAGAATGTCAAAAACACACCACAGCTTCAAAACAGAGCACCGATAGCAGATGCATGAACCATCGAAGGCAGCATGACAGGCAAAGCGGCAAGACAAGTGGCATTGACATCCAACAGCACAATGAAGGGGGAACATAGCAAGCAGATAGACTAGCACTGAGGAACCATGACTAGCACTGAGGAACCATGAGAGTGGCAAGAACACCACAAGGAGTAAAGTGAGTCATCTGGTGTATGGCAGCAAAGCAGAGTGGCAGAAAGCTGATAGGGGCAAGACAGGCTGGCAGAGTGGAGGTAGTCTGGTCTGGTCCCTGTGGTTTTGATAGGGGAAAGACAGGCTGGCCCAGGAGAGAGTTCCCTTTCCTTTGTGCAGGGAAGAACTCCCTGGAACAGGTCTACCCCTAGAGTTGGGTGTACCCGGTGTTTACATTGGCGTCCAGTGAATATCGTGGCATCTAGTGAATTCCGTTGGCATCTAGTGAATTCCGACTGTACTTACGCACTTCAGCTGATGACAAAGGAAATGGAAGATCTCTCAGAAATAAGAATACTGCTACTCAAGTCCAAATCTGCAATATCAACCTATGTTGACTTTGTACCGTAGAGGTCAAACACTTCTAGGAACACAAGGCCTGGATGAACAGGCACAGCTATCGAGGTCAAAGACTTTTAGGAACACAAGGCCTGGATGAACAGGCACAGCAATCGAGGTCAAACACTGGTAGGAACACAAGGCCTGGATGAACAGGCGCAGCAGTCGAGGACAGAGGTCAATCTCACCTAGTAACACAAGGCCTGGATGAACAGGCGCAGCAAGAGGAAATGTGGAATAAAGGATCTGCACTCACAAAGGGGGCAGTAGCTGGCTTGTTACGGCGGTTACTACCCCAAACCAAATAAGCCTGTTACTTCAATTTCTATGCATATACAGCATAGTTCTCTGCTTCAACGGCAGGGGAGAAGAAAAAACTGATACTACACACATCCAGCAGAGCTCTCTGCTTCAACGACAGGGGAGAAGAAAAAAGGGTTCGCACTCACAAAGCGGGGAGTAGCTGGCTTGTTACGGCGGTTACTACCCCAAACCAAATGTGCTTGATACTTCACTTTCGATGCATATCCAGCATGGCTCTCTGCTTCAACAGCATGGGAGAAGAATAAACTGATACTTCAAGCATATCCAGCATAGCTCCCTGCTTCAACGGCAGGGGAGAAGAAAAACAACCAATAAGGGCTGTATAAAATAGTCTGAGTAAAACAAATAAGCATGGGTGTAGCTTGCTTATTGCGGCGGTTACTACCCCTACTACCCCTAACTTATCAAGCTAGATATTTCACTTGGATGCAGCTCCATCACTGCTTTCTACATTAATGGTGGGGGTGGAAGGGAAATAGAACCAAGAGCTAAGAGAAACAGATAAGTATGAGAGAAAAAAGTGTGTGAAGCTTGCTGGGCAGACTGGATGGGCCGTTTGGTCTTCTTCTGCCGTCATTTCTATGTTTCTATGTTTCTATGTTTCTATCAAGGTCAAAGACTTTTAGGAACACAAGGCCTGGATGAACAGGCACAGCAGTCGAGGACAGAGGTCAATCCCACCTAGGGACACAAGGCCTGGATGAACAGGCGCAGCAGGCGAGGACAGAGGTCAATCCCACCTAGGGACACATATCCTCAGTCGGCAATTTCCTTTCAAGTGGGCAACAACTTCCTTGAAATATCTGGGGGTGCGACTCGGTTCCCACACAAAGCAGCTCTTTGCCCTGAATTATGATCCCCTCCTGTGTTCTATACAAGCTGACCTAAATAAGTGGCATCAGCAGCACCATTCCTGGTTGGGTCGACTGGCCATTATTAAAATGAATGTCCTACCTCGCTTTCTTTACTTCTTCACTACTATACCTATATTTTTGCCCACCACCCTGCTTAAAAAATGGCAACAAATTTTATGCAGCTTCATTTGGCGTAAACGTCCCCCTCAGATTGCCAGATCCACGTTGTATCAACCAAAGATTAAGGGTGGGTTGAATCTTCCCAATTTAGTTTGGTATTTTGGTGCAGTTCAATTACGAGCATTTGTTGTGTTACACCGCTCCCAGGACTGGAGCAATCGTTGTTGGGCACATTTCCCATGTCAGCTTTGCCTTGGCAGCCTAGGTCGTCCTGGGGTCCCACTCAATACCTTTCTTACGCTTTACACACCACCTTTAGGGTATGGCAACAATGGACAGATACTCTAGTGGGCACGGCGCCATACTCTTTGTTGACTCACCTGTCTACTAACACGGTATACTCTACATCTGATATGTCGAGGAATTTGAGACAGTGGGTGCAGTCGGGCATCACCAGAATAGACCATGTTTTACAACAGGGCACCCTTATGACCAGTAGCCAAATGTGCACAGTGACACAGTATTCTTTGGCCAGCGTTGATTTCTTGCATTACGCTCAGTTATACCACTTTGTACACAGAGGGCTGCGCAAAGGGATTCTCCGCCTGACAGGTACGCTATTTGAAAATTATTGTCAACATGCCGCAGTAATTCGGGGAACCATATCCAAAATTTATGCACTTCTCACTAGTAAACTACCTGACAAGCCCAGACACAGAGTGTCCTGGGAACTGGATTTTCAAACACAATTAGAGGACAAGGACTGGGATATCATTTATGCATGGACACACAAGTGTTCTATATCTACCGGTTTGCAAGAAAATTGCTACAAAATGATTCACAGATGGCATTACGCTCCTGTAACCTTGCATAAATTGAGATCTTCTTACCCAGCTGGATGCTGGCGCGGTTGTGGTCATGTTGGCACATATTACCATATATGGTGGGAATGCCCTGTAGTGGCCCAGTTCTGGATTTAATAAGGGACTGGATTTCTCATGTTTTGTCTACAACTCTTGAAGTGCGCCCCTGGAATGCTTTGCTAGGTTCGCCTCTTGTAGGCATTACAAAAGCACAACACCACTTTACTTTACAAGTTTTTATTGCAGCAAGATCAGAAATTGCTTTACACAGAAATTGCTTTACAGAATCGAGGACAAAGACTTTTAGGAACACAAGGCCTGGATGAACAGGCACAGCAATAGAGGTCAAACACTTTTAGGAACACAAGGCCTGGATGAACAGGCGCAGCAGGCGAGGACAGAGGTCAATCCCACCTAGGGACACAAGGCCTGGATGAACAGGCGCAGCAATCGAGGACAGGGGTCAATCCTACCTAGGGACACAAGGCCTGGATGAACAGGCGCAGCAATCGAGGACAGAGGTCAATCCCACCTAGGGACACATACCTGGGCTTTCTGAATCGTGCACCCAGAAGAGTGGCCTGTGCGCACATAGGGAGAGCGGGCGCTCGACTGCTGTCCCACATGTTTTTCTGTATCGGCCTGATAGTAAGGAAGCCAGCTGTCTAGGTATCTAGCCTAGCATTACAGTCTTCCTTTCACTAATGTAGGGCCCCACTGGATCTCTACTAAAGCAATGTGCCTCTAATAGAAAGGCCATATTATCTGGACAAGTGCAAGGGTATTAAGTGCTTTAGGAAAGCCTAACAGCTTTATACCCTCCCCTTCTCACCCTGCCCACCTTATACAAAGTTAAAAATTATGCATTTATAATAGATTATCTATGCAATGGGACAATCAGAATATAGAGGTGCATATTCAGAAACAGTCCTGACAGCAATGTTAACTGGATAAACTTATCCATGTAACTTTGGAGGTATATTCAATAGTGCAGCCACACTAGTGAATATAACCAACTTATAGCTAGCTAACTTTAGGACAGCTCTTTGGCCAGACCAGATCTACCTAGCCAAGTCATCTGGCTAACTAAATAGCCTGTTAACTTAGCTGGTTAACTTAACTTCTCCCAGTTACGCTTCCGGAATGCTCCTAACTTATCTGGCTAAATTCCAGCCACCTACTTTTTAGCTGGATATGTGCCCCAATATTCATTTAGCTGGCTAGTTTCTGAGTTAGCTGTCTAAATGCTTTTGAATATGGACCTCATAGTCTTCCGAGGTAAAAATATCACTTACAACATCATGTATATTATTGTAACCCCTCATTTGCCAGAGATAATTTCCTAACCCTGGCTCATCCAGTGTGGGGGATGTTGCGGTCCCGGGCCGTGCCCTGGTCCCTCCACCTACCTCGGGGGCGGCCCGGGCCGTTTCCACACTTCCCCGGCCTGTTTCAGACTTTCTTCGGGCTCACAGGCCCTCCAGCGCATCTCTCCGGTGCGGCAGGCCCCGCCCCCTGATGCGCGCACGCGGGGAGGAGCCCCATTTAAAGGGGCCAGCGCGGGAAAACCTCAATCTGGCCCAAGATGACGTCAGACGCCTTCAGGGATAAGTACCCTGCAACGAGATGACTCCAGTGCCTTGCAACAAGGTTCCGGTCTTCGGCCTGCTGTTACTGTGTTCCTGATTGTTCTTCGTCCCGCTTCTGCTTTGCCCTCCTCACTGGATTGATTCTTCTGGACTCCGACCTCTGGACTGGCTTTTGGACCGCTCTTCGGACTTCGACCCTTGGCTTGGCTACGGACCGCTCTCTGGACTTCGACCCCTGGACTGGCTGTGGACCGCTCTCTGGACACCGACCCCTGGCCTGACTGCGGACCATCCTTTGGACTCAGACTCCTGATCCGACCCTTGGATACCCTACGACCTGCTGGAGGCGCCAGCCATCTGGAACCCACGACCTGCAGGAGGCGCCTGCATCCGGACCATCTTCCATCTTCAGGGAGTCGCCTAAGTCCCAGCGGCCGTGTCCCTACGGGCTCCTCCTGGGGGGATTTCGGCTTCCAGGGTGAATCTCCAAAAGTCCCAGCGGCCGGACTCCTAAGGGCTCCTCCCGGGGGAGTGCCGGTCTCCAGGGCGAAGATTCTTCCTTCATCAGGGTCCGACGGCAGCCATCCTTCCAGTGGGTACAGAGTTCTTGGTCGCATAGGACTCCTCCGAAGTCCAGTATCGCCGCTTGCTTCGGGTCTCTGAACCGCCTCCTGGTTGGGACGTGTGCTGTACGCCATCTCAGCCTTTTCATCCTCTGCCCAGAGGCTGCAACAGCAGCAGACATGCCTCGACGCTCTGACAACAACAGTGCAGAGGTTAGCAGTATGGGTCAAAGGAACCACAGCTGCCAGCTCCATGGTACCAGGAACAGGGGCCACGTCCGCCGCCACAGCTTCCATTCAGATGCTGGTACCTCTGCGATATTCCGGAGATGCAAAACTATTCCGAGGGTTTTTAAACCAGTGCTACATCCGCTTTAACCTGCTTCCGGTTCAATTCCCGATGGACCGGGTCAAGACAAGCTTTATTATTTCTCTTTTGGACGGGATGCCCCTGGCATGGGCCTCCAATCTTTTGGAGCGTCAAGATTCTCGCCTGGACAACTTGGTCCAATTCATCTCTGCCTTCAGGCGGGTCTTTGACGAATCCTCCCGCAAATCCACCACAGCCTCAGAGTTACTCCAGTTACGCCAGGGGAACCGGCCGCTGGCGGAATATGCAGTAGAGTTTCAGACTCTCGCCTCCGAACTAAACTGGGGGAATGACAGCCTGCATGGCATTTTCCTGGACAGCCTCTCTCCAAGGCTACAAGATGAACTGGCCGCCCGAGATCTCCAGGATGATCTGGATGCTCTGATTAACCTCGCAGGTCGTGTGGACCATCGCATCCAGCGCCGCTTTCGAGAGAAAAGACCAACTTTTAGGCTGGGACTTGCTGAATCTACTCCTCCTCGCAGCGGGAATTCTCAGTCTGCTTCTCCAGGAACCCAAGATATCGAGCCCATGCAAGTGGGTCGGGGACCGCTCTCCCAAGAAGAGAGGAGGAAACGTCGGTCGCTCGGCCTATGCTTGTACTGTGGAGGCAAAGGCCATTTTCTTGCTCATTGCAGTGAATGTCCGGGAAACTCTCGGACCTAGGGACAGCCAGGGAGCTAACCCTAGATCATACCGCCTCTGACTCCCCATGTGTTGTGCCTGTGACCTTACTCCTCCTGGAGGAGGAGTTCGACACGCAAGCTCTGATCGACTCAGGAGCGGGGGGTAACTTCATTCTTCAGGAGCTGGTTCAACAACTCCCGATCGGGGTACAACCCCAAAGACCCCCCTCCGTGTGTCCTCCATTCAAGGAAAATACTTCCTGGAGTCATCACCACCCGCACTGAACCTCTCATTCTTCGCACGGGCGTCCTGCACCAGGAGGAAATCTTTCTTCATTTTAGAAAGATCCATGCACCCGGTCATCCTGGGCCTACCCTGGCTTCGGAAGCACTCGCCCGTAATTGCTTGGGATTCTCTTCAACTAGCATCGTGGGGACCTGCGTGCCTTAAATCCTACCTAACCCCGGTTGCTCGGTCACCGATTCCTCTCCTAACCACAACTCTGGGGTTGCCGTCCCACTATCAGGATTATATCGATGTATTCTCCAAAGAAAAGGCCGAGATTCTTCCGGAGCATCGCCCCTTTGACTGCGCAATTAATCTTCACCCGGGCGCCACACCACGACTAGGACGGGTCTACCCATTGTCCCTTCCGGAGACTCAAGCCATGTCGGCATATATCCAGGAGAACCTAGATCGGGGGTTCATACGACCATCTACCTCTCCAGCCGGGGCAGGTTTCTTCTTCGTGACAAAGAAAGACGGGTCCCTCTGACCCTGCATAGATTACCGAGGCCTGAACAGTATTACACAGTGGGATCGGTATCCTCTGCCCCTGATCCCAGAACTTTTGGACCGACTGCAAGGGGCCAAGATATTTACCAAACTAGACCTCAGCAGAGCCTATAACCTCGTTAGAATTCATCCAGGAGACGAGTGGAAGACCGCGTTCAAGACAAGGGACGGACATTATGAATACCGGGTCATGCCTTTCGGTCTCTGCAACGCCCCAGCAGTGTTTCAGAACCTCATGAATGAGGTCCTACGAGAAATGTTACATACTTCAGTAATTGTTTACTTAGACGACGTACTAATCTACTCCAAAGACCTTCAGACACACCGCCAGGATGTTCGTCGAGTGTTACAGAAGCTACGTAATAATCGGTTTTACGCAAAACTTGAGAAATGTTTATTTGAACAAGAATCGTTACCCTTTTTAGGGTATATTGTATCCTCTACGGGATTTCACATTGATCCAGAAAAGGTCGCTGCCATCAAGGATTGGCCCCAACTGGTGGGGGTGAAGGCGTTGCAGAGGTTCCTTGGGTTCGCCAACTTCTACCGGCAATTTATCCCACACTACTCCCAAATGGTGGCACCCCTGACGGCCCTTACCAAGAAGGGAGCTGATGCAAGGAATTAGACGACGGACGCCCTACAGGCCTTCCAGGAACTAAAAGTGGCATTTCTCCAGGACCCCTGCCTGCGGCATCCTGATCCTCTATGACAGTTAATCGTGGAAGTGGATGCCTCCAACGTTGCCGTCGGGGCTGTTCTAAGTCAAGTATCTCCTGGAGGGAAACTCCTGCCCTGTTCCTACTTCTCACGAAAATTCTCGCCGACCGAAAAGAACTACGGAATAGGGGATAAAGAATTACTCGCCATTAAAATGGCATTCGAGGAGTGGCGCCAATGGTTGGAGGGGTCCCAAATGCCAGTGATTGTTTATACAGACCATAAAAACCTCGAATACTTATGCTGTGCCCAGCGGCTCAACCCCCGACAGGCTAGGTGGTCGCTTTTCTTCAGCCGCTTTGATTTCCGCCTCCGCTACCGCCCGGCCGATAAGAATGTTCGAGCGGATGCTCTCTCCCGTACTGCTGAAATGGAGTATGTGCCTGACCCACCACGGTACATCCTTGATCCAGCCAAAGTGCTCCTCGTGGCTGCCAACACGGTTCCAGCAGCGAAGATGGTGGTACCCCTTAGACTGTGAAAGAAGGTTCTCTCCTGGGCACATGACTCTCTAACAGCTGGCCACCCGGGAGTAGCCAGGATCCAGGAATTACACTCGGAATATTACTGGTGGCCTCAATTTAAGAGGGATGTTCGCCTCTACTTGAACTCTTGCCCGACCTGCGCCCGATATAAGACTCCCGTCGGCCGCCCCTGGGGTCTTCTTCAGCCTCTACCAATTGCCATGGAACCATGGACTCACTTATCCACGGATTTTATTGTAGATCTGCCAGCTTCAGAGGGGAAGACGGTGATTTGTGTCGTCATAGATAGATTCTCCAAGATGGCCCACTTTGTGCCCCTCTCCAAACTACCTTCAGCGCCTGAACTGGCAAACTTGTTTACCCGACATATCTTCCGCCTTCATGGGCTTCCCCTCCATATTGCCTCGGACAGAGGGTCTCAGTTTACGGCGAGGTATTAGCGAGCACTTTGCGGGAAGTTCGGGGTTCAGCTTGATTTCACCACCGCCTTCCATCCCCAAGCTAACGGACAAGTGGAATGGGTAAACCGGACCTTGAAGGCGTTCCTTCGTGGGTGACCTACAGGATGACTGGGTGGCCTTGCTACCGTGGGCTGAATTCTCTTACAATCACCACATGCACTCTTCCACCGGCAAGTCTCCCTTCTACACAGTCTACGGTAGACGCCTGCGGCCCCCTTTACCGGTACCCGTAGATGTGCCGTCTCCCACCATACAAACCACCGCCCGACGGTTACGCCAGATCTGGCACTCCACCCGGAAGAGACTTCAGCGTGCGGTGGTTATTATGAAGAAAGTAGCCGATTGTTTGCGATGGCCGGCCCCAGTGTTCCTTCCTGGAGAGAAAGTATGGCTGAGTACTAAATACCTTCATCTGCGGCTTCCGTGGATGAGGCTGGCTCCTAAATACATTGGTCCCTTTGCAGTTAAGGACAGGATTGGGGCAGTCTCCTATCGCCTTCAGCTTCCACGCACGCTCAGGATCCACAACGTCTTCCACGTTTCTTTGTTGAAACCATTGGTCCTTTCTCCGTATCACAAAAAGTCATCCACACCCGCTACACCTGAGGCACAAGACGATGCCATCTATCAAGTTAAAGACGTGCTGGATGTACGGTATCATCACAGGCATTGGGAGTACCTTCTTTCCTGGGAAAGTTATGGTCCCGAAGAGAATTCCTGGGAACCCGCCGTCAACATCTTGGACAAAAACCTCCTCCACCAGTTCCATATGGATCACCCAAGTAAACCCAGACCTCCTGGGAGGGGGCGTAGGAGAGGGGGTACTGTTGCGGTCCCGGGCCATGCCCCGGTCCCTCCAACTACCTCGGGGGCGGCCCGGGCCGTTTACACACTTCCCCGGCCTGTTTCAGACTTTCTTCGGGCTCACAGGCCCTCCAGCGCGTCTCTCCCTCCTCGGGAGAGACGCCGACGGTCCGGCGCGGCAGGCCCCGCCCCCTGAAGCGCGCACGCGGGGAGGAGCCCCATTTAAAGGGGCCAGCGCGGGAAAACCACAGTCTGGCCCAAGATGACGTCAGATGCCTTCAGGGATAAGTACCCTTCAACGAGATGACTCCAGTGCCTTGCAACAAGGTTCCAGTCTTCGGCCTGCTGTTACTGTGTTCCTGATTGTTCTTCATCCCGCTTCTGCTTTGCCCTCCTCGCTGGATTGATTCTTCTGGACTCCGACCTCTGGACTGGCTTTTGGACCGCTCTTTGGACTTCGACCCTTGGCTTGGCTATGGACCGCTCTCTGGACTTCGACCCCTGGACTGGCTGTGGACCGCTCTCTGGACACCGACCCCTAGCCTGGCTGCGGACCATCCTTTGGACTCAGACTCCTGATCCGACCCTTGGATACCCTACGACCTGCTGGAGGCGCCAGCCATCTGGAACCCACGACCTGCAGGAGGCGCCTGCATCCGGACCATCTTCCATCTTCAGGGAGTCGCCTAAGTCCCAGCGGCCGTGTCCCTACGGGCTCCTCCTGGGGGGATTTCGGCTTCCAGGGTGAATCTCCAAAAGTCCCTCGGCTGGACTCCTAAGAACTCCTCCCGGGGGAGTGCCGGTCTCCAGGGCGAAGATTCTTCCTTCATCAGGGTCCGACGGCAGCCATCCTTCCAGTGGGTACAGAGTCCTTGGTCGCATAGGACTCCTCCGAAGTCCAGTATCGCCGCTTGCTTCAGGTCTCTGAACCGCCTCCTGGTTGGGAGTGTGCTGTACGCCATCTCAGCTTTTTCATCCTCTGTCCCAACCAGCCCAAGGGTCCACAAACATAACAGGGGAAGTTCATATTCTCTAGATACCATGTGCTGGGGGGCAGAATCACCTGTAAGGCCCAAATTGGGCTGAGATACTCCCACAAAAAAAAACCAAAAAACAATGTTCAGAACATAATTGTGCTCAAAAATAAAAAAAAATTACTTGCAAAATGAATCAGTTCAGCAGTACAAACTTTTTTTTATAATTTTATTTTTATTGGAATTTCAAGATTTTTTACAGAACATGTTGTTCTAAGAATATTAGATAATTCAAGATATCTCTTATAAGATAAAAATAATAATAAAATTATTAAAAAAAAATGTTTATAATTTGTTTAAAGCCCATCGCTTGGAGGGAGGAGAGAAGGGCTTCACAGTTGGATGATTCTCCCTCTCCATCATCCAACTGTGAAGCCCTTCTCTCCTCCCTCCAAACGATGGGCTTCAAACAAATTATAAACAATCCCACACACAAGGCAGGCCATACGCTTGACCTGATATTCACGAATGAAACCATCTCGCCCATCTCCCCACCTTCTTGCACTCCCATCCCTTGGTCAGATCACTCGCTAATAGTGACAGAATTAACTATAAAACAAAAACAGACTCCCATTGCTAAGAAATCCTCTATCCAGTTCAGGAAACCTTGTTCCATGGACACTTTCAACAACAGCCTTGCCAAAGACCTAACCAAACTGGACCTCTCTGATGCTGACACCGCTATTAACTCCTGGAAAACCATCACACACTCAGTAGCAAACTTAATCTGCCCCTTATCTTCAAAAGTTATCAACCCTGCCCACACGAACAAAAAACCCTGGTTCTCTACTGAATTAAGAAAACTAAAACAAGACCTACAACACAAAGAACAACGCTGGCGAAAAGATCCCTCCCCTACCTCACTGGCTTCTTACAAAACAGCAATGAACTTTTATAGGACATCCATTACTCGCACTAAACGAGATTTCTACGCCAAAAAAATACACGGCTTCCTATACGACCCAAAAATTATGTTCTCATATGTTGCAGCCCTTACCACCCCTATACTCCCTACCTTCCCAGAAGAAGAAGCCCAAAGCAAATCCACAGAGTTGGCAATCTTCTTTGACAACAAAATAAAAAATCTTCTTGCCCCGCTGGCAACATTTTATTTATTTATTTATTTATAGATTTTTCTATACCGGGGTACGTAAATAACATCACCTCGGTTTACATTCAAACAGTAATTCAGCATTGCGCTTTACAATATAACAAGGTAACTAAACGAAAAACAATACAGTATATAACTTTATATTAATAGAATATCAGCAATATATGAGAGATTGTGGCAGTTAGGAAGAGTAGTTGAGGATTCAGATCATTGATAGTAGGCTTTTTTAAATAGCCAGGTTTTAAGGTTTTGTTTAAATTTTTTGTGACAGAGTTCCTGGCGTAATTCAGAGGGCATGGTGTTCCATATTGTTGATCCAGCAATGATGAAAGATCGTTCTTTTGTACTAGAGAGTTTAGTCAGATTGGGTGCTGGGATATTTAGTTTGGCTAAATTCTGGAATCTCGTTGGGCGGGAAGACGTTTTGAATTGTAGTTGATCTGTAAACCAAAGCATTTCTCTGTTTTGAATGGCTTTGTGTATCAGCGACATAGATTTATAAATTATCCTGTAAGCCACAGGTAGCCAGTGCAAAGACTGAAGAGCTGGAGTGATGTGATCATGGCGGCTTGTGTCGGTGATAATGCGGGCATCAAACATCAAACACTTCATCAACTCTCTCGCTCCCACCAAGCCAAAATCATTCACCAACCATCCACGAACAGACACTAGAATCTCTTGAACCTACATCAGCCCTGGAAATCGAATCAATCATCAAGAAAATGAAACCTTCTTCACACCCATTGGACCAAATACCGACCAAACTACTTCTCACCATTCCTAACACCATTGCTAAACCTCTGGCTGACATTATAAATTGCTCCCTCAATCTAGGATCCGTCCCTGACTCTTTAAAAATTGCTTCCCTGAAACCCCTACTAAAAAAATCCAATCTGGACCCAGCTAACCCTGTAAATTTCCGCCCCATTGCAAACCTACCTTTTATATCCAAGCTAATGGAAAAGCTGGTCAACATCCGACTCACAGACTACCTTGACTCTCACAACATTCTCTACCCTTCTCAATTCGGCTTCAGGAAACGCCTTAACACAGAATCCCTCCTTCTTTCTTTAACGGACAACATCCTGATGGGCCTTGACAAGGGACAATCATACCTGCTAGCCCTACTCGACATCTCCGCGGCATTCAACATGGTTAACCATTCTATCCTCATCAACCGTCTAAAGGAAATAGGCATCTCTGGCTCTGCACTGCTCTGGTTCAAATCTTTTCTGAACAACAGGCAATACAAAGTTAAAATTAATGACAAAGAATCCCACCCCATACCTTCAAAACAAGGAGTACCACAGGGTTCTTCACTTTCCCCTACCCTGTTCAATATATATCTACTCCCTCTATGCCAGCTACTAAACAGCCTCAACCTTACCCATTTTATTTACGTGGACGATGTGCAAATCATAATCCTCATCTCGGACCCCATCTCCTCTACTCTAAATTTCTGGAACAGCTGCCTACACACCATCAACCTTCTTTTCTCGAGTCTCAACCTGGTCCTTAATACCTCCAAAACAGAACTCCTGATTAACTCCCCTAACGATGACAACCCCTTCGCCAATAATACAATTATTCCGCTAGCTAGCCAGGTTAGAGACCTTGGGGCCACCCTTGACTCTAGAATGAATTTCAAAAAGTTCATTAACGCTACAACTAAAGAATGCTTCTTTAAGCTACAGGTCCTGAAGAAGCTAAGACCACTCTTACACTTCCAGGATTTCCGTTCAGTGCTGCAAGCCATACTGTTTTCAAAGATCGACTATTGCAACGCTCTACTACTCGGTCTTCCCGCCTCTTCTACTAAACCTCTACAGATGCTGCAAAACGCAGCGGCTAGGATCCTTACAAACACACGTCGTAAGGACCACATCACACCTATTCTAAAAATCCTTCATTGGCTACCCATCCAATATAGAATACTATTCAAGACTCTCACCATCATCCACAAATCCGTATACCAGCAATCCACACTCCAACTCTCCATCCCTCTCGAACTACATACTTCCGTAAGGCCGATCAGATCCACCTACAAAGGTTCTCTCAAGGCCCTCCCTAACAAATCCTCGGTCCACAACTCCATTCATTAGCGAGCACTTCGACTGCTCCATTGGAATTCGCTTCCCCCAGATATACGCCAGGAACAATGCCATCTCTCCTTCAGAAAGAAACTGAAAACCTGACTGTTCACTCAAGCTTATCGTTGAAGGAACCTTTTATCAAACACATTGACTCTCACCCTGACCGCCTCCCTACTCCCCCCCCCCCCCCCCTCCCTGCCCTGCCACATCCCCCCCTGCTTACCGCCCCATGTTTCCCCGTCCACAAGATTTATGAATAATTGTGAATAATTGCCTAAGATTAACCTACAGCTGAGCTTAATCTAGTTGATTATGTATCGCTTTCTTTTGTTTTTCATTGTTTTCAATGATCATTTTACCACTCTTCAGTTGTTATCGTTTTAAAATATCTTTCCTGTCCTCCAGCTCCCATGTTTTTCGCTCCCTGTTTGATGTAACTTTTACCTTCTATATAGTTGTTAATTGGTTTCCCCTGTTCTATTGTAAACCGGTACGATAAGACCGCGTCTTGAGTATCGGTATAGTAAAAGAATTTAAATACAAATAAAAATAAATAAATAAAAATGTTTAATATTCTGATATATGAATACCAAACTTTTTTACATTTTTTATTTATGCATTTTAAAAATTTATACAAGAATAATCTTGTGAGAGAAAAAGAAAGAAGGACCAATAATAACAAATCAGAAAACAAATCCACTTTAGGAAAAAAAACAGTCCCCAGTTTTTCCCCAGCCACAAATAAGGGATCCAATTACACAATTCTAAGAAGTCATAGAAAGAAAAAGGAACTAGCACTATATATAGCGAAGGAATCTTTCATATTGAGGATTCTTAAATCGAGTAATAGGAGTCAACTGGAGGTAGCAGGGACAGCCTCATTTTCAGTTGATTGAGCTACCTTATCATTCAAAAAGAAGGATAATTAAGACGGAAGAAAAAAGATACATGAAACACTTTTGAATCTAACATAAAATTTACAAGGAAACTTTAACAGAAAAAAATGCCTAAGCATCAAACATAGTTTCCTCTTCTTCTGGGATTGTCTAGATATGTTGAGGAAACACCCTAACTCTCAAATGCAAAAATGATTCTAAATGATGCTTACAAAAAGTCAAAGAATCCAATCCCAATCAGATTCCAACACAATACTGTCATTGTTGCAGGTTCCACCAAATCACTATCAGAGATCTCCAGAATGTTAGAAATGTCCAGCTTAGAAGGTATGAATGGTTCCAGTGCTTGGGAACCCTGCTGAATTTGTTGCCCTTCTTTAGGGGTGGCAAATAGTACGCTTTAGACAGTGGAGGTAACGCCTGCTCCGGAACCGTGCCTCCAGCAGGTATCTTTTAAACATATCCTTGGGAGGTATACGAGATCCTTTAGGGACATTTATAAATTGCAGATTTTTCACCCGTAACAAGTTCTCCAAATTTTCCAGCTTATTCTGAAGCATTTGATTTTCTTTTACTAAAAAATCCCAAGTGGGTTTCAAAGAGCCCAACTCTTGTTGATATCTTCAAGGTTCTGAAAGAATGTAATATTAGCGACTTCTAACCATTGTATATTATTGTCATTCTCATTGCTTTTCAACAACAAAGGTTTAGCTGAGATGTAATCAAAATTCCCAACCTCAAATAATTTCCCAGATTGTCTCCAATGTAAACTTCAAAGGTCTTACTGGCAAACGTTGTTTACAACTTTTGGGGGCCTCAACAACTGGAGTGAAGCATGGTAAAATAATCTCTGTTTCTCTCCTAAGACTTCCCCCAGTTGGCAAGCCAGCCAGCCCTCCCTCCAGGAGAATCCTCTCCAGTGTCGACTCCTTCCCTCCCCAGTAGCACACTCCCTGCCTGGGGGCTCAGGGCAATGACATCATCAACCTGCACCAACACCATCCATGCTTCCTGGTCTCGAGAAACCACTGGGTTAGCTGGTGTGATCCTGTTGATCGGGGATAGAGAGATGGTTGAACCCGGGGGTGAGAGATGTACTTCTTCCTCATCCTCTGCCCCCATCGGCTGCTCTCCCAATCTCTGTGCACTACATGAGTGTCCATCAGGCCCACTGCAAGGACCACCAAAAAAGCTTGTCCCATGCACTGCCCTTGCATCCTGTATGTGGCATTTATTTGAAAGGAAAAATAAAGAGCAACAAGCTGACTGAGTTTCATGCTACAAGTGCTGCTAGCACCATCATGGATCCACGATATCAGTACAAACATGTTAAGTTCACAATCACAATCCACATTCTTCCAACCACTTCAACCAACCCAATTACTCTTCTTCTTTTTTTCCCCAGGTCCTCTCTGCTCCCAGACAAAAATTAGTCTTTTTCACACTTTCTCCTCTCAAAATGTCTTTATCAGTTTCCTTTCTTGCAGTTCAGTTATTCACACAGCACACAGAATGGCTCCAAGGTAACTAACCTCTTTCCCTAGGCAAATGCAGTTCTCCAGCCCTGCACTGCAGATGCACCACTCTCCTTTGGGTCCTGCCAGACTCCAATGCAGCTTCTCTCTTTTACTCCATAATTCAGCTCCTTACTTTTTTCACTTTTCTCCAGCCTTTGGGTCTCCTCAGATTTCTACTTTCTCTTTATATTAGTGGTTCTCAACATCTTAATGGCTTGTTGAAGCACCTCAGCTTTTTCTTCTCCTCCAGTACCTCTCTTAACACCTGTGGCACCATATTGAGTAGCGCTTGCTCCCTGTCCAGTTCCCCTCCAGAGACTCTCTCAGCAATGCCTTCTTCAGAGACCAGTGCTGGTTCCACATGGAACCCCCTTTCTTTATACATCCAAATGTATATACCTATTAGGGGAAAGGCCACACAAGTTTCCCCCCCCCCCCCCCCCCCCCCGGTTTGCACTCCAGTTGGACTTTCATGAACTAGAAAGTTCCCCATTTTTAATATAAACTACCAGTTCTGATACCACTACGCCATCTAGTGGCCAGTAGGGCCACATTATGGAGGTAATTTTCAAAGGAGTTATTTATTTTATTATTTATTTATTTATTTATTTAGGGCTTTTTTATACCGTCATTCATAATACCAATCATATCATGTCGGTTTACAAGAAACAATGGTGCAATAACATTAACATCAACATGAACAATAGGCGAAGAGAGAGCAAAGTGAGCAAAAGTTACAATAAAACAGGGGCACTTGAACTGAGAGGAGTTATGCACACAAATGTATCATACTATCGCAACAATTTTCAAAAGCTCATTTATACACTTAAAATGCACTTGTATTTGCAAAACCTATTGACAAGCCATGAATAAATTTAATTACTTTTACAATTTAGTAAACCTCCTATACCTAAACAGCACAAATTGTTAGTAGCCAAACAATAAAAACCCCATCTATAAAAAGGCAACTCTGCAACTGTTACACCAAACCCTAAAACACTAATATTACCTCCTATAAGGAAACAGAACAAGCTTGGCTGCTATACACAGAAACTACATGCTAGCAGAATACTTCATCTCAGTCACACACGCAGAACACAGACAGACCTTAACCAAATACAGAAATAAACAGAATATAAATAGAAGCGTGCAGACAAAAACAGAACTGGAAATCACAAAAAGCCAGCGTCTGTATGCTGTGCAAAAATGAAAGAGAAGAAATATCACTATTTTTCATAAAATATATAATATCAAGAAATATAAATGAATCATAATAGTAAAATCATGCTAATAAAAAGAATAAATATTTCAAAATAGCTAAAGAGTAGAATAATATCCAATAATTAAAAATTCATAAACATTTTTTTATTTTTCCCTAACTCCAAGGCTGTTCCACCTTCTGCTACTTTCTGTTATGCTCAGGCTTGTGGACCCTTGGGCCGACGGGAGGATGGAATACCTTGGGGGAAGACCCGAAGGTTCTCCCGTCGGGTGGCGAGGCAGGAACCGAAAATGTGACCGGTGGATCCTCGATACTGTAGACAGGCATGACAGTGGGGGCGGACGAAGAGTCTTGACGTCGAGGAACGGAGATGTGTCTTCACCCCTGGAAGCCCGCGGTCCCCCCGGGAGGAGCCCGTAGGAACCCAGGCCGCTGGGACTTAGGTGGACCTTTGAGAGGTCAAGCAGCAAACGTACGGTGCAAGGGCTGACTGGAGCTTCACCCTGGAAGCCCGTGGTCCCCCCGGGAGGAGCCCGTAGGGACCCGGGCTGCTGGAGATGGTAGTCTTGAAGAAGTCCTAGGTCGGGTGCCAGAGGGTCGTCTTGGAGACGGTAGTCTTGAAGAAGTCCTAGGTCGGGTGCCAGAGGGTCGTCGCTCACCAGTCCAAGTCGAACGCCAGAGAATCAACACTTGCCAATCCGAAGTCAGAAACCAGAGAGTCACCGTAAGCCAATCCGAAGTCAGGAACCAGAGAATCACCGTAAGCCAATCCAAAGTCAGGAACCAGGAACACAAAGACGAAGCAGGAACCAGAAGCCAAGCTCAATGAACTCACTGAAGCAAGTAGACTAGACAGCGATCGAAGACATTGCCAAGTCAAGGAATGGTCGGAGGAAGTCTCCTTTTATACTTCCTCTGACCCTATGGATAGGAATCAGCTGTGGCCAATTAAAGGGACGAGGTCCCTTTAAATCTAGCGAAGAGGCGTAGCCTCGTGCCTAAGAATGGCGGTGGCCATCTTGGATCCGGGCCACGGAGGAGAGCAGTGGCGGCCGCGAGGGAGGAGCAGGTACGGCTCTGGTCCCGACAGCCAGCCCGGGGACCTGCAGTGCCACCGGGCCCGGTGCAGGGCAGTCGGCCTCGCCGCGGTCGAGGATCCGGTCAGGGAACGAGGTAGGGGGCCACAGGCACGGAACACAACAGTACCCCCCTCTTTAGGGCGCCTTCCCGGAGGTCTGGGTTTATCTGGATGATCTTGATGAAATTGCTCGAGCAATCCGCGGGCCAGGATATTGGCCAATGTTTCCCAGGTGTTCTCCTCGGGGCCGAACCCCTCCCATGCAAGGAGATACTCCCACTTCTTCCCGTGCTTTCTTATGTCCAAGACCTCGTGAACTTGAAAGGTGAGGTCATCCTCGGAGGCAATAGGTTGGGGAGTCGGAGGCGTGCTGGAGGGCCAAGACAATACCAATGGCTTTAAGAGCGACATGTGAAACGTGTTGTGTATCTTAAGGGAAGGTGGCGGATGAAGCTGATATGAGACGGCTCCAACCTGGCGAATGATAGGGAAAGGTCCAATAAAACGAGGGGCCAGTCACGTTGATGGCAGCTTTAAATGGATGAACTGCGTACTCAGCCATACCTTCTGACCTGGCTTGAACGGGGGGTAAGGGCTTCTCCGCCGATCCGCATATTTCTTGGCGGCTTGACTGGCCTGGACCAATGTACGCCGTGTGGAGACCCACGAGCGGTGTAGCTCGTATGCTGAAAATTGAGCTACCGGGGACGTAACTGTAATGGGAACTGGCAACGGTGAGCATGGCTGCTTCCCATATACAATCTGAAAGGGCGAAGAGCCGGTAGCAGAAGAGAGGTGAGAATTAAGCGCGAACTCCGCCCAGGGTAGCAGGCTGGACCAATCGTCTTGCTTATCATTGATGTAGAGTCAAAGGAATTGTTTTGGCATCTGGTTTGTCCTCTCTACTAGACCATTAGACTGAGGGTGGTATGCCGACGTATAATCTAAGGTAACGTCAAACAGCGATCGAAGATGTTGCCAAGTCAAGGAATGGTCGGAGGAAGTCTCTTTTTATACTTATTTTATTTATTTATTTATTTAAGAACTTTTATATACCGGCGTTAGTGGGGACATCACACCGGTTCACATATTAACGAAAGGTCGGAAATTACATCATAACAGGAGAAAGTAACTTGGGGGGGGGGGGGGGGGGGGGGACATTAGTGTAGCAAGGAAAGATAGCGAACAAACTGCTAAAAAACATTAGATAGCAAGTATTTACAAAAATTTACAGTATTGGTGACCTTGTATACATCTGTAGATGTATACAAGATGTATACATGTATACATGTACCTTGAGTTTGAAGATTGTTCACATGAGCTCCCCAACCCAAGGTGGATGCATCCATGGTCAAAGTTACCTTTGAAATTGGTTGCTGAAAAGGCAGACTGTTAGTAAGTTGGTTTTGTTCGTCCACCAGAGAAGTGATACACGTAACTGGTGGGTTACTTGGATCTGGGATGAGAGCGATTTGAGTGGCTTGGAGCCACTGAGTTTATACTTCCTCTGAACCTGTGGATAGGAATCAGCTGTGGCCAATTAAAGGGACGAGGTCCCTTAAAATCTAGCGAAGAGGCGCAGCCTCGCGCCTAAGGATGGCGGTGGCCATCTTGGATCCGGGCCGCGGAGGAGAGCAGTGGCGGCCACGAGGGAGGAGCAGGGACGGCTCTGGTCCCGGCGGCCAGCCCGGGGACCTGCGGTGCCGCACGGGGGTGCCAGGCCCGGCGCAGGGCAGTCGGCCTCGCCACGGTCGAGGGTCCGGTCGGAGAACGAGGTAGGGGGCCCCGCCCGTGGACGGCTGCGGGCGCGGAACACAACACTTTCTCCTGGCCATGCAGGCCAATGCTGCAGCCTACGTCTGCTCCTTCCAGCCATGGTGATTGCATCTTCTCCTTCCTGCCCACACAACATGACTTCTACTTCCTGGCGCACACAGGCAGAAAGAACAAGGAGGCACAAGTGCTTTGGACCTGCTGCTGCCACATCATGCCCAAAACTGTGGCATTTCAAGTAGCTTTCTAGTCTGCCAAGTGTTCACCTAACCCTACATATTGTAGATGGGTAGAGTAATTATTGGACTAAACCATTCCTTATAAGGCACCAACCATGAGAAGTTGCTTGCCAGTTGGTTAATTCCAGCAGTTTAATATAGTGACGCTTAGTTTTCCCAGAAGATCAGAATGAAGAACACCAAAGAAAGAAAGAGATGTTGCATCGGAGGTGGACCCTTGGGCCGAGGTAGGGTTGACGCTACCTGTAGGAGGGATCCTACGGGTCCCCACTATCGGCAGGCAGAGTGGGCTGAAGGATGGAGGCCGGCTGGCGCTTCACCAATACCAGCCCTCGTTCCCCACGGGTTGAGCCTTTGGATACCGGGGCCAACTGGACTTAGGAGGGCCTCAGTATGTCGTCATCGATGAAAAGGCAGAGAGGTCAGCCCAGAGGCAGCAACAGTAGAAAGGAGAAGTCTGTACTGGACAAGGCAGGGTCCCGGAGACCCGGGCGCCAAAAGAACCAAAGTCAGACAGGGGGTGCCCAAACAAGAACAGGCCAAGTCCAGGATGTAGACTAAAGAGGCGTCGTATAGCAAGCTGGAGTCAGGGCCAGCGGCAATCAAGAAGCGGTGGCAAAGCAAGACTGAGGTCTGGACAAGGAGAGAGTTGGTAGCGTAGTCAGACAATGCAGAGGTCTGGGCTTGGAGAGAGTCAATAGCGTAGTCAGGCAATGCAGAGGTCTGGGCTTGGAGAGAGTCAATGGCGTAATCAGGCAATGCAGAGGTCCGGGCTTGGAGAGAGGGTCAATGGCACAGTCAGGCAAAGCAGATGTCCGGGCTTGGAGAGGGTCAACGGTGTAGTCAGGCAAAGCAGAGGTCTGGGCTTGGAGAGGGTCAATGGTGTAGTCAGGCAAAACAGAGGTCATGTCCGAGAAGACAGTCCAATAGTAGGTTAGGAATCAGGAATGCAGGAACAAGGAGAACAGGAACAGGAGTCCACGAGAATCAGGAACCAGGAACGTAGGAGAATCACCAGGATGCAATGAGTGCACGATCCAGCATGGAGACCTGTTGCAAAGGCAATCCTTGGAAGCGGAGTCCAGTCTTAAGTACCATGCTCTGCTGACATCATCATCCAGGGCCGTGGCCAAGTTCCCACCACGGGCCCTTCATAAGTGTCAGTGGTATGTGCGTGCGGCTAGGGAGGGGCACGGCACTGGACAGCGGCGTCTCTCCACGGGCCATGTGGAGATGCCTGAAGCGGAGCACAGGAATCAGTAGCAGTAGCTGAGGCACTAGGGGAGGCCCGAGGACGGAGCCGGCGGCCTACCGCCACCAGGAAAAAGGAACCAGGCACTGGATTCATCTGAGAGAGGTGAGGGGGCCGAACCGCGGGTCTGCCATGGCCGGCATGCATAACAAAAGAGAGTGGTGAAGAAATGAAGCTGTTCATTCCCTATCCCCTGCTGAGTTGTGCAGGAGGGATTTCCTCTATGTTGGATGTGTAAATTTTCCCTTAAGGAACAAACTATTCACTCAGAGGAACCGTTCTCCATTGGTTTTGTATTTCTCTGACCATCACTCTAGAAAGATGGATCTTTCACATTTCTGCTCTGTGAATTGGGACTCAATTGCTTTAACATCAGTATTTTGTTTAGGATTGATGGGCCTCAAAATCTGGAAGATAGCCTTAATCCTTAAGGCCTTGAGTCACTTGAAGAAAAAAAGCCCAGTATATTTTGTTTCTGAAGACTTTTGTGCTACACAGGTTTCCTAATGAGATAACTGGGAGCTTGCAGCTGCACTCTGGGGTTTGCTTATCCATCCATTCATCTGCCACCTAGGCACTGAGGAGAGAAGCAGACTACTCAGCCAGTACAGCAACAGAAAAAGAGATCAAGCAGAGTGTGTCAATTCAATATAAGATAAAGAAAGTTAAAGAGGCATTAACCATTGAAGAACAGACTTCAGGAGTGTCCCCAAGAGTTAAGGAACCCAGATAGACCTTCAGTAGGAGAACCTAAAGAAAACAACACTTTAAGGAACTGAGGGACAGAGACATCGCTAGGTACTTACAAGACTTGGGGCACAGGCCCATCATTGGACTTGGGGCCTATATGGTCTCCCATTGATAATGAAATTCTACAATTACAATTAGCCTTCCCTTATCCGGAGAACAAGCCTGTAAAAACATGGGACACTGGTGTCACTAGGATCCTACTGGCCTTATGGGACAATTTAAGAAATTTGCACCAACCACATTGGAAGAGCTGCTGTTTTGGCTGATTCTTCCATGAACAATGATATGCTGCCCGTTTCTTATCAAGGGGCTCTCATCAGCTCTGTTCCACTTGGTGAGGCTCTCCGTGTTTTCATAAAATTATTTAACCTTCCACCACCTCTCTCCATATAACAAGAAATAATTTTTACATAGAACATAAAATAACACTGAAAATTATGTTACAATCATGGGATTCTAGGAAGATTCTGAAACATTTTACTGATCAGCATATGAATTATCTAGAAATATTGTACATGAGCTTTTCTTCTGATGAACATCAAGAGACGTTATTCATATCTGAAGACAGTTTTGATAGCTCATGTATAACTATTTTTGATGATGATTACATTGATGTAAGAAAAGCCATCAAAGCTCTGCTCCCTTTTTCAACCCCTCCTTTAAAGAAGTAAACAGAACAGCAGTTTGAGATTTGGGACACTGTCCAACAGTTTGGCGACACAAGCCCTGTGTGTCCATGTCTAGCAACGCCAATGCGGGAATGTGCTTATGATTGCAGCATTTTGTTACCATGGTTTAATCTCCAAGGAAATGTGGAATGTGTCATATCATTGCCATTGAAGCTACTGTCTTTTAAGTAAAGGTTTACTGTATTTGTTAAAACACAATCTTCTGTCTGAAGCAGACTTTATTGAAGAGAGGGACATTAAGCCCAAGGGCCTTGAAGGTTATTGCCCACACTTCTGTTCAGAATGACCCTGAGCTGATTGGCAGTGAGTGTGGTCCTGTAACACCTTCAACCCCTGCTGGGTGAGAAAACAGGAGATAAGGACAGAGGAGAGGAGTCATACTAGCATGGTATGAAATTAAAGAATAAATTTTACCTAGATAGGCCTACACTATAGATGAACTATAACTAGTTCCTGTCCTTATAATATCATTGTAGCCCAATATATTATTTCAGCCAGTTCATCTGCTATTTCTAGAGATGCCATGTTTTCATGGATTGGGCTCATGCAGACATGTATTGCCTATATGTATGTACAGTATATGGTGGTACACTTTTCCTAGTGGAAGGATGCCCAAATAAAAGTCTTCAGTTTCTTTTAAGACCCATTTGTCTGAGGTACATTATTCTATGAGTTGTTATCATTGCAGCATGTGTCTTTTTCTTATTTCATGCAGATTTGAGGCTCTTGGGTGGTCCAGGACGCTGTGCTGGGAGAGTAGAGGTATTGCACAACGACCAGTGGGGTCGAGTGTGTGGTCATAACTGGGAACTCCAGGACGTCCAGGTGGTGTGCAGTATCTTGCAGTGTGGCCATGCTCTATCCGCAGTAGGCAGTGCTCACTTTGGACCTGGCTCTGGTACTTTTTGGCTAGAGGATGTGAACTGTGATGGAAGTGAGACGATCTTCAGTAAATGTCAGTCAACATTTTCCATTGGGGATGGCTGCACCCATGCAACAGATGCCACTGTTATTTGTTCAGGTAATTTCCTTGTCACAAGGTGAATAGAAGTTAAACAAGAAGAAAATACTGGGCAATGCAAATGAAAGAAACAGAATTGCTCACATTCATTGGCCGAAGGACTATGCTCATGGCTGCCCAATGTCTTAATCTGCCAATAGTGTTCAGTATCAGGAATGTATTAAGTAATTCACAATACATGTGAGATAATAATCTATATCTATTGAATAGATTAGTGGCACTATCCAGTTCAGCAGCATATAAAGCTATATCATAGAGTAAAATGAGTTTCTCAGCCCATAAGTTATTGGCAACTCATAGCAGATATACTAATTCCAGGCTCCAGATGGAAAAGAGTCTCCTCCGATTACAGTTTAAACTCCCTGAGGTCCTCGTCATCAGATGACAGTCACAGAAGTCATTTTCCCACCTAAACCGTCTACATCAGGGGCAGGTAACTCTGATCCTGGAGTACCAGAAACAGACCTGGCTGTCAGGACATTCACAATGAATATGCATGAGCTGTATTTGCATGCATTGCCTCAAAGTATGCAAATATATTTCATGCATATTCATTGCAGATGTGCTGAAAACCAGGCCTGGCTGTGGCACTTCAGGATGGGGTTGCTTACCCCCCCTATCTGTAGCCAAAATCTGTTCTAGTTGGACTGTAACCTGAACAAATTCTTTTTAAAGTAAAGAAAAAGTTTTTACTATTGTGTATTCTGTGGTATTGTAGATGTGCACATGACAAGCAGCAATAAAGGCTGTAAATCATGTAACCTCATCATTGCAATGCCGTGACTATCATAGTAACATCATAAATGATGGAAAATAAAGATCAGCTAGCCTATCCAGTCTGACCAGATTATCACTGCTATGTCATGTATTGAAATAATTTGTCACAACAAAACTGTATCAAATGAGAGGGATAAATCTTATTAAACTGAATCGATACAAAATATATTAAAAAATATTCAAAAAAATCCTGTTACCCATAATTTATTTAATATAAAGAAGACAGTATTAGAATGACTGTGCTTATGGTGTAATCCACTGTCTCTTGCCCGCAAAAGGCCGCAGGCAGTATCAGCCTTTTCAGCACTGCTACTATAATCATTTACTGTCTCCTTATGAAATGTTTATTTTAAATTTTTATTGTTTATCCAAAAATCTCATCAAATAATTGTAAAAAATGTGTTCATTTATGGCACCTCTTTTAAATTCAATATATGGCTACCCTGCAGCTCTTTAGAAAATCACTATATGTAAAAAGAGATACTTAGCCGAATTAGTTGTTCAAATATCTCATAATTCTGTTGTGTCCGTCGGTTCCCGATGCCCTCTCTCCACCCTCCTTATCTCTTTGGCGCCTTCCTCTTCGTCCACGGGAAAATTGGCTGCCGCGGCGTCCTTCTGCAGAGGTCTTCCGGCGTCCCCGGACAGGCCGGAAGACCTCCGCCATATTTCCTGGAGCCCTAAGGGCAAGCGTTCGGCGCGGCCCCGACTGGAGTATTGGCGATGGCGCGAAACTCGGGGGCATCCCCCGAAGATGACGTCACCCGCGACGGATATATAAGGTATTAGAATTTGCTAACACATCGAGTTAGCAAGGATTGACTACGGACTCGCTTTGACTTTCTAAGCTACTCTGCCTCCTCGAATTAGCAAGAGTTACTCTACCTAAGCTACTCTGCCTCCTCAGACTTACTAGGGGTACCTGCTCCTCGGGGGCCTCGCTCTCTCCTTTGTTTTTCAGATGACAGTCTGGAACTGGTACTTGCTCCTCGAGGGCCCTCGTTCCTAGACTTTCTCGGTACTCTCTTCTGCCTGGAAGTCATCACTGCCAACTACATCAGTGAGTTACCATCGCTCTCTCAGAGCTTTCCCTGAAACCAGGTACTTGCTCCTCGAGGGCCAATAGCTCCTTGGACACTGTCTAACTGTACCTGCGAGAGACCTGAAAAATTCCCCACGAGTTGGACTGGATACGTGGAGGAACAGCTGACTACCGGATTGATTTCTTCCCGTGCTTCATCGCCTGCCAGCTTGTCTGGCCACGCCCCCTTATGTCATCATTGAGGGACGATC
Organism: Rhinatrema bivittatum; assembly: GCF_901001135.1. NCBI lineage: Eukaryota > Metazoa > Chordata > Amphibia > Gymnophiona > Rhinatrematidae > Rhinatrema > Rhinatrema bivittatum. The sequence goes on along the minus strand of NC_042624.1, from coordinate 28,960,714 downwards.
TACCTGTTGAAAGCTCGCGGCGTCGCACGACGAAGGAGCGAGACAAAGGGGCTCGCCCCTTTGTTAGCCCCTTCGTTAACACCTTGGTTAGCCCCGATCTCTGTTCTTTTAGCTAGATAATCTTAGTTCATATTTAAAATGGATATTTCAACAGTGACAGGTTTTGGGAAGTATGGTCTACATGCCCCTCAGACCAAACATAACATCCCTCCCCAAGGTAGGATATCAAGGTCCTTTTTAATGTCTGTACCGTTACTTACGTTGTTTTCTGCTACATTATTACCGGTTTTAACGTTTTTATATTGTAACGCTCAATCTATTAGACAAAAATCGCCTATATTTATAGACCTTTTAAACGAAGAAAATCCAGATTGTCTACTGATTACTGAATCATGGCTCACCGAGTCTGACTCGGTGATAGTAAACAGTATATGCCTCAAAAGTTATAGCGCCTTTTCAGTTCCACGAATAGGGCGTAGAGGTGGAGGCGTTCTCGCTTTCATCAAAACGTCTCTTAAACCTAAAAGGAAAATCATTTCGAACAGTGCCCCTTTCGAATTTCTGATTCTATCTATGACAAACTTAAATGTGATATTAGTATATTGTCCACCAAAAACTCTGCAAACACACTTATCAAAATTTTTAGAGCAGATTACTTCTTTATCCTTAAACTTAACTGAGACAATTATCCCAGAGGATTTTAATTTACATATAAAAAATGATAACTTGTCTATTACTACCCAGTCTTTTTTAGATGCTATGGCTGGATTAGGCTGGCTCCAACTGATCTCACCCATATAAAAGGTAACACATTAGATTTAATTTTTTATAATCCTTGTCATCTGAACATACCAGTTGGTAGTGTAAAAAACACCCAAGTTTCATGGTCTGATCATCATTTGATCTCCTTCTCAGCTTCTATTCAACAGAAAATCTTAAATACCAATGCTAAACCAATCTTACAGCGGAAAAAAATAACGTCAGAAACCTTCTTAAATACGTTTGCTAATAATAGGTCTTTTGAATTAGCTGAGAATGTTGATAAATCTATGGAAAACTGGAACTCAGCTATTATCGCCACTTTAGATATGGTTGCCCCTTTTAGAACAACAGTTGGGAAAAAAAGGATGAACAAACCAACTCTCCTCTGGTATAACAAAAATTTACGGGAGTTGAAGACCTCTCTAAGGCAAAAAGAACAAATCTGGCAAAAACAAAGGAATGCCGAGGCAAAAACAGATTTTCAAGTTACCTTAAAAAGCTATAAAAAGCAAGTAAATGGCGCAAGGAAACACTACTATGCAGAACAAATAGCGCTCGCCAATAATAATCCGTCAACGTTGTTTAATATAGTAAAATTCTTAACCACTGATCATTCGATAGTTCATCCCGACATAACAAATGATACATGTGACCAAATTTCTAAATTTTTCCAGCGTAAAATTGAGACTATATCTCAAGAATTTGTCTCCTTACCGTATCCAAATTACGATTCACAGGCAGTAAACTCAGAATGGACAGACCAACTTAAAGACTACCTTGCTGAATATGAGATATTAAGTCCAAATCAACATAGATTCAGGAAAGGTCACTCGACTGAGACCCTTTTGTTATCATCATTTGACACCTTCCGTAGAGGATTCGATTCGTACACAGATTATATTATTGTGTTTTTGGACATTTCCGCAGTGTTTGATACGCTAGACCATAAAATACTACTTTCAGACCTTCAATTAATAGGCATTAAGTCCACCGTTTTGAAATGGTTCGAAAGCTGTCTCTCCAATCGCATATGTCAAATCAATATAGGCTCTTGTTCTTCTCAAAAATATTCGCAGCCCACAGGTGTCCCACAAGGCTCGTCGCTTTCGCCTATATTATTTAACATTTATCTCCTTCCATTGTGCAAAATACTGGCCTCCCTGAATGTTCAATTTAAACTGTATGCCGATGACATACAATTGTTCATCCCCTACAAATCCTCGTGGACGGACACATTTGCACTAATTCAACTGTACATGACCACAATTGAGCAATGGATGGCCCACAATCGACTGAAATTAAATAGGAAAAAAACAGAACTCCTCTACCTCAGCTTTATACATGACTCTACAAATGCTCCCCCCACCAGCATCAAATTAGGTAATGATGAAATATCGATCACGAAACTAGCACGAAATTTAGGTGTCTGGCTGGACACCAATCTATATTTATCCCAACACATTTCAAAAACAGTGAAAAATTCGTTTTTCAAACTGCACGTTCTAAAACGTTTACGTCCGCTTTTATTCTTTCGTGATTATCGATCCATCTTGCAAGCGTTGGTTCTGATGGGACTAGATTACTGCAATGGTTTATATATCGGTTTGCCGGAGAACACCATCAAACCTTTGCAGTTAATCCTCAATTCTGCAGCCAGACTTCTAACAGGCACAAGTCGTACACAACACATCACGCCAGTTCTATTCAATTTACACTGGCTGCCTATTAAATATCGAATCCAGTATAAAATCCTGTCACTAGTACACTCTCTACTAAACAATACAGATTCTACTTGGTTGTGTTTTTCGTTAAGAGTTTACAAACCAGAGGGAACTCAGGTCAGCAGGACAAAACCTGTTGGAAGTGCCATCAGTAAAAAATGCCACACTAAATGTGACCAGAAACCGGGCCTTCTCAGTGGTAGGTCCCACACTCTGGAACGCTCTGCCGAACCCCTTAAGGCAAATACATAACGCAAAGGAATTTAAAAAGGCACTGAAAACTCATTTATTTCAAATAGCTTTTGAAGATTTGATAACTCCCAGTTTGAAATAACAATACTAGATGAGCATTGTATATTTAGTGTTTTCTTATTTATATAAACATTTGTTAATTACTTTTTATATGATCTTCTGTTCTTTGAGTTTTTATAAAGTAGTTGCCAATTTTTTTCTTTTTACTATTACAAGTTATATCATTGATAATGACTCCCTTTGTATTTTTATTCTCACTTATTGTATCTTCTTGTTTTAATTTTTGTTTTTTGATTTCACTATTATTATATAATTACTCTCCTATTTTATGTTATTATTGTAAACTGCTTTGAACAGTAATATCACTGAAAAAACGGTATAGAAATGTTTTAAATAAATAAATAATAAATATTCCAGCTCCTGGGCTTCTATGAGACATTGTGTGAGTGTTACCATCTAGTTCAGCTCATGAACTCTGCATACCCTGCCAACTCACTATATTTCAGTTTCTCTACAGCTCAGCCTCCAGGGATCACTGTTCTAGTATCTGAGGGACTACAGCCCAGCCGGGCATTCCAGCTCACTACTGCCACCTCTGGTGGTTCAGTATACTGTCTAATAAAAGAACTAGTGTGTGTCTCCATACTCTGAACCTGACCGGTGGTACCTCTCGGGATCTTCCCCTGGGAGCGTGGTCATCTGCCACCGGTCCAAGGATCCACCCACAACTCTCCTAAATAACAACATATTGCTAATCCCAAGCAGACTGTTAACTCCGAACTAAACAAATTCCACCCGACATGGACCATGTTTCAGCTAAACAAGCCTTCTTCAGGGAAAATGTCATTCTACTGTAATCAAAGACATCAGCCTGATATTCTCTGTACCAAAGGAGTACTACTCGTCTCTAATACCTCCGGTCCGAATAATGGCGTCTTGGCGTCTCAAGTTTACGCCAAGTAATTTGGCTAATTATCTCTTTTTACATATAGTGATTTTCTAAAGAGCTGCATGGTAGCCATATATTGAATTTAAAAGAAGTGCCATAAATGAACACATTTTTTAGAATTATTTGATGAGATTTTTGGATAAACAATAAAAATTTAAAATAAAATTGTCATAAGGAGACAGTAAATGATTATAGTAACAGTGCTGAAACGGCTGATACTGCCTGTGGCCCTTTGCGGGTGAGAGACAGTGGATTTCACCATAAGCACAGTCATTCTGATACTGTCTTCCTTATATTAAATAAATTTGGGTAACAGGATTTTTTAAAATATTTTTTAATATATTTTGTATCGATTGGGTTTAATAAGATTTGTTCCTCTCATATGATACAGTTTTGTTGTGATTATTGAGAGGAGGGAGCTTCTGTTGTTTGGGATTGAAATAATTTGTGTCATCTCTATAATTCCCTTGAAATTCTGAATTGCCATATTATCATAAGGAACACTAGTTACTTCACATTCCAGGTATGTGATTGTTTCATATTATTTGATGTCATTAGTGACATCATAGCCAGTGTGAACTGTTTTTGTTCCCAGTATGTCATTCCTGTGTTGAATCAAGCCACTCTGGGGACAGTAGGGAAGCAGTTCTTCAAAGGAATTCATAAATACAGATGAACCAGAAGCAGTTTCAACAATGCACGGGGGGATTATCTGAAATGTTTAGCCCTAGAGGGGCTGATGTAATAAGCTGTGCTATATCTACCTCAGTTTTGAGTGTGCATATACACGCGTTTGTATGCACGTTTTCCCGCACAAACCCTTATACAGCTAAGTGTGGGAAAAAAGTGCTTACAAACATGCTTACTGAACCATGCTTTTTTTTTTTAGGCGAGTGCATGCTAATGGCATGCAAAGGAGGCGATTATCTATTCACGGACAATGCAGGGAGCTGCACTAGAAGGGAGAAATGCTAATGTGGGTTTTTTAGCACAGTCAGGGCACGAGCCAACTTGGGGGCCATTTTATTCCAACGCTTGCATTGGTGTGGCTGTGTGTTCATGCTGCTCTGGTGTTAATACTATGGAGATTTCTGATTGTATCCAGCTGTTCCTGATGCTGTGGTATATCCTGTGGCTTCGCCAAAGGATGACAGCATCAAAGGCTTGGCAGATGACAGAGGTCATGGCATGAGATGTGAATTATCACCCATTAATAAATTTGCCATGTTTTCTGCAGCTCACAGTTATTAGAAATATATGTGTAACCCTTGAAGTTCAATTTTCTTTATGACTCCTTGTGTCTGAAACCTGCACTTTGATTCCCAACCCAGTATCAGAAATGAATCCACACGCTCTTTAGTGAGTAACAGTTTTATCTTTACTGGAATGAATGACTGAAATAAATCTGTTCACTTCCTAAGCATCTGCATTTGTCATATAAACACATGTATATAGTACAAGAGAAAACTCAACTTTGTCATAACTCATGTTAAGTATTTCAACCAGAATCAGCATGTGATATAGCACCCGACCTTAAGCAGTCTCTGAACAAGCAAAGTCCCAGATTGTATCCTACTGTGTGTCCATTTGAATTTAGAGCTGAAGAGGGCGTCAGTACTGCTCTTTGCTTCAACTGCCAAATCCACAATACAGCAGCCTCTATCCGAAAGAAGAGCTTCAAATCCTGACAGGGCACAGTTCAATTACTCCCAAGTCGTCCACAGCAGGGTTCCAGAAAAGAGAACCTTAATCAGTACAGATAATATTTATTAATTCAGAGCAGGGCAGGAACTCTGTTCAAGCTGAGCAGTGATCTGTTTGCACATGCTCAGACAATCCAATTTTTATAAATCTCTTTAGATAAAGTAAAAACAACTTCAATACATCTCAAAACAATGCTAACTAACATAAATTCATTACACATGAATACAATTATAGAGGGCTGCTCACCTTAATCAGTACAGATAATATTTATTAATTCAGAGCAGGGCAGGAACTCTGTTCAAGCTGAGCAGTGATCTGTTTGCACATGCTCAGACAATCCAATTTTGAATCTCCTTTCCCCCCCCCAGCTCTTAAAGAGACAGCACTCTATTGTCAGTCTTTTCATGTCACAATGATGATTCAACATTTCTCTGCCCTAGTTCCTAGAGGTATGTTACATATGCATTCCTTTTCCAGGCTTATAATTTTGCTAAAAAGGGATACCTGGTCATTTACCTCATTTGCTTTTATGCTTGTTTTTCCTGCACAGATTATCAGCGTGGATGCAACCACTTATTACATAGGGCCTTACGCACATTTGTATGCACATTTCTTGATGTATGCAGATTTGTGCGTGCAAATCATTTGCATACGTTTTGTTTTATCCCTGCAGAGGCGCCAGCTTTAGCCACACACGGTGTTCAAAACCTGTGCTCACAATTAGCGCCTCTTTCGATATGGGTCTTATTACATCTGCCCCATAAAGAGGTTACAGCAGGGGCAGGCAACTTTGGTCCTGGAGTGTCACAAACACCTCTGGTTTTCAGGATATCAACAATGAATATGTATGAGTTACAGTTTCCTTATTTATCGTAGTGAAAAAAATTCTAAATGTTCTTTTGGCAAAAATTGAATTATCATAGCTGGTAGACCCACTGTTGATAGTGTTTGACTCATTTTTTTGCAGTTCCCAGTATTATTCCTAAAAACACAGAAGTCAACTTTCAAGGCTTTGTCCAAGTAACTTTTGGACAAAGACAAAAAGATATTTGAAAATTCCTCCTTAGGTGGGAGTACCTTCTCACTTGGGAAGCATTTGGCCCAGAAGAGAACATTTGGGAACCAGCCTCCAATAGTTTGGACAAAGACTCAAACAATTCCATGCTTCTCATCCCAGGAATCCTAAATCCTTGGGAGGGAGGCTTAGAGGAGTTGGTACTGTTACGCTTGAGGGATGCGGAGCCCCACTACGGCTTCACTCACCTCTCGCCACTGTGCTGCTGCAGAGGCAGGTCCTGGGTCCTTGGCAGCAGCGGGGAACAACTGCTGACATGGCATCCCATCCTCGGTCCCCAGCCACCCACACAATGCAATGGGCCCGAGCCGCCTGTCCATGCTACCGACTTCGCTTCTTCCGTGGCAAGGACATCGCTGGCCTCCTCCTGCATGAGACTTCCCCATAGGTATGTGCATATGCCTCCTTCCAACTCTTAAAGGGCCTGTGGTGGGTGAGGGCACTTTAACTTTCTTGAGGCAGGACTGATGACAAAGAGGACCCCACTTCGTAAGTTCAAGAGAACTCCAGTCAAATTGAGGAGAGTGGAGTTGTAGCCACGGCAGCCATAAGATCATGGGGTGCATGGATTTGTCAAATCATGTGGAATTTGATTTCTTCCACATGTAAGGCTCTGATAGTCACAGTAACTAGGACCGAGGTCAAGATGACTCTCCTGGGCAGCGGATCACCTTGGATAGAAGTTATGAAAATAAAACAAACATTGAAACTAATACATTTTCAGGCATGAATAAGGTAAAATTAATTCTGAAAAAGAGAACATTTTCATTTTCAAATAAAATAAGAGAAAAACATTTCATGATCAAAGGATACAAAATTATCATTGTAATGCTTTGAACTTAGAAAATATTCAATCAAAACAACGCCTTCATGTTATAGATTATAAACCGATGTTATGTTCACATGTTATAAACCGATGGGATGTTCACAACGAATGTCGGTATATAAAAACTGCTAAATAAAATAAATAAATAAACAGATTAAATTAAGAGGGATTGTGCTTCTTTTTGGTAACTTGCCTTAACCCCTGCAATACGTTACAGACCTGATATCGCAGTGTGGGATAGCTGAGTAAACTTTTTAAGCTGTAGACCAGTGTCGTAGCCAGAATTGATTTTTGGGGTGGGCACAAGGTTAACATGGGTAGGCTGTAGGCATACAGGTGTGAGACCTACTATTTGTATTCTTATTTATAAATAATGCCATTTACTGCACCCTACAATGGCTTTCTAAGTAGTTTGCAATAACCATTATGCATCATGCAATAACCATTAACCATTTAAAATATTTTAAAGTTTCATAACTTGAAAATATTTTACCTCAATTATTTCAAACACATGTAGAATATTAATAATTTTGAACTGACCTGATAAACCTATGCATAACAATCTCACCTAGCATCATATAGCTATTATGAAACTCTGTACCGTACCGTACAGGCACCTGTCTAGATGTTAAAATAACATAGTTAAGCAACATTATTTTAAGTGCCTTATTGTTAACCGTTGTGATGGCTTCTAGCTTAACGATGGTATAGAAAAGAGTTTAAATAATAATAAATTAATTAATAAATTAAAAATTTCTTATTAATCTGTATTTATTTATTTTATCTTTATTGCAGTTTATAGATGGCAAGTATATCATGTAAAAAGCAAAGAAAACAATCAGGTCCAATCAATCATGTAATAAAACAAAAATTAATGTGTTCTTTCATGAATCCTCTTTGCAGAAAGCCAGAAAACATAACTACAATAAAATATCATTAATCATCAGTGCAGAGCTAGGACAATTCATATTACAACTAACATGAAAAAATAATATTCAAATTCTGGTGTCACCTCAGCAAAAAATATCCCTTCACTGCTATTTTGCAAAGTAACACAAACTCCTGCAAAGAAAGAGACATCTAGAACCTTGCCATACTATACAGTTACAGCACTGATTCCTAGGATTCAAATAACAGCAACCTTATGAAAATACAGCAAATCAAATACTACTCCAGGCCCTAGAACATTAATACACCACCTACTGGAATAACACAATAAGCTGGACTACTACAGAAAAACTATATGTGAGCAGAAATACTGCACTTCAGTCACACACACTCAGACAAAATGGAGACCAACCTTTACCTAATATAGAAATAAGAGACTACAAATTAGAAACAGAAGCATGCAGACAAAACCAAAATAGAAAGCCTGAGAAACTAGACTCTGAACAGTGGAATACTGAAGAAAGAACAAAATGTTGTGGAGCGCTAGGAGAGCGGTCCCACTTACCAAGAGATGTGTGGGCCACGGCTTGACCCCAGAGGAACTCCGAAGACATGCCGTGGTAGGCGAGGCATGCCCGAGCATGGGCTGGACAGGAGCGAGGCTGGACTGAAGGCTGGAGATACTGACCCTCCTCTGGACCTGCACGCTTCGGAAGACCAACAACGCAATGATGGTCTTATGAACAGTCCTCCGACGGTTCCAAGCCTTTTCGGACTTGCCACAGGGTAAGGCAAGAGGCGGCAGGCCGGATGGAGGCCAGGGCAGCGAAGACCGGAACATGGAGATTCAGACGAGACTCAGGGACAAGGTACTTGGATGCACAGACGTAGACTCAGGCACAGACGTAGACTCAGGAACGAGGTTCTGGGATGCACAGATGTAGACTTAGGCACAGACGAAGACTCAGGAATGAGGTACTTGGCTTTCGGAAGACTCAGGAACAAGGTACTTGGCTTTCAGAAGACTCAGGAACAAGGTACAGGGCTTGCATCATGAAGCGCCCTACTCAGCCTGCCCGTGGGGCTGGTCGCGGACCACGACATGGCTTGCCGTGGGTACCAAGCGTGCAGAAGACTCAGGAACGAGGTACTTGGCTTTCATAAGATTCAGGAACAAGGTACAAGGCTTGCAGCATGAAGCGCCCTACTCAGCCCACCTGTGGGGCTGGTCGCGGACCACGACATGGCTTACCGTGAGATACCAAGCGTACAGAAGATTCAGGAACAAGGTACTTGGCTTTCAGAGATTCAGGAACGAGGTACTTGGCTTTCAGAAGACTCAGGAACGAGAAACCAGGGGTTCAGGAGGGCAAGACGGGATCAGGGACGTCAGGATCAGGAGAAGCAACATCAGAGCTGGGTCATGGACATCAGGAACAAACATCTGGACTGGAACACAGATACTGGATCAGGAGACAGACCTTAGGGCTGGAACAGCAGGTGAACATCAGGACTGGAACGTAGACAAGAAGACAAGACGAGGAGCTCCAACGAAGAACAGGAAACACAGGACCTTGAAGAAGTGCTGGAACAAGGATCACTCCTAGAGCGAAGGACAGCAGGATCCCAGGAGTGACCAACTCCTTGCGAAGGCAAAGCTGGAATGGACGCTGAGGCCTTTTTGTAGGGCTAAAGAGGACAACGCCCAGGGAGGGGTCAGCAGAGGGCCACACCTGGCTGGCCCTTGAAAAACAGACGAGAGGCGCGCACCGACGCCTAAGGAAGTTGGAGAGAGAAGCAGGATCCGCAGGTGGCATCCTCAGCCACGTGGAAGGCCTGAGGAAGCCAGGCAGGCAAGCAGAGGTGGCCTTCAGCCACAGGATGAGAGAACTCCAGGCTGGCTGCAGGAGCGGCTCCATGCCGCGAAGACAGAAGCAGGAAGACTGCAGGAAACAGAGAGGACTGTAGGAGGCTGCAGGCACCGGCAGGGATGGCCTCCCTGCCGGCCAAGGACCCAGGCTGAATCAGGCACCGGCAGGGACGGCCTCCCTGCTGGCTGAAGACCCCGGGAAGGCTTGCAGAGCGTCGGGGAAGAGCTGGCGCGGCAGCGGAGGTCCCAGCCGCACGGGAGAGTTCCCACCGCGAAGACTGCAGCGCCCGCGGCCCAACTGGCCGCGTGAAGGTAAGGAGCCTGCCCGCGCTCCTCACGGGCAGGACCGCAACAAAAAATACACAAATATAAAAATGCACATTCCCAAAGCTTGCACTTTCAAATTGCTAAAATCTCAAAACTTTTTTTTTTTTACCTTTGTTGTCTGATCTTTGTATTTTTCTAATCAGTTGGTCCTGGTTTCTTTTTCCCATTTTTCCTTTTCACTCATTTCCTAATTCCTTTTCAGTCTTCTTCCCTTCCTCCCTCACACTCACACACTTTCTCTCACAGACTCCCTCACACACACCAGTTCTCACTCTTATATGCTCTCCCCCCCACACAAGCTCACATTCTCTACACACACACATACAAGCTTTCACTCTATATGCTCTATCATACACGCACAAGCTCTCACTCTGCATGCTCTATCACAGTGGTTCTCAACTTTTTTTCGGCCGGAACACACCTGACAGATGGTTCTCATATGCGTGACACACTGAACATGTGACCGTCACGGGGCAAAATGTAAATATACATTCTGCATCCCTAGGAACTTCCTCGACCCCCAAAAATGGGTGCAGAGCAGAACTAGGGCATTACCCGTACAACTCATCATACAAAAAAAGATATTCTGGTTCTGATGACATCTCAGTAAAAGCAAAACAAACTCTCTTTACTGGCAGGCACAATAGCCCTCCTTATGAAAAGACAGTAATTTACCACTACAAATATTTAACCAGGCCCTAAACACTAATACACCTCCTATTAGGAAAACAGAGCAAGCCAAGCTGCTATAGATAGATACCCACTTAGAAACAATTGTAAAACTATACTAATAAATGTTACAAAACAGGTGATGAACAGAATAACATCCAACAATTAAAATAAAAATTATTAAAAATTGTCCAAATATCAATAAAATATTTTAAAACAGCAGACACATCACATAATACCCAATAATTAAAATGGCAGTTGATCAAGAAAAATAAACTTAAAAAGCCGCCTTTACTTACCCTCTCCAACAACTCTCCTACTCCTTTCCGCTTGCAGGCCAATAGCATTCACCAGAAGCAGCAGTGGCTGCTTCTAGCTCTGTCCTCACAATCCTCTTTCTTAGGGCCCACAACCAGTCACACACAGACCAGTATCTCCCTAACTAGTATCTCTTCCTCACACACACACCAATCACCTCCCTGACCAATTTCTGTCTCTCCCACACACACATACCAATCACCTCCCTGACCAGTCTGTCTCTCTCACACACACAGACACCAGTCACCTCGCTGACCAGTCTCTGTCTCTCTCACACACACCAATCACCTCGCTGACCAGTCTCTGTCTCTCTCACACACACAGTCACCTCCCTGACCAATCTGTCTCACTCTCACACACACACACCAGTCACCTTCCTGACCACTCTCTCTCTCAATCACACACATGCTCTGTCACATACAAGCTCTCAATCACACACTAATGCTCTTGCTCCCATTATACCACAACCCACAAAGCTGCCACTCATGCACCCAGGCACCCATTCTACCACACACACACACAAAGCTACCACTCATGCACCCATTGTACCACACACACACACAAGCTCTCACTCATGCACCCAGGCACCCATTGTACCACACACACACACACAAAGCTGCTACTCATGCACCCATTGTACCACATACACACAATATGTCACTCATGCACCCAGGCACCCATTCTACCACATACACACACACACAAAGCTGCCACTCACGCACCCAGGTACCCATTCTACCACACACACACACAAAGCTGCCACTCATGCACCCAGGCACCCATACTACCACACACACAAGCTCACATGGAGCCTCTTCTCATTGTTTGGCCCAATAAGCCTGGCCTCCACTTATCAGCTGCCGCTGGCCTGACCTCCAGTGGTGCGCAGGGTCTCTCTGCTCTTCAGCCCCTCCGGCGGCGGCGCACAGGTCTCTTCACTCTTCAGCCCTGCCAGCCTGGCCTCCGACGTGGCGCACAGGTCTCTCCACTCTTCAGCCCCACCGGCTTGGCCTCTGGCGGTGGCGCACAGATCACTCTTCAGCCCTGCTGGCCTGGCCTCTGGCGCGGCGCACGGGTCTCTCCACTCTTCAGCCCCGCCGGCTTGGCCTCTGGCGGTGGTGCACAAATCACTCTTCAGCCCTGCCGGCCTGGCCTCCGGCGGCGGTGCACAGGTTTCTCCATTCTTCAGCCCCGCCGGCTTGGCCTCCGGCGGTGGCACACAAGTCTCTCCACTCTTCAGCCCCGCCGGCTTGGCCTCCGGCGGTGGCACACAGGTCTCTCCACTCTTCAGCTGCCAGCGGCGGCACACAGGTCTCTCGACCCTTCAGCCGCCAGTGGCGGCGCATGGGTCTCTCCACTCTTCCGCCTCGCCAGCCTGGCCTCCAGCGGTGGCGCGCAGCGTCTCTCCACTCTTCAGCCCTGCCCCTGCCTTGCAGCTCCGGCTCTTCTCTTCGCCATTGCGGGGATGGGATCCCACCGCAGCCTCGCAGCTCCGGTGCTCCTCTTCGCTGTCCCGGGGATGGGATTCCATGACAGCATTGGTCCAACAGGCCTCTTCCAGGTGGGTGGGCCTGGGTCTAAATTGGGTGGGCAACTGACCACCCAGGCTCACCCTTGGCTATGCCACTGCTGTAGACATGTACCACAATGACTCCAGCCTTCTTTCTTAAAAGATTCCACTTTATTATAACACAACAACTTCACAACGTCATCTGATTACCTTCAGCAGTATAACTCACAGCTTTACCTTAGGACAGAGATGTGTCAGGAGCTGCCTTTTCCTAGAGACTTGGGGCCTTGTCTGTCCCAGCTGGACCCAAGCCCTTATTCCTGAACAGCAGGGTCCCGTCCACAGAGCTCTCTATGTCTGGCATTTAAGGTGGACCAGACCTGGACCTCACAGGATAAGGAGAGGTTTTAGGGCCACTCCTTTACAAGCAGCTACTTCTTTCAGTTCTTAAATATACATTTGCTTTTTTTTTTTTTTATCATAATAAAAAGTATTTTAACAAAAATAAGGTTCAGATTTGTACCCATATTGTTAAGGTATATCATCATATACAAGTTGTGGTTTAGGTGTGTGTTATGCCGAAATACTATTTATTAAGGCATTATACCATTTCATTAAATTCTTTTGTTGGCATATACTTGGAGATCTTTGTTTTCAGTTTTTATTTTATTTTTCCTGGAAATTTCAATACTATTACAAAAAAAAAATCGATGGTAAAATTATCATACTCAGGAAGAAAATCAGTGTAAAAATTATTTTTCTACTGATTTTTCTTTTGTTATTATGAAATTCCCATGAAAAACAATAAAAGCTGAAAACAAAGATCCCTACATATACTCTCTGGAAAGTTTGCAATAGGATCTTCTATTAGTGTACTCAGTGCGGAGAACCATCTTAACTGATTTTAGTTTTAAAAATTTTGTTCGGAAATAGCATACATGCAACATTGGGAAATAGCAAAATACAGAATATATAGAACAGTAATATCATTAGCACAATATAATATTAAAGTCAATGCTCCATAACCTTCTCTTACGTCCCTCTGTCTACATTTTTCAGTCCTTTTGGAAACAGTCATTTTCTCTATGTATTTGATATGTATCTCTGAAATTTACCTGCAGAAAATGTGCAGTTTTGAGACTAAAGGCTTGAACACTGATATGTTGTTTTATGTTTGTATTTACTAGAGGGTATTTTATATCCCAATATTTCCATGGAACCTCCATCTGGGGAAATGACCCAGGGACAAACACTTGTGATCAGATGCACCGTTATAGATGTGTATCAGAGATTAACTTTCATCCTGCACCAATCCACTAATGATACAGACCTCTTGCTGCATGCTTCTGCATCCAATGGTTCTGCCACATTTATCCTGACAGATGTCAATTCTACCAGAACTGGAAATTACACATGTCAGTACGTGGCACATATTGAGGGACGGAATTTCCATTCTCCACACAGCCAAACTCTGCAGGTCACTCTACTTCCTTCTCCAACAGGTATGATACCTTTCTAAGTTTTTCTGTCACTATTTACCTAGATTTCTGCATGACAATTAATTTGTAATGAGAATCGTTATTAATGAGAACATCAACCTGTATGAAAACCAATGTAATACTTTCAGTTCACTATGGTCTTAAGCATTACTCAATAACTACAGCGATAATCAGAGATAAGGGCCAAAAAAGAATATTGTTTTATTTATTTATTTATTTATTTTAAATCTTTTCTATACCGTCATTTGGAGGAGACCGTCACAACGGTTTACATCAAGGCACATAAAATTAATGATACTGTGATTTGAACATTTACAAGGGTTCCATAAGGTTCGGTAACATAGGGACTAAAATACCCCACAGAGTGTCACATGGGTTCCCTTCCAGGGAGAGAAAAGTGGAGGAGACCAGGTACTTTGTTAAACAGTAGCCTAAGGTTAGAGGCTGAGCTGAGAAAAGCAGCCCACCTTGCAAGGTGCCCGGGTGGAGTCCTCATTCAATGCCATGTCGGTTCCCCATGGATTGAGCCCTAGAGTACAGACTGCAGCAGGGACTTGGTATTTCCAGAGAATACTTGAAGGACTGAGTGTGCTGAGGGCATTGAGACCTTGCTGTGGCTGGTAAACAATGATTAGACATCATTTCCACAGGCAAGGCTTCAAAAGACTGGACTAGCAAGGGTATGCTAAGGCTGGTCCAGTTGGAATCTTTCAGAGGCGTGGGCTGCCTCTGCTGGCAAGCTAAATAATTACTGCCAAGGTATTCCAAGATCAGTCAGTTCTGTGGCTAATCCTAACGGCCCGATTTTAAATGGCCAGCATCCATAAAAAATGGGGGTTACGTGCATGTCTGGGCCTTGCTTATGCTGCGCGCATTTTAGAAGGGGCCTGGCCACTCACATAACCCTCGTTATGCACACGAGCTGGGCCTCAGAAAAGGAGCAGTCCGGGGGTGGGGAGGGGCGGTCCAGGGGGTGGGGCGGAGCAGAGCTGGAGGAGGCCAGTACAGCGGCCATTTGCCTCTGTGCAGGGGGATCGCGCACCGGCAGACTGCTGGTACACGCAACTTACACCAGCTGCCGTAAGTTCTAAAACAAAGAAAAAAAAGGTAGGGCCTTTTAAGGGGTTGGGGAGGACAGGGGAAGAGGGGAGGGTATATGGGCAGAGGGGAGGGAACTGGAGAAGGCCGTGATGCATCGCCGTGGGAAAAATCACATTATTCAACCCCCCTTTGTGCGCGCACATGTTATAAAACCGCGCATCCATGGACATGCGCGTGTATGTTTTTAAAATCTACCCATAAGTGTCTGTGCCCTGAGCTTGTAGGAACACTAATTTGAGATCTGCCATTCCTTATACATGTGACATAGTAAATGATGGCAAAAAAAGACCAAATTGGTGAAGACAGTCTGTCTAGTTGAGGTAGATGAGCATATAAATTCACATATGCAACCTAATACAAATTCCCCCCATCCCAACATACTGCCTTGTCTTTTATTTGTCCTCTTACGTAAAAACTGTTTATTGAAAGGAAAACCAGTTAAACATTTAACATACATGACTCTGAAGCATGCCAAACAAATAGAAACATACAGCCATTTGAACAAAATACAAAGTTTTTGTATATATAAACTCCATTCCAACACTAACTACCCCCCGCCCCCCAACCCTTCTGCAGAGAAAAAAAAAAGATTTTCCCACCACTGACCTCCATACGCATCCCAAATGTGCCAGAATCTCTTAAAGAGGCCACCATGATGCCTTGTCATTTTTACTAGACCAGTACTAAATCCAGTTAAGTTCAGTTATTGTGCACCTTGCATTTGGAATGCATAACCAAATGGCAGGTTGAATCAAGTTGCTTGCACAGACACACACATATATATATAGACACCTAGAAATGATGGCAGAAAAGGACCTAATTGTCCATCCAGTCTGCCCAGCAAGCTTAGGGTAGAATCTGCTGCATCATGCAGGTCAGCCCCATGCTTATCAGTTTCCCAAACGATAAACATCAGTGCTATCAGTTGTTATTTGAATTCAATTCCCCATTAACCCTTGCAGTTGAAGCAGAGAGCAATGTTGGAGTTGCATCAAAGTATCAAGCTTATTGGTTAAGGATAGTAAAATTTGCATCAGCAGGATTACCCTCATGTTTATTTGTTTCCCCACACCGTAAAATTCGGAGCCCTCATTTGTTGCTGCTTGAATACAATTCCCTTTTTCCCCCTGCCTTTGAAGCAGAGAGCCATGATGGAGTTGCATTAACAGTATAAGAACATAAGAAAATGCCATACTGGGTCAAACCAAGGGTCAATCAAGCCCAGCATCCTGTTTCCAACAGTGGCCAATCCAGGCCATAAGAACCTGGCAAATACCCAAAAACTAAGTCTATTCCATGTTACCATTGCTAATGGCAGTGGCTATTCTCTAAGTGAACATAATAGCAGGTAATGGACTTCTCCTCCAAGAACTTATTCAATGCTTTTTTAAACACAGCTATACTAACTGCACTAACCACATCCTCTGGCAACAAATTCCAGAGTTTAATTGTGTGCTGAGTAAAAAAGAACTTTCTCCGATTGGTTTTAAATGTGCCACATGCTAACTTCATGGAGTGCCCCCTAGTCTTTCTACTATCTGAAAGAGTAAATAACCGATTCACATCTACCCGTTCTAGACCTCTCATGATTTTAAACATCTCTATCATATCCCCCCTCAGTCGTCTCTTCTCCAAGCTGAAAAGTCCTAACCTCTTTAGTCTTTCCTCATAGGGGAGCTGTTCCATTCCCCTTATCATTTTGGTAGCCCTTCTCTGTACCTTCTCCATCGCAATTATATCTTTTTTGAGATGCGGTGACCAGAATTGTACACAGTATTCAAGGTGCGGTCTCACCATGGAGCGATACAGAGGCATTATGACATTTTCCATTTTATTCACCAATCCCTTTCTAATAATTCCCAACATTGTTTGCTTTTTTGACTGCCACAGCACACTAAACCGATTTCAATGTGTTATCCACTATGACACCTAGATCTCTTTCTTGGGTTGTAGCACCTAATATGGAACCCAACATTGTGTAATTATATCATGGGTTATTTTTCCCTATATGCATCACCTTGCACTTATCCACATTAAATTTCATCTGCCATTTGGATGCCCAATTTTCCAGTCTCACAAAGTCTTCCTGCAATTTATCACAATCTGCTTGTGATTTAACTACTCTGAACAATTTTGTGTCATCTGCAAATTTGATTATCTCACTCATCGTATTTCTTTCCAGATCATTTATAAATATATTGAAAAGTAAGGGTCCCAATACAGATCCCTGAGGCACTCCACTGTCCACTCCCTTCCACTGAGAAAATTGTCCATTTAATCCTACTCTCTGTTTCCTGTCTTTTAGCCAGTTTGCAATCCACGAAAGTACATTGCCACCTATCCCATGACTTTTTACTTTTCCTAGAAGCCTCTCATGAGGATCTTTGTCAAACGCCTTCTGAAAATCCAAGTAGACTATATCTACTGGTTCACCTTTATCCACATGTTTATGATTTGTGAGGCAAGACTTGCCCTGGGTAAAGCCATGCTGACTTTGTTCCATTAAACCATGTCTTTCTATATGTTCTGTGATGTGATGTTTAGAACACTTTCCACTATTTTTCCTGGCACTGAAGTCAGGCTAACTGGTCTGTAGTTTCCCGGATCGCCCTGGAGCCCTTTTTAAATATTGGGGTTACATTTGCTATCCTCCAGTCTTCAGGTACAATGAATGATTTTAATGATAGGTTACAAATTTTTACTAATAGGTCTGAAATTTCATTGTTTAGTTCCTTCAGAACTCTGGGGTGTATACCATCTGGTCCAGGTGATTTACTACTCTTCAGTTTGTCAATCAGGCCTACCACATCTTCTAGGTTCACCGTGATTTGATTCAGTCCATCTGAATCATTACCCATGAAAACCTTCTCCATTATGGGTACCTCCCCAACATCCTCATCAGTAAACACCGAAGCAAAGAAATCATTTAATCTTTCTGCGATGGCCTTATCTTCTCTACATGCCCCTTTAACCCCTTGATCATCTAACGGTCCAACTGACTCCCTCACAGGCTTTCTGCTTCGGATATATTTTAAAAAGTTTTTACTGTGAGTTTTTGCCTCTACAGCCAACTTCTTTTCAAATTCTCTCTTATCCTGTTTTATCAATGTCTTACATTTAACTTGCCAATGTTTATGCTTTATCCTATTTTCTTCTGTTGGATCCTTCTTCCAATTTTTGAATGAAGATCTTTTGCCTAAAATAACTTCTTTCACCTTCCCTTTTAACCATGCCGGTAATCGTTTTGCCTTCTTTCCACTTTTCTTAATGTGTGTAATACATCTGGACTGTGCTTCTAGAATGGTATTTTTTAACAATGACCACGCCTCTTGGACATTTTTTTACTTTTGTAGCTGCTCCTTTCAATTTTTTCTAACAATTTTTCTCATTTTATGAAGTTGCATTTATGAAGTTGCATTAACAGTATGAAGGCCTCACCTGGAGTACTGTGCTCTGTTCTGGAAACCGTAACTCCGAAGAGACAGAGACAGGATGGAGGCGGTCCAGAGAAGAGCAATGGTCTTCATCGAATGACTTATGAGGAGAGATTGAAGAATCTAAATATGTACACCCTGGAGGAAAGGAGGAGCAGGGGTGATAAGATAGACTTTCAGATGCTTGAAAGGTTTTAATGATTCAAAGTCAAAGACAAACCTTTTCCATTGGAAAAAAATCAGCAGAACCAGAGGTCACGATTTAAAACTCCAGGGAGGAAGACTCAGAACCAATGTCAGGAAATATTTCTTCACGGAGAGGGTGGTGGATTCCTGGAACACCCTTCCAGAGGAAGTGGTGAAGACCAAAACTGTGAAGGATTTCAAAGGGGCATGGGATAAACACTGTGGATCCATAAAGTCTAGAGGATGTGAATGAAGAGAAGAGGCATGGGGGTGGCTTGCAGGAATGACAGCTACTACCTGGTGATTAATACCCTTGTTCAATAAACATACACACGGTTAATGCGACACCAACATTGCTCTATGCTTCAATGGCAAGAGGAAATGTGGAAAAAATGATTTGCATTCACAAACAGCAGGGGGGAGTAGCTTGCTTGTTGCAGCGGTTACTACCCAAAACCAAATAAACCTGGTACTTCACTTTCAATGCATATCCAGCGTAGCTCTTGGCTTCAACGGCAGTGGGGAATAAAGATAAGAGGATTTACATTCAGACAACAACCAACAAGGACTGAATTGCATAGTCTGGGTAAACAAATAAGCATGGGACTAGCTTGCTTGTTACGGCGGTTACTACCCCGAATCAATTAAGCCTGATACTTCACTTGGAATACATATTCAGCGCAGCTCACTGCTTCAACAGCATGGGGGAATGAAGAAAAGAGGATTTATATTCTGACAACAACTAACAAGGACTGAATTGCACTGGCTGGGTAAACAAATATGGGAGTAGCTTGCTTATTGCAGCGGTTACCAGCCCTAACCAATTAAGCTTGATACTTCACTTAGATGCAGCTCCAGCACTACTCTCTACATCAATGGAGGGATGGAAGGTAACTAGAACCAAAAGGTTACTAATAAGGGCCAAGAGTAACAGATAAGTATGAGAAAAAATGTGTGAAAGCTTGCTGGGCAGACTGGATGGGCCGTTTGGTCTTCTTCTGCCGTCATTTCTATGTTTCTATGTCTCTATAACTGCCACATCAGCAGTTACCCCCATGCTTTCTTTACTTCATTTCCATTCTCTAGCCTTTAGGTATCCACAGTGTTTATTTATTTATTTATTAACTTTTATTTACCGACATTCGTGAAGCACATCATGCCGGTTTACAAAGAACTCAGGTGGGAGATACAGTGAAACAATATAACAATATAATATAACAAATTATATAATATACAATATAATATAACAAATTATCCCAGGCTCTTTTGAATGCTTTCACTGTTTTCATCTTCACTACCTCCTCTGGGAGGGCATTCCAGGCATTCACCACCCTCTCCATGAAGAAATATTTCCTGACATTGGTTATTTTTTTTAAACATATTTTTTATTGAAGTGAACACAGCAAACAAGGTCAAGGGTCGCAACACTTCCATCAAACAAAATGATCGCAAACACAGTATGCGAGGAGATCAAGATATATACATAGCAACCTCTGAGTGTCACTGCATTTCACTATTTTTCCCCCACAACATAAGGACCTAAACTCACAAGTTACCCTCCCTTTCAAACCCCAGCCCCAGCCATGCACACGCCATTCATACCCAATCACACCATCGCCAATCAATATGCTAACACCGCCATGTCCAATCTCAATAGACATAGCAACACAGGCAAGATCCATCGGCAAGCTATCAACGCAGAACTTTCTCCCATAATTGGAAGTATCTCCTCAAATGTAGAACAATACACTTATTGCCAAACTCCTTTTTTCTCAAACGCTCCATCCGAGCATTATGGATCATTGCTTCACTCCAGTCCCGATAAGCAGGTATTTGTTGTTATGCCAACAAGATAAAATCACTTTTTTCGCTAAAGTCAGCGAGACAACTAGAAACTTCTGTCCCCCACCAGGCAAATGAGGAGCATCAGCAAACAAGTGCAAAAGAGAAGCCTGCCATCCCAAGGAATTTTACATCCCAGTGTACTCTCAATGGCACCACATACTTAAAACACTCCGTGAACATGTGACAAAATCCCCACGAAGATGCAAACATTTTAAACATTCATCAGATTCCCAAAGCTGCATATGCACCCCCTTATCTCTACATATGTAAGTGTGATGAAAAATTGTAAACTGTATTTCTCGCAGATTAACCGGGACCATATACTTATAAATCATTTCAAATGCTCTCCAGATATCAGACTCATCTAACTTGAGTCTCAAATCCTCAATCCATAATTTGGCAAGCATATCCAAATGTAAGGGAGATGTGTTCTGATAGGAAACAAACCCAAATACCAACTTTATTAAAAAGCAGAGTGGTTTCCAAAAATGTTTCCTCTGCTCCGAAAAAGAAAGGAGCGCCACGTTACCACTGCTAACCGTCAAGACATATGGCAACTCTGTAGGTAAGCAAATAAATTTTCCTTGGGAAGGTCCCAGAAACATTGAAGTTGCTGAAATGACCATAACTTACACTCATCTGGGTCAACCATGTGTCCAAGTCAAGACAAATCCTTCTCTCTTCAAGCATAAAAGACAGAGTGATCAAAACCAGTGGAGAAAGTCGATTTGCCAATGAGAGGTAAAAAGGGACTAACAGAGGTGGATTTATATGCAAGAGACCTCCACCACTGCCACACTTTGTGCAAAGCTCCCATCCAGAAGGTGTTAAATGTTAGGCCCCGAATTGAGGATTTTGGGAGATGGAGTAAATACATCCCCTGATATGGGCTAGCCCATTCTGTAATAACTCCTCTTCATCACATTCTGGTGTGAAGTCCAGCCTTGTATATACCACAGAAGACATGTGGCATTGTGCAAGCGTATATCTGGTACAGTCAGTCCTCCCTTCCCTTTTTCCTGCAAAAGTACATCTAAACATATTCTAGGCCATCTCCCATTCCAAATAAAAGAGTAGACCATAGATCTAAATTGAAGGACATCGGATCTTTTGAGCCAGAGAAGGGAGCATTTGGATAGGGTAAAATATTTTGGGGAGAATAATCATCTTTATCACTGCACCATGCTCTGATCAGGATAATGGAAAAGATCTCCATCTCTTAAGTAACACTTGAACTTTTCGGAGAGTGGCACTAACATTCTAAAAATACAAACCGCTAACAGTGCGAGTAATGTAGAAATCCAAATTCTTCATTCCCTCCATACTCCATGTCAAGGGAAAATCACCTCTCCACCTTATAGGCAGTTCAGCTTCAAGTGGGAATGCAGTGGACTTATCATAGTTAAATTTTCACCCTGAAAAAGAGCCATCTTATTAACACTGTCCATGATGTCACTTAAGCATGCTTGCGGATTCTGATTAAACAAGAGCATATCATCGGCAAACATGCTTAACTTAACCGATTTCCTACCTATCATTATATATATATATATATATATATATATATATATATATATATATATCATTGAAAAGAGGCTAAATCTTGAAGTAAAATAGCCAAGGGTTCTATCTTCAGGACATAAAGTAATGGAAACAAAGGGCTGCCTTGATGCATTCCCCGCTCAAGAAGGAAAGGAAAGGAAAGGACAATGCTCCAGTAACCAAAATTTGCGCAGCTGGGGAAGCATACAAAGTTTTAACCTAGTTAATGAATAAGTCCCCAAAGTTGAACTGTTCCAATACCCACCACATATGGGACAACTCCACCCGATCAAATGCTTTCTCAGCGTCCAGCCCTACCAAAAGTCCATCCTTCCCAGAGTGTCCTTTTAATGTGGATGTAATCAAAGCTTTAAGCAGGTTCAAAGTGGAATGTCTATGAGCAATAAAACCTGTCTGATCCCTGGACACCCCCATATGTATGACCCAGTGGACACGAGCAGCCAAAATAGCTGAGAGAATTTTAACATCTTGGTTCAATAAAGAGATAGGACAATAAGAACCCGGAATCACTGGATTCCTATTAGGTTTTAAAAGGAGAACCTTGATGGCAAGCTTGTTTTCAGAAGCCATGCAACCTGCAGTCAGAGCCGCTGAAAAGTATGCTCCCAAAGGTTCAAAAACCCTGACCCCCAAGATTTTAAAGAACTCAAGGCCTAGATCATCAGGTCCTGGAGATTTACCCAAAAAGAGCCCTTGCACCACTGCTTTAATTTCTTGCATGGATATTGGTTCTTCCAATTTGAGTATATCCAGTTGTGAGAGCTTGGGAAAAACCGTCCGGAAAACAAATGATGTCTATGAGAAAGATTTTGTGGTTCACTCTTATACAGAACCTGAAGAAAGCTCTTGAAAACCTTAAGCATTGTCTCTGTACCGCCATGTGCCTGATTGCCAAATTGTAGCCTAAGGACAAAAGTCTTTGTGCCCAACTTTTTAAGTTATCAAGCTAGTAACTTACCCAATTTGTTCCCCCACTGAAAAAGTTTTTATCCATAATACAATAGGTTTTGTCTTGCCTTAGACTCCAGCAGTACATCTAATTCGTTTCGGGTTTTATGTAATTGCTGTCTAACATCCGGCACCATGAAATTCACATGAACGTGCCTGAGAAGAGCCACCCGCTTGGATAAAGCCAATCCTTTCTGAGCACTTTGCCATCGTTTCCGTATTTGATAGGCCAAAATATGCCCCCAAAGCATGGCCTTAGCGGCATTCCAGAAAGTAACGGCCAACATATCTGGCGAGAAATTAAAGGCATTGTATTCATCCCATTGTGTACCAAGATATTGAAGAAACTCTTTGTCATGATAAAGTAAAGGAGACATCTTCCATCTCGAATTACAACTCCCTGCATCAACAAAGGCTAGTTTACAAGCAATAAGAGAGTGGTCTGAAAAAGGAACATTATACATTTCACATGATTATAGCCAAGTAAAACAGGACTCTGATAATAGTATGTAATGTATTCTTGAATACACCTGATGGGCATGTGAATAGAAAGAGTACTCCTTATCCTGAAGGTGCTGCATGTGCCAACTGTCTTATCACCCTGAGATCCTGATAAAGGAAATTAATGCCAATATCTGCTTGTATATTTTAGGGGTTTTGGGTAGTGAGCAGTCCGCAAGAGGTTTATCCGTCATGTTAAAATCACCACCTACCACATACAAATAATCCTCCTAGCAAAGAGTTTTGGCAACCAGGGAAGAGAAAAACTGGTGGGAATATTTATTGGGGCCATAAACATTAATGAGTACCACTTTAGTACCATACAGCATATCCGCCAAGAGAAGAAATCTGCCCTCAGGATCAGGGACCTGTTTTTCAAGGATAAATGAGGTATTTTTACTAAAAAAAATAGCAACTCCCCTCTGCTTAGTAGAATAAGAGGAGAAATAACATTGACCAATCCATTCTCTGTGCAGTTTGGCATGCTCGAAATTGTCAAGATGCATTTCCTGTAGGAAAGCTATAGATGTCCTGCAATTTTTAAAATCTGTTAATATTTTTTTTTCTCATGATCGGTGAATGGAGCCCATCAACATTAAGGGGTAGATTTTAAAAAAGGGCGCCTTCGCGTACTTTTGTAGGCGCATCAGGCGCAAACAAAAGTATGCTGGATTTTAGTAGATACGCGCGTAGCCGCGCGTATCTGCTAAAATCCTGGATCAGCGCGCGCAAGGCTGCCGATTTCGTGTAGCCAGCGCGCGCCGAGCCGCGCAGCCTACCTCCATTCCCTCTGAGGCCGCTCCGAAATCGGAGCGGCCTCGGAGGGAATTCGCTTTCGCCCTCCCCTCACCTTCCCCTCCCTTTCTCTACCTAACCCACCCCCCGGCCCTGTCTAAACACCCCCCCCCCTATCTTTGTCGGGGGATTTACGCCTCTCGGAGGGAGAAGTAAATCCCCATGCGCCAGCAGGCCGCTAGCGTGCCAAGACGTGACCCGGGGGCGGTTCTGGAGGGCGCGGCCACGCCCCCGGACTGCCCCGGGCCGAAACCACGCCCCCGGGCCCGCCCCGAAAACGCCGCGCCAATCGGGCCCGCCCCCGACACGCCCCCCTCGAAAAACCCCGGGACTTATGCGAGTCCCGGGGCTCTGCGCGCGCTGGCAGGTCTATGTAAAATAGGCGCACCGGCGCGCAAGGCCCTGCTTGCGTAAATTCGGGTGGATTTACGCGAGCAGGGCTCTTAAAATCCGCCCCTAAGCGAACATATCAGGATATCAGACATCAGAAGAAAAACTACCAGATCACAATCATGGAATAGAGAAAGAACCCAGAGGTGGGGCACTCAGCCCAGGCCCCCTCCATCATATTCAGGGGCAACAAAACCCCGCGTCAGCAACTGAGAGACAGTATACACAAATGCGAAGAGAATCAGAGTATATGGACATCACTAATCTGATCAAGCAAACTCCACAGCTATATACATGCATACACACATGCATGCACACATTCATACCCACTCACACCCTTCCATTCAATCACATAATAAAATAATCCCAAAAGGAACACATTCCCATAATCCCAGCCCCTACCTCCCTCAAAAATCCCCACAGAACCCCGAGTCCTTGTGAAGAAAGTTGTCATGCAGTCCACAAGCGCAGAGGTGTTTCTTCTCTCCGTGCCGAATCATAATGTAGTCTATTAGATTAGTTCTCGGGGGCGGCTTTCAACTCTCATTTTTTAATACGTCGTTTTTTGTTCCAAACAGAACTGCCTTGTACACTGGTGCAGTTTAAAAGAAGTCGGCAGCTGTGCACATGCATGTCATTTTTTTGAATTGGTGCAAAATGCCAATAGGTAGCCCATCACGATGAAGCAATTCACTGCGAATTTACAATACGCCATGTAAGGTTGATAGGACACGTTTTCTAACTTGTTTAGCATAGGGGTTTTACTTTTTTCTTTAGTTAACACATTATGAATGGTTTGCGATTTTCATGTTGTAGGTTTATACATTTGGAAGAGCCATTTTCATGGCAATATCGATGTTTCATACTTGGTTTCTATAAAATGATTGATAGGTGGATTTTGAATGCTTGAAAAGGTAGACAAGTGTACTTTTCAATTATACCGAGTAAATAAAAGATATTTTTTTGTTTTTAAATAGATGGGAATAGTAGAATTATGTGGAGTGATTAATCGGGATCGAGTATTTCCTCAGTATTTATCGGTATCCGTTTTCCTAATCAGCACACAGTCATGGGGTTCAGGAAACGGGCGCTTGTTAACTGAGCGTCCGTTTCCTGAAGCCAACCACCAGCACTTTTTTTTTTACTTTTTTAAAAAGTTTCAAAAAGATTTTTTTCGTCCTACTTAATATCGCAACGATATTAAGTAGGATGATGTACAGAAAATCAGTTTTTTCTGCTTTTCTGTACAACCTTTTGGAGCACTCAGCAATTATTGACTGCTCCGGGCAGGCATTAATTTCTGAGCGCAAAAATGTGCATCTTAGACACAAATTTTTTTTTGCATTTGCATGTGATGAGCGTTATTAGTTTCACCCCACGCTGGATGCACATTGTTGAGGTGCTAATCCCCTTATTTCCACAACCATAGATCAGATATGCTTCATTGAGCCCATGCTAAGATGGGGTCATTATGGAGATCTAAGAAGCGTTTAAAGAAAGAAGCAAAGAAGGAACACAAATTTGGTACTTACCCTATGATAAGTAAAAACTCTTCAAATATCTCTTCCTACTTAGGGGCCTATGTAATTAGCGTGTACTTAAAGCGGTCATTATGCATAAGGGGATTAGGAGTGCCTATACAACCTGTGACAATTGCGGGTTAAACAGTGCGCTCGGCTGAGTGCACTGTATTGCAACGGCCCCTTAATGTTTACTCTGCTCCTACTAAATGCTCAGTTTCTGTCAAAAAAAAATTACACTGATTAGTGACCTGCTAACGGATTTAAATCCCTACCATTTTTTGTATCTCTGAAACCTGGCTGAATGACAAAGATAATGTACTCCTAAATCAAATTTACCATCCTAACTATGATGTACTCCTAAATCAAATTTACCATCCTAACTAAGATGTATTTCATTTTCCTAGGCCTAAATAAAAAGGAGCGGGCATATTGATTATTAGCAAAAAAGAACTTGCTTACACCATACAATGTAGAGATTAACTCTCCCTATGAGGTGGCAATTCTAAAATCTCAACTAAACATAGGACTGGTCTATTGTCTTCCAGGAATACTACAAAAATATTGCTCACCACTGATTAAATTATTCGCTGAAGTGTTTCCTTCACCAGATTCAACCTTAGGAGACTTTAACCTCTAAGTAGATAAAACACCAAGATCTGTAATCTGTGAAATGATTTTAGAGGCAATAGAGGCCTTGGGATGGTCACAATTCATTTCAAAAGCTACTCATAAAGCATGACATATTCTTGACCTAATGTTTGCCAATACCAGTAAATGTCTAATCAACACTTCCTGCATGTCATTGCCTTGGTCGGATCACCAATTAATAAAGGCAGAAATAACCTACCTCAACCCAACTCATAAAATTATAAAGAACAATCATACTTTTACATTCAGGAAAACAGAAGCAATAGAAAATAAGCTCCCTGAATAAATCAAGCCAATTCTTCTGCGGCATTTGTTTCCTGGGATAAGATTGTCAATGATATAGCTGAAAACCTCAGTCCTGTCTACACAAAAACCATTAACAAAGAAAGGAATGCATCAAAACATAAGAAACCCTGGTACAATGATGATTTAAGACGTACTAAATAGTACCTTAGAAAACTAGAGAAACAATGGTGGAAGCGCCCATCTGCCGAATCACAAAGAAAATATAGATCCCTTCTAACAAAATACCAAGCACTGAACAATAAAGCAAAAAAGATCACTATGCTAAACAGATTCACTAGGTAATATATAATTCTAAATTGCTCTTTGATGTTTAAAACATTTAATTAAGGACCAATCATCTTCCATCTCGAGAAACTATAACTTCTCAAAGGAAGCATGCAATGAATATGCTATATCCTTTTTAAACAAAATCAATAGGTTGAAAACTCAGTTCCCAACTTTCTCCCACAAAAGTTCCAGAAGATCCACATAGCCAGATTATGTGGTCCACGGTCAACAGAGTAACTAATCTTGAAATAAATCAAATCATTGCTAAAATTAATCCTGCTATTCACTTACGTGCCCCAATTCTTTTTTTTTTTTTTTGTAATCAAAAGCTTTATTAGATCCACATGAACACAAGGTACAGAACAATACACAGATGTTATCGCAGATAGAAGCCTTGAATCAACATCAATTAAAGCAAACAGTACGGTAATGTTCTGTGTAAGAGCAGAGTAAAATTCAACATGATAACGAGCAAAATAACATACAGCAAAATACCTCCACCTCAACATTCAGTAGAAATATAGTTTACGAAGTAATAGACTAAGGCACATCGTAGCTCCCAGTGCTAGGATTGACCTTTATTCATGTAGGATCACCAGCACAAACATTGAAATATCGAAGATCCTTGTGTTAGCGCAAATCCAATATTATATTCACCTCCCCCAACCCCATTTCCTACCCTAACCAATACCCTCTAGAAATATCAGATAAGAATAAGTCGACCCCAACAAACATTTCACAGTGTTCAGGCCCTCGTGACGTCTACGAACTCCCCTGCCATACTCTATAAGGTCGCCATATCCCCAGGAACTTTCCATAAGTTTTATGTAGGCGAGCTGTAAGATCCGCCAGGGTATAGATTTTATACATCTTAGTGTGCACCCCCCCTATAGTCAGGGATCGACTGTCCTTCCACTTCTGCGCTATTTGGAGGCGAGCTGCCGTAAGTACAAAAGAGGTCAACTTATTTGCAGGAAGTCCTAACTGCAGTATAGGTTGGCCCAATAATGCTTGTCCGGGAGAGAGTGTAAGCGGAATCCCAAATAGGAGGCTGAGCCAATCCTCTACTGCCGTCCAGAAATCACGTATCAACTCACAACCCCACCACATATGAAAATAGTCACCCCTTTGGGCACATCCCCTCCAGCATTGATCAGAGCTGGCCACTTGGGCCATATGTAAATAGGCTGGACTGTAATGCCAGCGGTACAGCAATTTATAAGCATTTTCAATCATTGACACCGCAATTAACCCCTTACCCATTTGGCTAAAGATCAATTCCCAATCCTTTTGAGTAAAGGAACATTGCAAATCATGTTCCCAAGCTTTCATTTGTTTAGTCCTACCAAAGTGAGAGGAGCCCAACAAAGAGTAGATTTGAGAGATTAACTTTATACCCTGATCAGCTTTTAAGCATAACGTCTCAAAGGCTGGCTTTTCGTGACTAAGGGAGTTGCCGAGGGAGTATGTTTGGGCAAAATGTCGTAACTGTATGTATGCGAGGGTATCCACCCCCAAGAGGTGAAATTGCGCCTGTAAATCCGAAAAGGGCAGCATACTGGTGCCACTCCATAAAGATCCCCACTGTTTGAGACCCTTGCTTTTCCACCGCTGGAACACAGGATTAGTATATCCAGCAGGAAATTTCTTATTCGCATAAAGATAAGTGCTCCAGCAGTAATCATAGGGCCCTACCAATATGTGTCGCTTAATATGCCAGAGATTCAGAATATGAAGCATAGAAGGCGGCAATATCTCCCCCAGGGGACTACACCAAGTAGATTTAGGTTGCCACATAAAACTAGTAAGAGGGACGGGCCCCACGAGTTGCTGGCTAAATAATACCCAGGGTTTAATGTCTTGATCTCTGTGCCACTCCACTAGCATTTTAAATTTAGCCGCCAGATAGTAACGATCTAAATTGGGCACTCCCAAACCCCCCTGCCCACGAAATTGATAAAGAGTGGCTCGCGCCACCCGCGGCCTCCCATCGCCCCAAATATACTTCATAAGTCGTTTTTGCCAACGGGCCAACACACCCTTCGGGACAGCTATCGGCAGAGATTGGAACAAGTAGAGTAGTTTAGGTAAAAACCATCATTTTCACTGCGGCAATTCTGCCCATCCAGGAAATCTGATATCGGTTCCACTCCTCCAGGTCAAGTAAGATTTTAGCCCACAAGGTATCATAATTAAGTTGGAACAGATTGTCGCCTGCACTAAGATGTATGCCTAAATATTTAATGTGGCGGCGAGCCCACTTAAACTGAAATTGAGAGCGCAATTGAGCAGCCATTGCAGATGGCAGGTTAATATCAAGGATCTCAGACTTATCGAGATTCATACGGAATCCGGATACCCTACTGAAACCGTCTATTTCAGTAATAAGCGGGGGAAGAGAGGACACAGGATCCGTAAGCAAAATCATGATATCGTCCGCAAATAAGGACAATTTCGAGGAATACCGACCCAGCGTCACCCCCTGTATAGTCTCATTTCTCCGAATATGAATAGCTAAAGGCTCCAGAAAAAGAGCAAATAGCAGGGGGGAGAGGGGGCACCCCTGTTGGGTACCTCGGGACACCGGGAAGACATCCGAGTAACCCCCATTAACCTTGACACATGCACAAGGGCTGCTATACAATTGCTGTAACCATTGCAAAAACGTGTTACCAAACTTCATTTTCCAAAGTAGAGCAAAAAGGTAGGGCCAGTGCACAAGGTCGAACGCTTTTTCAGCGTCCACCGAAAGCGCCAAGGTTGGGATAGCTTGTCGTTTAACCCACCACATCATATCTAATATTTTTTGAATGTTGTCACTAGCCTGTCTCCCGGGGATAAAGCCCGCTTGATCCACATGTACCAAAGAAGCAATGAAGCCATTCAATCTGTTAGCTAAAATTTTTGCCAAAATCTTAAGGTCCACATTGATCAAAGAGATGGGTCTATATGAGCCGCATAGCATGGGATCACGACCCGGCTTAGCCAGTACCGTGATTCCCGCCATATTAGCCTCCGAAGTCAGGGGTACTCCCTCCTTCAGCGCTTTATAATATCGGGCCAGCACGGGCGCTAGCACCGGGGCAAAAACTTGGTAGAAGCGAGTAGTATACCCATCCAGTCCCGGGGTCTTGCCTGGCTTCAGAGCTTTTATGGTGGCTGTAATTTCCAGCTCAGAAATCTCTTTATCTAAAATAAATTGTTGGGCAGGTGTAAGTTCCGGAATGGGTATAGAATCCATGTAACCGGAAATCATGCCATCATCAATGGTGTCATTTAAGGCATAAAGATCGGCATAAAATTGATGGAAACATTCCCTAATGGAATTATTATCCAGTACCACCGCCCCGTCCGGGCGTTTTACCTTTAGGATAATAGATTGCGCTTGGCGCTTTTTTAACGCGTGGGCTAGCAGCTTCCCCGCCTTATTGCCCCCTTCAAAATATCTCTGCTGCATTAATTCAAGCTGGTGAGCAATAGAATCCAAATCCAATGATTCTATTTGCCGTTTTATGGCCGCTATCTGAGCATACGGAATCTGAGAAGACCCTAGCTTCTTATGAGCTCCCTCAGCCTCCTTAAGCTGACGTAATAATCGGAGTCTAGTACTTTCCCTTTGCTTTTTCAGAAAAGCCGCCCGGGATATGAATTTGCCCCGTAAGACCACTTTTAAGCATTCCCACACCGTTGTGGCCCGGATGTCATCTGTATCATTAATATCCAAATAATCTCGAATGACCTCCTGAATTTGAGATACAAAATGATCATCCTTTAGTAAAGAATCATTAAACTTCCAAAATTTGCGGCCAGTATCTATCCCAGACATCTTAAGAGTGAACCATATGGGGGCGTGGTCGGACCAAAGAATGGGCTCAATGTCTGCTGCGAGCACTCTAGACATCAACCCCTTGCTACCCAAAAACATATCTAACCTGGAGTAGCAGTCGTGAGGCTTTGAGTAAAAGGTATAATTACGTGTCGTCGGGTAGCGAACCCGCCAGACATCTACCAACCCCTGTGCTGTAATCAAGGACTTCAAAGCCTTACAAGCTGACCTGGGCTCAGTAAAGCGATTAGTGGAGGTATCATATCTCGGATTTAAAGTTAAATTGAAATCCCCTCCAGCCACAATCTGTCCCTCCAGTTGAGTGGCTAACAAGGTATGCAAGGAACCATAAAAAAGATCTTTCTGGACTTGCGGGCCATAAATAGCCAGAAGGGTGAACACTTCCCGTCCCACGGCTAATTTCACCAAAACATACCTTCCCTCAGGATCAGATAGTGACCCTAATAGTTCAAAATGGAGGTCCCGATGGAGTAATATGCCCACCCCGGCATACTTAGTAGAAGGCGAGGCTGCCGCCCAAAATTGATGTGGGTATTTAGCTGATTTCATGAGACCCTGATGTTTACTCCGTAGATGGGTCTCCTGTAGGTACACCACATCCGCCCTCATTCGCCCAAGTTCTTTATATAGGAGGCTGCGTTTACGAGGTGTATTAAGACCCTTTACGTTCAGGGACACAAATTTCAAAGACGCCATCATCGTAGCATAATACCACCCCCCGCTACCGCTCGATCAACATCCCCGACCCGCAGGGTGAAGCGTGCCGTACGTGAAGGCCAGGCACTCATAGAAAAAGGACAGGGCCCGTACAACCGATACCAGTATATTTCTCGGGCCTTGGGTCGACCTATAAAGGCAGTTAGAGTAGGAAATCCCATCCCCCCCTCCCCCACCCACTCCCATACAGATTAACATAGCCTGGGATAGTACACCCCTATCCCAGAAGAAAATGGGGAGAAAGTATAGCCACACCCCAGAACTCACCCATCCACCCCCGCTTATGTAATAGTCACAATATGTTCAGAAAACAGCACCGGAAAACTGTGAACCTTTTAACGTAGTATGCACCGGTTAAACAGCCGGCTGAGTAAGTTCCTTATTTAACCAGGATGAGAAGGCTGCCAGAAGATCCTCCCAGGTCGAGCCCTCTCAAAGTTCCTCAAACACCTCCTCAGGCCGGTTCCTCAGACAAGTCCGCTGGTGCGTTATTGCGCTGCAAACGTCTGCGCCCTTTTTGAGCCCTTTGCCACCGCGGCATTAAAGCGGGGACCGCCGCATTCACGTTGCGCTGCTGGGATTCCTCCGGCGGGATATCAACGGTGATGTTATGCTCTTTCAAGATAGCCGCTGCTTCTGCGATCGAGGTGGCCCGATGTGTCGCTCCCTGTAGTTGGAAGGATATCCCCCCCGGATATAGCTACCGATACCTGATATTGGCTGCAATCAATTTAGAGGTGACACACCGAAAAGCGAACCTCTTCTTTAAAGTCGCAGCTGCCAGATCAGCATATATGCCAATTTCATGGCCCTCCCAGGTCCACGCACGCTGCTTCCGGGCAATGTTAAAGATGAGCTCCTTCTGAGCATATGAATGAAAACAAACCACCAGATCCCTGGCCCTATTCGCCACCTTGGGTCCCAGTGACCTATGAGCCCTTTCCAGCCGCACCACAGGCCTCTCTTCACCCTCCGGGTGGTCTCCCATATCCAGAAAGAAACAAGCAATGCGCTCTACCATAGTGAAGCAGTCAGCGTATTCCTCTGTCTCAGGGACTCCGCGAATACGCAGGTTAGCTCGCCTGCTACGATTTTCCAAGTCCTCCATTTTGTCGGATAGGGATCTGGTGTACTCCTGCAGCGCCTCGTGGTCCCGTCGTAAGCCATGCCAGCTTTCCTCCTGTGTATCCAGCCGGACTTCCGCCTCATAAATCCGCCGTCCAGTCTCAGCAAGCTCCTCTTTGAAATCCGACATTATAGAGGCGATTTCAGTTTTGTAATTCTTAAGGTCCTGCCGCAATTCGCAGAACCATTGCCGCATCTCAGCTCTCGTAGGGCAGTCACTATCGCCCTCACTCGATTCGGGCACGTTATCATCTGTGTCAGCTATGGCCGCCGCCGCCGCCATTTTCGAGCACTCCCCCTCCATGCCCTCGCCTCCCTTTTGATACGAATATTTTTTTAAGTCCGTTATTTTCCGTTTCGCTGCCATGAGCGCTGGACTCTCGGCACCTTCCGAAATCTGTTGTGTTAAATCGCGCAAGTTGTAGCGTGCTGTAATCTAGCTTTTTAGAGCGGGTGGGAACGGAGCTCTCCGGTTAAGCTCCGTGCATGGGGGTGACGTCACTTCCTCCCACGTGCCCCAATTCTTGCCAGTTCCTTGAAACAAGTACACAGTGTCATCACTCTGAAAATTGCATCCTTAATTAATCATTCTCTCTCAGAATGAATCGTTCCAAATGGGTTAAAACAAGCAGTAACAAAGCCGATTCTAAAAAATAAAACTGGTAGAATAAATGATTGGAACAACTATCGTCCAGTATCCAACCTGTCCTTTCTCTCAAAAATAATTGAAAAAGCAGTGTTATAACAATTTAGAAATCATCTGGAAGACCAAGATATTCTCTTCCCATATCAATTTGGATTTAGGAAACATCATTCAATGGAGACTTTACTCCTCTCACTAATGGACTCTGTTTTATGAGGATTTGATGCTGAAGAATCTTATTTTCTAGTGTTAATCGACCTAACAGCCACCTTTGACACTGTAGACCATACCCTGCTGTGCCAACAGCTGAGCAACATTGGGATTGATGGCTGTGTTCTCAGATGGATCTCCTCCTTTCTGTTTAATAGAACATTCCAAATCAACAGGTCGATACAGTTATGCCACGTTAGAAAGAGTGCGGCAGTGCCAGGCGCACCCTCGTTCCCCGCACGCACAGTTCTCTTCACCTACCGCTCGATACTCTCTTCAAATTGCATGCAAATGCATGCCGCGTCTGCGAAGCGTTAAGCGAAGGTTAGGCCTGCGCAACCCATTTTACTGTATAGAGCGCCTATACAGTATCCTGGATGCACGGGCCTAACGATTCATGGCCACACTGGTATCTGTCATTTCAAATGTCATTTCAAATGACATTTGAAATGACAGGTACCAGGAAGTGGACAGTTCTCCGATGCTCGGCAAACTTTCCCCCAGCCCCCGCTCACCTGCCCTGGCCGCGTCCGGTCTCCGGTGCAGCCCCAGTCCTGTCCCCTCCTCCTGAAGCAAAAAAAAAAAAACCCGAAAAAGTAGCAAGAGAGCGAGGGGAGAGATGGGCAATCCTAGGCTCGGGCCTGCTAGTCCCTTCTCCTCTCCTCCCGAAGCAGGGCGCGAAAAGCAGCCTTGCTCCGGAAGGAGGAGTGGGGGCAGTTTAAAGCGACGAAGCGACTTACTTTTGCAGCCCCCCCTCCGGACATCGGCGACGACCGCGGCTCCAGCCTCCAACTGTCAGACAGACGCATCGCACGTGGGAAAGCGGCCCCTATGCGTGCAATTGGCTGCTCAAGACGTGACGTCACGACGTTTGGCGTCACGGCATGTGACGTCACGTCTTGAGCAGCCAATTGCACGCATAGGAGCCGCTTTCCCACGTGCGATGCGTCTGTCTGACAGCTGGAGGCTGCAGGCAGGAGCCGCGGTCGTCGCCGATGTCCGGAGGGGGGGGCTGCAAAAGTAAGTCGCTTTAAACTGCCCCCCCCCTCCTCCTGGAGCAAGGCTGCTTTTCGCGCCCTGCTTCGGGAGGAGAGGAGAAGGGACTAGCAGGCCCGAGCCTAGGATTGCCCGGTCATCGTCGCTGATGTCCGGAGGGGGGGGCTGCAAAAGTAAGTCGCTTCGTCGCTTTAAACTGCCCCCCCCTCCTCCCAGAGCAAGACTGCTTTTCGCGCCCTGCTTCGGGAGGAGAGAACAAGGGACTGGCAGGCCCGAGCGTAGGATTGCCCGTCTCTCCCCTCGCTCTCTTGCTACTTTTTTTTCGGGGGGGGGGGGGTTTTTTTTTTTTGCTTCGGGAGGAGGGGACAGGACTGGGGCTGCACCGGAGACCAGACGCGGCCAGGGCAGGTGAGCGGGGGCTGGGGGAAAGTTTGCCATCTACCCTTACCCCTGCCTCTAACGCTGGGGTAAGGGTAGGCGGTAAGTTAGCAGGGTAAACGCGCTGTTGGATTCGTGGACCCTTGAGCCGATCGGAACCGAAAGGTGGACTGCTGCAAGGTAGCAGCAGTGGCCCCGACCGGGAGGCGGTGAGGACGGAGATGTGGCTGGCCCGAGGAAGACCCTGGGAAACCCTTTGCGACCAAGGGCTTAGGCAAGGAAGAAGGGAACGGATGGAGCTGACACAGTGGTGAGGAAGTCTTCGCCCTGGAAGCTGAGCCTCCCCCGAGAGGAGCTCGTAGGAGTTTGGCCGCTGGGACTTAGGAGATTCACCCTGGAAGCTGGAGTCCCTCCAGGAGGAGCCCGTAGGGACCCGGCCGCTGGGACTTAGGAGAGCCCGCGGGGGCAGAGTCAGATGGGATCCAAGGTCGAGTGCTAGCGGGTCGTCGCTTGCCAGTCCAGAGTCGAGTGCCTGAGAGTCGTCGCTTGCCAGTCCGGAGTCAGAAGCCAGGGGATCGCCGTGAGCCAAACCGGGGTCAGAAGCCAGAGAATCGTCGTAAGCCAGTCCAGAGTCAGGAGCCAGGGAACACCGTAAGCCAATCCGGATCAGGAATCAGGAAGACCAGAAGAACACAGGACGCAGCAACTGAAGACAGGAAACCTGGGAACCTCGTTGCAAGGCAAGGAGAAGGTCTCGGTGCAGGGTTTAAATACCCTGAGAGCGTCTGACGTCATCCAGAGGCAGTGCTGCAGTTTCCCGCGCTGGCCCCTTTAAGATCCGGGGCCTGCCGCGCGCGCGCGCGGCTAGGGGGCGGGGCCTAGCCGCGGAGAACGCCGGCAGTCAGCATGGCGCAGAGGCGCCGTTCTCGGGGCCTGCACGGCCCGACCGCGACTCGGGGGAGCCCGGACTCACGACGGGACCGGAGGGGAACCGCGTCGGGGTGAGTGGCGATCCCGGGGACGGCCCGGGATCGCAACACACGCGGCAAAATGGCAGGGTAAAAAAGCGATAGTCGGGGCGCGCGTTACTGTATGGGAGGGAATAGCTAATTCGCTCGTTTACATTTAATATACATGCCGCGTGCGGAAGGGGTTACCCGGGGATTTTAAGAGGCGGTAGGGATGAGTTAAAGGGGATAGTGTATCGCGGGAAGGGCTAACGCGGCCGGAAAGTGAGTAGAAGGCGAGTTAGGAGCAGGGTAACCGCGGTTGCACTTTACTGTATCGATCTGCAAATTGGGCAATCACATATCTGATACTTTCCATATTGATACAGGAGTCCCTCAAGGCTCAGCCCTCTTGGCAACACATAGTAACATAGTAATGACAGCAGAAAAAGACCAAAATGGTCCATCTAGTCTGCCCAGCAAGCTTCCCCAGGTAGTAACTGCCGCTCCGTGCAGGTTACCCCCATGTTTCTCTTAAGGGTAGTAACTGCTGCTCCGTGCCAGTTTAGCTTTTTTATTTATTCCCATCCTCTAGCCTTTTAGGGATCCACAGTGTTTATCCCATGCCTCTTTGAAATTCTTCACACTTTTCAATATCTATATGATCCCACTGTGTAAATTACTGGTGGAATTAGGAATTACCATTTTATATTCCAACATACAGTTTTACATTCATTCTCCAGATTATATGAAAATACAGTATCAACACTTTCAACCTATATGAAAGCAATACAATAGGAAGTAACACAACTTAAACTAACATTAAACCCTAAAAAGACTGAAATCATCTGGTTAAATAAAAACCCTTCAATAGTAAAACCACAGGCTATATACTCCATCAAATCAAGTTCGAGATCTAGGTATCCAGCTAGACGAGAACCTTACTATGAAAAAGCACATTAATAAATTAGTTACTACTTTACACCAAGTTACGCATATTACATTGATTAAAGCCTTTATTAACTTTCGAGGACTTTCATGCTGTATTGCAAGCCCTAATTTTTTCAAAACTAGACTACTGTAACTCCTTATTACTTAGTCTTCCCACATGTCTATTAAAACCGTTACAGTTATTACAAAATGCCTCAGCAACACTTTTGTTAAGAATTAGGAAATTTGATCACAATTCACCCTTGCCAATCTCTCTGCACTAGCTGCCAGTTCAAGCCTGAAAACATTTTAAAGTATTATCGCCGATTTCTCATTTTAGTTACTGAACTGTATGGCCAGACTGTTGTATTCTGTAATGTCTACGCCCCTAATACATACACACCCAGCTTTTTTCCGAGGCCTGTACTCACATTTGCTTCCACATCTGATAGATATGATTATCATCAGGGGGGGACTTTAATACTATCTGTGATGCCCAGTTAGATGCCTCTCAGTTTCACAGACATGATCCGGGCATGGGTCAGGGCCCTCAAATCTTGGAAACTCAGCTGCAGCTGCTAGATGTGTGGTGCCTTTTACATCCATTGGTTTGTGACTTTACTCACCTTTCTCGTGCACATTCGACTGTCTCGCGGTTGGACTATTTCCTGGTGAGCTCTCACGCATTTTCTTTAGTCCAAGACGCGGGCATTGATAATATTGTGATCTCATACCCCCATTTGGGTGGATTTTCTTTTCTCGGGCTGTCCGTCCACGGTTCCTCATTGGCGATATCCTTATTTTTTAGCTCAGGATACGACATTTCAGGCATATTTGTGGTCCAAATGGGCTGAATACAAAGCGCTTAATTTTGCTCATAAGGATCAACCGAGCCTATTCTGGTACACGGCAAAGGCGGTATTAAGGGGCGACAATTTCTCCTACATTGCCCACCACTGTAAAGTTCTTAATCAGCGTATCCTGAAGTTGAACGCACGGCTGTCCAAGGCCCGATTCCGTTTGAATGCCGCTGAAACCGATCAGGACCGTGCTACTTATCGATCTCTATAAGCGGCCATAAATTCCCTCCTACATGAACAGGCAAAGAAAAACTTTATGTACTACAAATTTAATCTTTATCAATATAGTAATAAAACGGGGCGGACGATGTCCAACTTGATTCGATCAACCCGGTCTGCTCGGTTCATTCCAACGCTGCGCACCTCCCCAAATTTGGTGGCTCGCGATACTCCCTCTATCCTGCAGGGATTTTGGGACTTTTATTCTGTGTTGTATACCTCGGAAGGGGGGAGTGAGGAGGCTTACATCCAGTTCTGCTCCAAATTAGCTCTTCCGCGTTTATCCAGTGACCAACAAACTCTGTTGAATCAGCCCATCACGGAAGAAGAGTGATGGGCTGATTCAACAGGGAAAGGTCCCTCTTCTACCTGAGTCCTATCGCCCGATTTCATTGTTAAACCAAGGCTATTCGCCGTGCTCGGAAGTTTAAAGCCCCGGGGCCCGATGGTTATATCGTGGAATTTTTCAAACTTCTTGAGGATAACGTAGCGGGCCCTTTGGCATTGGGGTTTTCTGAATTGATAGCACAGGGTTCCTTTCCGGTTCATGATAATTTCGCTCTTATCACTCTTATACCTAACATGGGAAAGGACCCTCTTCTACCTGAGTCCTATCGCCCGATTTCATTGTTAAACCAAGATCATGTTACTGGCGAAGATATTGGTGGATAGGCTGGCAGTAGTCCTCCCCTCTCTGGTGGGGGACCATCAGGTTGGGTTTGTTCGCCGGCGCTATGCTCTGGCTAACATTAGATGAGTATTGACTGCCATGACCGTTTGTAAGCAAATGGAAACTCCCTATCTGGCCATTAGTTTTGATGCCGGAAAGGCGTTTGATAGGGTGGAGTGGCGCTACCTTTTCTATATCCTGCAGAGGATGGGGATTACTGGTTTCTTTCTTCAAGCGGTGCAGTTGCTTTATACTGATCCCAAAGCAGCTATTATAGTAAATGGAGCCCAGTCCGTGCCGTTTGGGGTAACACGGGGAACGCGCCAGTGGTGCCCACTCTCACCCCTACTGTATATTTTGCAATTGGAACCACTAATGCTTGCCATTCAACAGCAGACTGTGATTCGGGGAGTTTGTCTTGGGGCGCAAATCTTTAAAAGTGTAGCTTTTGCAGATGATCTGCTAGTTTTTATCATGGATCCTCTGACCTCATTGCCGGTATTATTGCGTGAGATCTGGGACTTTGGCATCTTTTCTGGGCTGAAGCTCAACGAATCTAAATCCTTAGCATTGCCCTATCCCTCTAGCTGGCCAGACGATTTCCGTTACAATGGGCGGCGGACCATCTTCTTTATTTGGGGTAACTCTCCCGGCAAATCCGGAGCAAATATATAAGGTCAGTGTCCCTTGGCAGTTGAAATTCACCATTGACAGCTTGGCCAACTGGTGACATTTGCCTCTTTCTCTAAGTGGCCGCATTAATCTTTTTAAAATGACCATATTGCCAAGGTGGTTCTATCTTCTCCAAAATTTACCAGTTATTTTGAAATGAGCTGACCTTAATCGGTTAGACAGCACTTTACGGTGGTTTGTGTGGAGGGGGGTGAAATCCCACGTTCCACTCTCTTGGTTGAAGGTCCGATGGGGCAGGGTGGGTTGAGGGTGCCAGATTTGGCAACTTAAAATTTGGCTTGCAATCTACGAATTGTTAGGGATTGGCTGACGGGCAGACCGGTCTATACCTCATTTCCTGCAGATGGTGCTGTGATGTATCCAGTGGCCCCTACAAAAGTTGTGCAGGCCCAGCCAGGTCATCTGTCATCCTTTCTTACTCAGACGGTGCTTGTGAAGCCCCTTCGA
This sequence comes from Rhinatrema bivittatum, assembly GCF_901001135.1. Classification (NCBI taxonomy): domain Eukaryota; kingdom Metazoa; phylum Chordata; class Amphibia; order Gymnophiona; family Rhinatrematidae; genus Rhinatrema; species Rhinatrema bivittatum. The sequence continues at coordinate 28,920,155 of NC_042624.1, read as the reverse complement.
CAGACGTGGTTGTGGTTGTGTTTAATGTGCTTATTTTTTCCCAGTGATGGGCAACACTACTTTTACTCCGGGTTCCCAGTCCTCTGGTTTTCGGGGTTGGGAATCTAGGGGAATTACCTCATTGGGCCATTTGCTAACAAAGGACGGGGAGCTCCTTCCATTCCTGGAATTCCAGACTATTTATTTATTTATTTATTTATTTATTTATTACTTTTCTATACCGACATTCCTGTATGGAATACATATCACATTGGTTTACAATGTAACTGCAACATTCGCTCGGGAGCGATACAATGAATCAGGGGAGTCAAATTAACAGAGGTGAGGGGGACTACTATCTATACATTTAACCATCTATTCATATAACAGCAGATATAAACTAGAACCAACAGTGTAGAATACTGATTAGGCAAGGAGAGAACCGAACTGCTAGCTTGCGAGAGAGATACGGTGGGAGGGGATGGGAAAGATTGAGGCGGGGGATTGTCAAAACTAAGAATACAGATCAAAACTTTAAATACATGTCTGAGAAGAAGACAGAGGGTATTGCAATAGTCCGATTGAGAAATAAAGGTATATTAAGTGTCCGAAAACGCTTGGTTGAAAAACCAGGTTTTAAGGGGGTTTTTTTAACATAGACGGGCACAGTTCTTGTCGGAGGTCTGGTGGCAGCGCATTCCAATGGTAGGGTCCTGCTGTTGATAAGGGGCACTTCCTTAGGGATGTTTTCGCTTGCGGGGCATAAAAAGTATCTTTGTAAGCACTTCTTATTGGTTTGGAAGAGGAGTGGGGTCTTAGATGAAAAGGGGAGTTGGGTGAGGTAACATTGTACTTAATTCAGTGAATAATTGTGAGGGCTTTAAAGAGAATCCAGAATTTAATGGGCAGCCAATGAAGTAACTGGAGGGTGGGGGTGATGTGGTCCCTTTTTTTGGTGTTTGTGAGAATCCTTGCTGCCGAATTCTGAACCATCTGAAGGGGTTTGATGGTGGTCGCCGGGAGCCCTAGTAGAAGGGAGTTGCAGTAGTCAAGTTTCGACAGGATGATGGATTGCAGAACCATTCTGAGGTCGTGGAAATGGAGCAGTGGTTTTAGTTTCTTAAGGACCTGCAATTTGTAGAAGCAATCCTTTGTGGTGGAGTTGACAAATTTCTTTAGGTTAACATCACTCACTCTCCATCTGACAGATGGAGAGTGAGTGATGTTAAAGTTGGCTAATTGGGAGGATAAAGGAGAGGAAGGATAAGAGTTGATGTTTTCCTGAGAGATGAGTAGAATTTCCGTCTTGTTGGGGTTGAGGATCAGGTTGAGGCTGGAGAGGAGGTGGGTAATTGATTGCAGGCAGTTGTTCCAGTGGTTAAGGGTTTTTTGTAGAGATTCTGAGATTGGGATGAGTATTTGGATGTCATCCGCGTAAAGATAATGAGTTAGTTGAAGCTTTGTAAGAAGGTGGCAGAGAGGGAGAAGGTAGATGTTGAAGAGGGTTGGTGATAGCGAGGATCCTTGGGGGACTCCCAGGTTTGAGCGGACAGGGTGAGAATCTTTGTTGTTTATCCTAACCTTATAGAATCTGTTGCATAGGAATGATTTGAACCAGCTGAGGGCGGAACCCTTGATGCCTATGGCTTCGAGTTGGTCTAAAAGGATGGCGTGGCTCACTGTGTCAAAAGTGGCGGTTAGATCAAGAAGAGCAAGCAGGAAGGGTTGACCTTTTTCCATGTTGATTAATATGGTGTCTGTGAGGGATAGAAGGAGAGTTTCTGTGTTTAAAGACTTGCGGAATCCATATTGCGAAGGAGAGAGAAGGTTATGGTCATCCAAGTAATCCGAAAGCTGTTTGTTAACTATTTTTTCCATAATTTTTGCAATCAGGGGTAGGTTAGCAATAGGACGGAAGTTGGCTGGGTCCGCTGGTGACAAGTTGGGGTTTTTTAAGAGAGGTTTTAGAATGGCAAGCTTTAGCTGGTCTGGCACTAGGCCTTGCGTAAGGGAGCGATTTATGATTTCCGCTATTGGCTTGGAGATGGTGTCTGGGATGCTGAGCAGAAGGTTAATTGGTATTGGGTCCGAAGGATGTGCTGAAAGTTTAAGTTTTTTGAGGATGTTTTCGATCTCCAAGGAGGAAGTTAGCTCAAAAACTTCGAGAGTTGAGGTCTGTTGCGTTGGTGTAAGGCAGGTGAGTGGAGGCCCCACAGAAGGAGCGGGGCGACTAGGTTGGTTGTTTTATTCTCAAAGTATTTTGACAGTTCCGAGGCTTTGGTGTTGGGGTTACTCATACTTTCTCATACTTACAAATTGGGCATTACATCAATTTGCTAGCAGTGGACATTAAGAGCCCCTCGGTGTTCATGGCCCTGGACCAGATATTTGGTTTTGAACGAGCAGTTGCCCCAACTCTGTCGTCATATTATAAGCTCTTACGGCAGCGGGCGGAAGTGGATGTCTGCTCATATTTGGAGACTCGCTGGAACCGGGATGGGGACTTTGTTGTTACCCACTCAATTTTACAAAAGTGTTTCCGATGTATTGCCAGGATCTTGATTAACATGTATTATCGAGAGCTACAATTTAAATTTTTGAGCTGGGCATATGTGTCCCCTCAAGTGGCTTTTCACTTGACTATAGCCTCATCGGCAGATTGTATTCGTTGTGGCCGGGCCACGGGAACGTTGTCTCATGTTTTTTTGGACGTGCACTCCAGTGCAACGGTTCTGGCACTGACTGGCAGAGTACATGGATGACCTGTTGGACGTGGCTTTCCCAGTCACTCCACTCTGGCTGCTCTTTGGATGCATTTCCCTGATTAGGATTCGAGATCCTGGCTCCCATATGCTTCTGCATAAAGCTTGTCTTGTGGGGAAAAAAGTGATTCTTTCAGTTTGGAGGTCTTCCGAGGCTCCATCCTTCTGAGCCTGGCTAAATTGCTTTCATGAATCTAAATACGTTAGGTTATGCAGAATTTTTCATTATATATGAGTAGTACCGATTCTGAAATATAATCATAGGCATGTGACTCTCATACCATCCCGCAAGCTCATTGGCATATCTGCTCTCAAGCCGCATCAGGGATCATCTTTAATCACTGGTCACAATTTTGCCCATGTATTTATGTTGCTAATTTTTTACTTTTTGTTCATTTTTTCTTTTTTAGATAAAAATTGTACTTCCCTTGTGAAGCTCACGGAGGGTGATACCCTTCCAAATTGCTTTTAAATGCAGTCCAGAGTTCAGTTCGACGTGCACGTTTCGCGTCCTGTGCTGCTTCAGGAACCTGTCTGGCTGTATTCGCGTGTGCCAATTTTCCTTCGGTTACACTTTAATATTGCCTCGCAAGCGTGAATTTCGCTTCATCGCGGTCTGGGAGAAATCCAATAACACCGGTATGATAGGTGTGACAATACAACCTTTCACACCTCAGCGAACACTAAGATCTCAAAATAAAGGACTGTTGACCGTTCCCACAATACAGAGGACACACTTGATGCAAGTAAGGGATCATGTGTTTTCCATAGCGGGTCCAAAGCTATGGAACTCCCTATCTGAGGTGCTATATTTAATACCAGACAATATTTAAATATGAACTAAAAACATGGCTATTCAAAAATGCATATAACCTAATTTAAAACATCAGAATGCAGAGAGCAACAATAACATGAAGGTCAAGAGATACTAATGAAGCACAAAGAATAAATTTAATGAGAGAATATAAGAATCTATACAAAGTAATGACTAAAATGTGAAATATGTTATATTTTATTCTGATTTATATACTTCTCAACCATGCCCTTGACCTTGAATCAAATGTACAGGAACAGCTCAATTGATAGATGTCAATGCCTATTTCTGAATATTACCTCCTTAATCCATCATTATTTTCCAATTTATAGCCATGAGTGTTACTTTTGTAAACCATTGTGATCTTTTACATGGAGCAATGGTATATAAAATGTCTAAATAATATTAGAAATTATATACCTCTAGTCTTGTATTATGCCCACAGGCATAGGTCTGCCAAACAAAATCTCATGTGGAGTGATTTGGCATATTTCTCATGCTCATCAAAGCCAAAAGCAAGAGATACAGCCACCTAAATGAAGTCTCATTACAAATCTTAGCAAGTTTTATTTTAAGAGTCTGATTTAAATGCTGTATCAAGCATAAGGTTTTCTGTCTATAAGGGACATGTAAGTGTAGTCTAATTCACCCAATGCTTTACTACTACTTGCATAATCTAACAAAGAGGCCGATGCAAAAAACTTGCACTGAAAGTGGGCACTGTGTATTCAGCGCCCGCTTTCATAGCACTCCCCCAGGTACCTCTCCTGGGGATGCGATGCAATATTTAAATTAGGGCTCGTGCTGTCAAGGAGGCACTAGGGGCGATTGCTTGCCCCTGGTGCCTCCTTGACAGCGCAAGCCGGAGAGAGGTCCGCTGTCGGTGGCTGTCTGCCGGTTAAGAAAACAGATGCTGACTTTATCAGTGTCTCGTTTTCCTAACTGGCGCACATGCAGGGGTTAGGGAAATGGACGCTGATAAATTCTGCATCCATTCTCCAAACCTATCAAGCCTCATTCACATGCATTTGCTTGTGATGAGCGCTATTAGTTTCACTTCGCGTTGGACGTGTGTTGTAGAGGCGCTAATCCCCTTATTATCCCAGGACAAGCAGGATGCTAGTCCTCACATATGGGTGACGTCACTGAACGGAGCCCAGGCGGGAAAGCTTTCTGTCAAAGTTTCTAGAAACTTTTGACTGGCCCTGTGAGGCCACTGAGCATGCCCAGCATGCTATGATATTCTCTGCCACAGGTGTCTCTCCTCAGTCTTGCACCACGGACCGATAGCCCTAACGTTTGGGAATCTCTTTTTTGACTGAAAAGTCAATTATATTCTCTGTCACAGGAAACTCTCTACCTCGCCGGCTGGTGAGTACTGTATTTTAAAAAATTTTCGGATGAAAATTTTTCTCACACACACACACGCTCGTTCATCGACGGCCGTCGATCGAAAATGGCGACCGGTTTAAAAAAATGCCCGGTCTGCAACCGCAATATGTCTATTACCAATCTGCATTTGGAGTGTGTACTGTGCCTCAGGGAACAACACGATGACAGTACATGCACCAAATGCGCAGAAATGACAGTCAAGGGAAGAAAAGCCAGGCAAGAGAAGATGGAACACCTATTTTCTCTTCAGCTAATCCCTTCTCCCTCAAAAGCACCGAGGTCGTCTCCGGCTGGAGCAACAAAAAGAGTTTTACTCAAAAAACTGCGTCCGGATGGATCCGGTGATCGTCCGTCCTCGCCATCGTCTGTGATCTCCACAAAGTCGGCAGAACGCTCTAAAACCAAACATCGCCATCGACATCGATCATCATCCGCATCGGTGTCCCAGGACGAGTCGATGCCGAAGCGGCCTTAAAATCAAGACACGTCGGTGGTTGGGCCTTTGCTGTCACCGACACCTACGACGTCATCGATGGACATCGCGGCACCGCCACCGCATACACCATCGGTGTCTTCACACATACCACAGCCAGAATTGTCTACACTTATTAGACAAGCTGTCTTACAAGCTCTACAGGAGCAACAACTTCCGACAGGCCTGTCGATGCCGACCTCCGGGTCGATGCCGATACCCTCGATATCGATGCCGATACCCTCCGTATCGATGCCGATGCCTCCAGTATCGATGCCGATGCCCCCATCATTGATGCCGATGACTCTGACATCGATGCCGATACCTCCACCGTCAGTATCGATGCCAATGTTTGTTCCTTCAACATCGATGCCGGTGATAACACCGATGACAACAATACCTTTCCTTCCAAGATCCTCGACGGGTTTCATAACTACCACACCGAGGCTCCAAACACAATCTACATCTATGTTATCTCAAATTCCATCGATGATCCCAACGACAGCATCACTACCACATACTGATCAACCTCTGGAAGTCCAGGATGAGGCATTTTACCGTCGCCTCCTAAAAAGGTATCAGAATGTCATCGACAACTTACCACCCATCACACCAAGGACAACATCTGCTGATATTTTCATCGATGATCCACAACCTGGACCTTCAGGGCTTCACAGCCCACCAGCACCAGTGACTCAGACAACTTACAGGGAAGATTCAGAAGACTCCTGGGATCATGAACCCTCTCAATTTTCATCAGAGGAGTTCATGTCAAATCCTTCTTCTCCTGACAGAAGAAAGAAATCACCCCCAGAAGATCTTTCCTTCTCATCATTCATACAAACTATGTCTGATTCCACTCCATTTAAGTTGACTGCTGAAGAAGACACAAGAGCACAAACTCTTGAAGTATTACAGTTCGTGGATCCACCCAAACAGGTACTAGCAGTACCTGTACATGAAGTCTTGCTGGATCTTCAGAAGAGAATCTGGGAACACCCAGCCTCTATACCTGCAGTCAACAAAAGAGTAGAAACTACCTACCTAGTCCAACCAGCTCCAGGGTACCACAAACAACAATTACCCCATCAGTATGTCGTTGTGGAATCAGCACAAAAGAAATCTAAACGTGTGCTCCCACATTCCTCCATCCCACCAGGCAGGGAGCACAGATTCCTAGATACCATGGGTAAGAAGATCTATCAGAGTTCCATGCTGAGCACAAAAATCTCTGCATACCAACTCTATATAACTCAACACCAGAGAAATCTCTGGAAAGAGATGGAACAATTCATCACTTCCTTACCCACTCAATTTCAAGAGCCTGCTCAAGCAATAATATCAAAAGGTCTTGAGGCAGGAAAACACGAAGTAAGAGCAGTGTATGATAACTTCGAAACTGCTTCAAGAACAGCAGCAGCGGGAATCACTGCTCGCCAGTGGGCCTGGCTCAAGGCATCTGACCTCAGGCTTGAGGTACAAGATAAGCTTGTTGACCTTCCCTGTCTCGGTGACAATCTCTTTGGAGATAAAATTCAAGAGGCTGTACAACAACTCAAAGATCATACTGAGACACTCAAACAACTGTCTCAAACCCCTCAAGAACCTGCTAACCAACCTTCTCGTCGTCCTCCACGTAGGGATGTGAGACGTTCTTACTACAGGCCATGCAGGTACTACCAACAAACAACTAGGGGTAGATCTACCAGGCCAACACAGCGATCTCAAGCCAGACAATCCAGACCTGCCCATCCACAACCTCCTGCACAGACAGGGCCTGCAACAGGCTTTTGAGGATTATACCAGAGAACAGATTCAACCTTGCAATACCAAGCCAAATCTTCCAGTGGGAGGCAGAATATCCCTTTTTCACAAAAATTGGCAATCCATAACCACAGATCAATGGGTTCTCTCCATTGTCGCCAGAGGTTACAAACTAAATTTCACCTCCATTCCTCCAGAGTTTCCACCAACATCCTGTCATCAACAAAACTCTCAACTTCATCAATTACAAACAGAATTATCCACCCTTCTGAGATCCAAGGCCATTCAACCAGTGCCCCGGACACAGCAGGGCAGAGGATTCTACTCCCAATACTTCCTCATTCCAAAGAAAACAGGAGGCCTACGTCCCATCCTAGACCTCAGAAATCTCAACAAATTTCTAAAGAAAGAAAAGTTCAGAATGGTTTCTCTAGGCACCATGCTTCCACTTCTTCAAGCAAGGGATTGGCTTTGTTCTCTGGATCTTCAAGATGCTTATGCTCACATTCCAATATACCCTCCTCATCGCAAGTTCCTGCGCTTTACGGTAGGCCATCAACATTTCCAATACAGAGTTCTACCATTTGGACTGGCGTCTGCTCCAAGAGTCTTCACAAAATGTCTAGCAGTAATAGCAGGACACTTGCACAAGGAAGGTGTCCATGTTTTTCCATATCTAGACGACTGGCTCATAAAGAGTCCATCTCAAAAAGGAGCAATAACTTCTCTCAACCGAACAATTGCTCTACTTCACTCCATGGGGTTTCTCATCAATTATCAAAAATCCCAAATCATTCCAACTCATCTACTTCAATTCATAGGAGCAGAGTTGAACACAGTTCTAGCAAAGGCCGTTCTACCTATAGAACGAGCAGAGGCCCTCATTCTACTAGCAAAGTCCATTTCCTTAAGGACACAAACCACAGCTCATCAGTTTCTGATACTGCTAGGTCACATGGCCTCCACAGTTCATGTTACTCCTATGGCAAGGCTAGCCATGCGAGTTACCCAATGGACTTTAAGGTCACAATGGATTCAAACCATTCAACCACTTCACTATCCAATTCAAGTGACCCACCAACTAAGATCATCTCTACTTTGGTGGACCAACAAAGACAACCTGTGCAAAGGCCTACCTTTCCAACAACCAGTCCCAGAGATTACTTTAACTACAGATGCATCCACCTTAGGATGGGGAGCTCATGTAGACAATCTCCACACTCAAGGGACTTGGACAAAACTCGAAGCAACATATCAAATCAATTTTCTGGAGCTTCGAGCGATAAGTTATGCACTGCATGCATTCCAGGACTGCCTTTCACACAAGACTATTCTCATCCAAACAGACAACACAGTTGCCATGTGGTACATCAACAAACAGGGAGGTACGGGCTCATATCTCCTTTGTCAAGAAGCTGCACAGATTTGGGGCTGGGCCCTGAATCACTCAATGTTCCTACGAGCCACTTATCTGGCAGGCATACACAATGTAATGGCGGATCGACTCAGTCGTCAATTCCAACCACACGAATGGTCCCTGGATCCTGCAGTAGCAACCAGGATATTTCAACGTTGGGGTCAACCAACAATAGACCTCTTTGCGTCACATCTGAATCACAAAGTGGACAAGTTCTGTTCACTACACAAACAGAACAACCAGCCAGCCAAGGACGCCTTTGCTCGCCCTTGGAATTCAGGCCTACTATACGCGTATCCTCCAATACCGCTCATAACCAAAACTCTAGTGAAGCTACAACAGGACAAGGGCTCCATGATTCTCATAGCCCCATATTGGCCTCGACAAGTATGGTTCCCCACACTGCTAGACCTCTCAGTCAGGGATCCCATTCGTCTGGGAGTAGCTCCCACTCTCATAACTCAGGATCAGGGCCGGTTACGACATCCCAACCTTCAGTCCCTATCCCTGACAGCATGGATGTTGAAAGCTTGATATTACAACCACTCAATCTTTCATCTCACATATCTCAAGTGCTTATAGCTTCACATAAATCTTCCACAAGAAAGAACTATTCTTCTAAATGGAAGCAAAAGATATAAATCCTTTCACTTGCCCCACAGCTTCTCTACTGGAATACTTATACCATCTTTCGGAATCTGGTCTCCAGACTTCATCTGTAAGAGTTCATTTAAGTGCAATCTCTGATTACCATAACAAGATAGGAGATGCACCTATATCCACTCATCCTCTCATAAGTAGATTTATGAGAGTCTAACTCACCTTAAACCACCAATTCGAAAACCCGTCCCAAGCTGGGACCTGAATTTGATACTAACAAGACTCATGCGCTCTCCTTTCGAACCCATCGACTCTTGTAATCTTAAATTTCTCACATGGAAAACTATCTTCCTCATAGCCATTACCTCAGCTAGAAGGGTTAGTGAGTTACAAGCACTTGTCACATACGAACCTTATACAAAATTCCTACATGAAAGAGTGGTTCTCCGTACACAGCCAAAATTCCTTCCCAAGGTAGTTACAGAATTCCACTTGAACCAATCCATAAATTTACCCACATTTTTTCCAAGGCCTCATTCCCATCCAGGAGAAACAGCCTTACACACCCTGGACTGTAAGCATACACTTGCTTTCTACTTAAATCGTACTGCAGTCCACAGAAAATCCACTCAGCTTTTTGTTTCTTATGATCCAAACAAACCGGGTAAAGCAGTGGGTAAACATACCCTATCCAATTGGATAGCAGATTGCATAGAGTTCGGCTATGAACAAGCAGGCCTTCCTCTTCAAGGGTGAGTAAAGGCACGTTCAGTAAGAGCAATGTCAACTTCAGTAGCACATTTTCGTTCAGTGCCAATCCTAGACATATGCAAAGCAGCAACATGGAGTTCTCTTCATACTTTTGCAGCCCACTACTGCTTGGAGAAAGAAGGAAGACAAGATTCAGCCTATGGACAATCTGTCTTAAAGAACTTGTTTCCAGTTTAATCCCAACTCCTTCTACATCCAATGTTTTGTGATCTTCGGCTGACTCATTTCAACAACAATACTTCACTGTTGCCTCAATACAACATGACTCAGCCTCTAGCTCACTATTCACCCATATGTGAGGACTAGCATCCTGCTTGTCCTGGGATAAAGCAAAATTGCTTACCTTGTAATAGGTGTTATCCCAGGACAGCAGGATGTAGTCCTCACAGAACCCACCCGCCATCCCACGGAGTTGGGCCTCAGACTTTTATTATTTTATTTTGCTAACGCTTATGCTATATAACAGACTGAAGAAAGACACCTGTGGCAGAGAATATCATAGCATGCTGGGCATGCTCAGTGGCCTCACAGGGCCAGTCAAAAGTTTCTAGAAACTTTGACAGAAAGCTTTCCCGCCTGGGCTCCGTTCAGTGACGTCACCCATATGTGAGGACTACATCCTGCTGTCCTGGGATAACACCTATTACAAGGTAAGCAATTTTGCTTTGCATACAACCCGCGCCCAACTGCAGGTTATACAGTGCGCTGAGCCCAAAGTGGGGCCCTCAGTCACTTTCAATTACCTCAGGAATTCCAAACCGAGGCATGAGTTATTTTTAACTGTTTCTTAGCAATAGTCTCTGCATCATCCCTTAGCTGTAAGAAATGCCTCTAATCACCCAGTAAATATGCAGGCAACCATGAGAATATATTTTCATTATAACACCTGTTCCATTACAATGAAATCTATTTGCAGTTTCACAAATGGGCCCCGAGGGTGCAACCCGCAATCCTTTTCCTATATTATGGACTGCACAGGTAGAATACCTATGAAATACATTCTGCACTAGGAGCCCACCAATGTGAGATTTTTTTTTTTTTTCCTGGTTTGCTGGCATGGGACTGTGCATGCACAACCCTAGCCAAAAAAGGTGGTAAATAAGGGGCAACAGGTAAAGTATTTGGGCCCCTCCGTAAACCATCAGTGTTATGCTCCTGCCCGCAAGAAGCGTGGGCAGGCTCTTACCTTCTCACAGACAGCCAGTCAGGCTGCTGACGCTGCTTCTCTTTCCTTGAATCAGCTGGGACCGTTCCCGCAGCTCTTGCCATGCGGTCGGCTCCTCTGCTCATGTTCCTGCCTTCCCCCGACGTGCTGCTGCGATCCCGGGACCTTTAGCCAGCAGCGAGACCGTCTCTCCCAGTGCCTGCTTCAGCCCGGGTCCTTGCCTGGCAGGGAGCCGTCCCTGCCGGTGCCTGCAGCTCTCTACTGTGCCTGCAGCCTGCTACAGCTCTCTACTCTCCCTGCAGTCTTACCTCTTCTCCTGGGGCTGTCTTCACGGCATGGAGCCGTTCCTGCAGTCAGCCCTTCTCCTGCTTCTGTTCTCTCACAGTTCCCTGCAGCCAGCACTTCTCTCTGCCGGTGCCTGCAGCCAGCCTTACCTTCTCTGCTTCTGTCCATGCGGCTGGGAGCTGCTCCACTGACCTGCCTTCACCCAGCTCCAGTCCAGGGTTGCTCCGCGGCTTCCTCGGGCCCTCCACATGGCTGAGGACGCCACCAGCTTCCAGCTCTTCTCTCCAGCCTCCTAGGGCGCGAGCGCGCGCCTCTCTGCTCCTCTTAAAGGGCCAGCCAGGTGTGGCCCCCTGCTGACCCCTCCCTGGGCGTTGTCCACCTCAGCCCTACTAAAGGGCTCAGCTTTCAGTGTGTCTTTGCCTTCGCAAGGAGTTGGTCACTCCTGAGATCCTTCACTCCAGGAAGTCGTCTGTGTTCCAGCACTTCTGCAAGGTCCTGTGTTTCGTGTTACCTGTCGGAGCTCCTCGTCCAGTCCTGATGTCTGCCTGCCGTTCCAGTCCCAAGGTCTGTCTCTTGATCCAGTCCTGATGTTCCTGCTGTTCCAGATGTCCATGTTCCAGCCCTGAGGTGTGTCTCCTGTTCCAGTATCTGTGTTCCAGTCCTGATGTTCCTGCTGTTCCAGATATCCTTGTTCCTGATATTGATGCTTTAACCTGCCTTGTGCTGCCAGGAGAGCAGCGTATCCTTGCCTTGTGCTGCCAGGAGTGCAGCGAACCTGCTTCCTCTTTCCTGTGCTCTCCCGCTCTCTGCGTGGTCCGCGACCAGCCTTCCAGGGCTGAGTAGGGCGCGCATGGGACAGGGTGGACTGCGACTCAGTCCCGCGGGTGGCCTGAGTAGGGCGCCCTGAGGGTCAGTGCCCATGTCTACCTTCAGCCCTCGTTCCTGCATCCACCTCTGTGCATCCTGTACCTCGTCCTGAGTCCATGTCTGTTCCTGAGTCCACCTCTATGCATCCTGCACCTCGTTCCTGATTCCACGTATTTGCCTGCCCACGTCTATGCATCCTGCACCTCGTTCCTGAAGTCCACGTCTATGCCTGAGTCTACGTCGTTCCTGAGTCTCGTCTGAATCCATGTTCCAGTCTTCGCTGCCCTGGCCTCCATCCGGCCTGCCGCTTCGTGCCGTACCCTGCGGCAGGTCTGAAAGGGCTAGGAACGGTCGGAGGACTGTTCACAAGACCAACATTGCGTTGTTGGGTCTTCCGAAGCGTGCAGGTCCGGAGGAGGGCCTGTCTTCCATGTCACTCCAGCCCTGCTCCCGTCCAGCCCATGCTCGGGCATGCCACGCCTCCCGCGGCACCTCTTCAGAGCCCTCTGGGGTCGAGCCGTGGCCCAAGGACACACATCACCCAGGAGTGGGATCGCTCTCCTAGCGCTCCACAACAATCAGGTGCATTGCTGCATCCTTGTTTTTGCCACAGTGCATGTTCTGGAGCTGGATCTTATTGCAATGTAAAAAGTTAATCAAAAGTCACTTGTTCACGTACGTGTGAAGAGAGCAAAATGGTTATATTTGTGTCATGAAACAAAGTCTGAGCTGCCTCATGAGCTGCAGCATCAGCAGAGGCATTTTCTTTTGCTTCAAAGGAATCTTCTTTGGAATGCCAGAAACATGTCACCACTGCTAGCTGTTTGGGTAAGAACAAAGCCGTTAGTAATTCTTGTACAAATTCAGAATTCTTAATAGGAGACTTCGAGGAAGTAAGAAACCCTCAGATCTTCCATATAGTTTCAAAATTGTGCTCAACTCCAAAAGCATAGTGGGGTAGATTTTTAAAAACTGCGCGATCGCGTACTTTTGTTTGCGCAGCAGGCGCAAACAAAAGTACGCTGGATTTTATAAGATACGCGCGTAGCCGCGGGTATCTTCTAAAATCCTGGATCGGCGCGCACAAGGCTGCCAATTTTGGGCAGCCGGCGCGCACCAAGCCGCGCAGCCTGTCTCCGTTCCCTACGAGGCCGCTCCAAAATCGGAGCGGCCTCGGAGGGAACTTTCTTTCGCCCTCCCCTCACCTTCCCCTCCCTCCCCCTACCTTTATCCACGGATTTACACCTCCCGGAGGGAGATGTAAATCCACGCGCGCCAGCGGGCTGCTGGCGCGCCGAGACTCGACCCGGGGGAGGTTCCGGAGGGCGCGGCCACGCCTCCGAAATGCCCCAGGCCGAAACCACACCCCCGGTCTCGCCCCCGAAACGCCACGTCATTGGGTCCCGCCCCCGACACGCCCCTTCTAAAACCCCGGGACCTACGCGCGTCCCGGGGCTCTGCGCGCGCCGGCGGCCTATGGAAAATAGGCGCGCCGGCGCGCAAGGCCCTGCTCGCGTAAATCCGGGCGGATTTACGCAAGCAGGGCTTTTAAAATCCGCCTGACTGAGAATAAGAACATAAGAACATAAGAAATTGCCATGCTGGGTCAGACCAAGGGTCCATCAACCCAGCATCCTGTTTCCAACAGAGGCCAAACCAGGCCACAAGAACCTGGCAATTACCCAAACACTAAGAAGATCCCACACTACTGATGCAATTAATAGCAGTGGCTATTCCCTAAGTAAACTTGATTAATAGCTGTTAATGGACTTCTCCTCCAAGAACTTATCCAAACCTTTTTTGAACCCAGGTACACTAACTGCACTAACCACATCCTCTGGCAACAAATTCCAGAGCTTTATTGTGTGTTGATTGAAATAGAATTTTCTCCGATTAGTCTTAAATGTGCTACTTGCTAACTTCATGGAATGCCCCCTAGTCCTATTATTTGAAAGTGTAAATAACCGATTCACATCTACTCGTTCAAGACCTCTCATGATCTTAAAGACCTCTATCATATCCCCCCTCAGCCGTCTCTTCTCCAAGCTGAACAGCACTAACCTCTTCAGCCTTTCCTCATACGGGAGCTATTCCATCCCCTTTATCATTTTGGTTGTCCTTCTCTGTACCTTCTCCATTGCAACTATATCGTTTTTGAGATGCAGCGATCAGAATTGTACACAGTATTCAAGGTGCGGTCTCACCATGGAGCCATATAGAGGCATTATGACATTTTCCGTTTTATTAACCATTCCCTTCCTAATAATTCCTAACATTCTGTTTGCTTTTTTGACTGCTGCAGCACACTGAGCCGACGATTTTAAAGTATTGTCCACTTTGATGCCTAGATCTTTTTCCTGGTTGGTTGTTCCTAATATGGAACCTAACATCGTGTAACTACAGCAAGGGTTATTATTCCCTATATGCAACACCTTGCACTTGTCCACATTAAATTTCATCTGCCATTTGGATGCCCAATCTTCCAGTCTTGCAAGGTCCTCCTGTAATGTATCACAGTCTGCTTGTGATTTAACTACTCTGAATAATTTTTATCAGGGAAGTAAATCAATTTGGCATGTGTGTGGGGGGTGTGAGGAGGGTGGTGGGTGTATTTTATCTGTAAAGGAAATAGTTATCTTCCGGCGAAAAAAGTGCGCGAATGTGTTAAAATGGAAGTGAAACGTGGACCTGGACTGGTGAAATGATTAGTGTAGCATGTGTTAGTGTAAGGTGTAACAGATGGCGCTTACGTCCAGCAGATGTCGCTGTTTTCTGGAAAAAAATGTTAAACCTATTTTACCTGTCACAACCTTCCTGTATGTGAAATGAAGGTTGTGTCCAAATTTGAAAGCAATCGGTTCAGTGGTTTCTGAGATTAGCAATTTTGTCCAAACTATTTAACATTTTTATTTATATAGATTGTAAAACGAATGTATTGTGTCTACAGAAGAAAGAGGATGTGATTGTTGGCAGTAATTAAAATTTACAGCATAAAAAGAATCTTTTTCTGCTTCTGAAAAACTGGTGTGGAAAAGAAAAAATATCTGTAAAACTTCAATATATAGGAAAAGATTTGAGAAATGTTTTTAGAGAATAGATGTGTGAAAGGAAGTATGAATGGTTTGTAAGTATGGGTTGGGATTTTTAGGTTGGTATTCCTTGCTGAGGGTTTGTGTTTGAAATACAGAAATTTTAAAAGAAGGGTGTTCTTTAGAAGATTGTTGGAAAAATAAATAAAGATTATAATATATTATATTTCACTATATGATTTTTTGTTTGTCAATTTTGTGATATATTATTGCTTGCCAGTGTATTTGTATCTTAATAATAGCAATGGCACTTTCTCCATAGGTTCCACTGCCCTTTTTGTGATTCTAGCTCTGCTAGTTTTGATTGCTGCTGTGGTTATATTTAAGAAGAAGAGACTGAGGAGGTGTATACTCAAGGACAGTGAGCTTGCAGGTAAGATAAAATGCACAGGACATGACACACAAAAAAAGTTGTTGCATAAAGAAAATCAGAGCATGAAATATTACCTCATTAAAGCATGCTTGAGTATATTATGCCTCCTTATTTTGGAATAGCTTTGATGAAGACGTCTGTCACTATCTTTGTTCTTACATTCATCAAATTAGAAGCATCATTTATTTCCTTATTGAAATGATTATGAAACATTGCTGTGCTTTTTCTTGTGCCCTCTTTCTGTCTCAGAGGCACAGAGAAGTGTACTCACAGTCATATGGGGTTGCATACTGCTCCTTGCAGCAGAAGGAGCAGGTGGCAACCAGAGTAGAGTTAAGCATGAAAGTTTATAAGCATATTAGAAGCACGTTTTGTACATCTGGGTGCTAAACTATGTCTCTCTTAATAACTTACTGATAATAGAAAGAGTAAACATTTTGCTGTTTTGAAGATTTAATTCAGTGCTCTTTACATTTTTCAGACTATATGAATCTACAGGATATGATTGATTGTGATGAGAGTAATAATGCCTTTCACGATATAAAGCCTACATACAAGAGAAGAGAGTTCACAGCAGCGGAAGAAGATGGAGCTACAAACCAGGATAACTCTGTCACTTCTACAAATAGTGTGAATGAGAACATCCTAAATTATGTACCAAATGCAAATTCTGTTGATCGTGAGATGCTTCTCCACGATTAGAGAAAATAGAAATAATAATTATATTTTCCAAATAAATAAAGAGAATATCCTTTGTTATCTATTTAATTGACTAAAAAAATTACATCAAAGGAAAAAATTGAAGTAAAAAAAAAAAATGTCATGCATTATATACAAATCCCCAAATGCTAGGGGTGGAAGTGGAGTGGCTGGGAAAAGCAAAGGCAAACACAAGAAAAAATAGACTTCACCAGATATAACATAGGAATAAGGAGGACACTTAGCTAATGCCTAGCCAAGGAACCAGATTATAGCTGAACACTAAGAAAAGTCCTGATCTCAAATGTGTCTAAGCCTTTTAGGTTGTTTGACCTTCCAGAAGCTTCTCAAACTGAACAGGATTGTAAAAAGCAAACTAAATACCCTGCTATTTGAGCAATTTTGCTTACCGTAAACAGTGTTTTCCATAGACAGCAGGATGAATTAGCCATGATCTCTCAGTTGACACCCTCTGGTGGCAAGGAATGGACTTCTGTATGGCTTTTTGCTCTACTGAGCATGTACGGCCAGCGCCTTGAAGTCTCTTCATTCTATATCAAAACTAAATACAGTAAGACTAATTTGATCTCCAGGGAGGTGGGTGGGTCGCTCATGGCTAATTCATCCTGCTATCTATGAAAAATACCATTTACAGTAAGCAAACTTGCTCTTTTCCGTCAATAAGCAGTCTGAATTAGCTATGGTCTCTGGGGACTCCCAAGCTGAGAGTTGTGAGAAAAAAATATTAACTGGGAGAGGCAAGACTCGCTTTCCCACCATGCACCCCCACCCTCTCCCTCTTTTAATTTCCCCAAAAACCACAAACCATATTCATTTTGGTTAAATAAAGGCCGCAGTTTATTATAACACTAGCCGTTAAGCCCGTAACAACGGGCTCGGTCCGTTTCCTTCCCACTCCCTCCCCCTCATTCTCCCTCCTCCTCAATCACTCCCCCCTCCCTCTCACCTCCCTCTCTCTCACCTTCCCCTCCCTCTCCCCTTCCCTCCCTCTCACCTCCCTCTCTCTCACCTTCCCCCTCCCCCTCCCTCCCTCTCACCCTCCCACCCCCTCCCTCCCTCTCACCCCCTCCCCCTCTCTCACCCCCTCCCCCCTCTCTCTCACCCCCTCCCCCCTCTCTCTCTCCCCCCCTCCCTCCTCTCTCTCTCTCACCCTCCCTCCCTCTCTCTCTCACCTCCCTCTCTCACACCTCCCTCCCCCTCTCTCTCACACCTCCCTCTCTCTCTCTCTCACCTTCCTCCCTCTCTCTCTCTCTCACCCCTCCCCCTCTCTCTCTCTCACACCTCCCTCCCCCTCTCTCTCTCTCACCTCCCTCTCTCACACCTCCCTCCCTCTCTCTCTCCTCCCTCCCTCTCTCTCTCACTCCCCTCTCTCTCACCTCCCTCTCTCACACCTCCCTCTCTCTCTCACCTTCCCTCCCTCTCACCTTCCCTCCCTCTCACCTCCCTCCCTCTCTCTCACCTTCCCCTCCCTCTGCTCAGTCACTCCCCCTCTCTCAATCCCCTCCCCTCTCTGATCATCCACAATCGGCAGATCTCGGGGGGGGGTGTCCCTCTCGTGCGCGCGGCGCCGCTACTTCTCCTCCCGCTCCTGCCGGCAGATATCGGGGGGGGGGCTGTCACTCCCGCGCGCGTGGCACCGCTGCTTCTCCTCCCGCTCCTGCTCATCTTCGCTACTGCTCCTCCCACTCCTGCTTTGCGGCCGCCGCCGCTCCAGCTTTTCACCTTCGCCGCCGCTCCTGCGGCCCCACCACCATTTTTTTTTTTCGGGCACGCACAGCTCTGACCGACGTGCTCGCCCGCACATGCGCGGTAGAGCTGCTCTCTACTGCGCATTTGCGGGCCGTCGGTCAGAGCCCATTTATAAGGTAGATAACATAACCTGAGCCCCTAACAATTAATACAATATTCAAAATATACCCCCACCCCCATTTACCACATTCTTAATGACTTGCTCCCCACCTCGATCCAGTGGTAGAGCTACCCTGATGTAGTCCATTTGCCTTACCCCGCCTCATACCAGCGTGGGTAAGTACCCTGGTCTCTGAGCTTCGGCCCCCCTCTTGCTCATTGGCCATCTCATGTAGCAGCCCCCACGCTACACAAGATCCCCCCCCCCCCAAATGCCTTTTAACAACACAATAACAAAATCAACCACACGCCACATCCCAGCTCATGGCTCCTCATGTGCCAGCCCCACGGTATTCAACATTTGTGGTGCTAGCACTTCCTCTATGTTCATCTCGCGATGCACACAAGGCCTACCATTTGGAGACTTAAGGGTTGCCCAATTTTTGTGCAGCTGTCTGCAATGAAAAAGCAGGTGATGCATTTAAAAAAATGAATTGTTCTGGTTTCAAAAAATCTTCCCTATCTTAATGCAATCAGAATAACTTCCCCAGCTTCCACAGAAGATTCTGAATCCCAAGAATAAATGTTTTACAGTGGGATCCGGTAGATCGAGACGTGACTATACAACACCCATTTTTCCCAACTGGGCTACATCTTGAATACTCATCCCCACTCCTACTGAGAAATCAGACATCCAAAATTCAAAATCCCAAGAATTATTGGATTACAGTTGGCTCTGGCAGAGTAAGGCTTATGAAGAAGAGACACCCGCTCTATCATCTGATACCCTTACATAATGCATTTTGTGCTTTAGGAAATGAAGAAGCCCCATCAACATAACATGAAATGATGTTTGAAAGGGAGGTAGTCACCCAATGCACCCAGAAACCCTTCAATGTGGTCAAATGTCATAAACAAAAAGCTGCTTATGCTGGGAAACTCAGTCATCAAAGGAACCAATTTGGGAACTCAATTTGATGGGGACATAATGGTTAAAAACATTCCAGGATCCCCAATTAATAGAAATGCAAACCAGATGGTCAATGCAATTTTAGAAGAAAGTAAGAACTCTGATATCAATGTTATCATACATCTGGGGACCAATGACTTTACTAGAAATGGTGTCCACAAAGTACAGGATGATTTCCAAAATCTAGGGGAGAAGATTAGACACTTGGCAAAAACTATTGCCTTTTTCAGAAGTACTACCTGTTCAGGGAAAGGAAAGGTTATACCATATAGATAATTTCAATGTCTGGCTCAAAACCTGGTATAAGGAAAATGGTTTTGGATACATTGGAGGCTGGGGTAATGTATGGAGCAATAAAAGATTATATGGTCAAGATGGCAGTAAGCCTTTTTTCAGTTATATAACTTTGGTGTGTGTCGTGCATGTAGGAATAGTCAAGGAAAAAGATAAATAATTTTTAATAGTGATGTGCATAATTTTGTTTAGCAACTTAAAAAACTATTTTCAATAAAATACATTTATTTTTTGTACAATAAGCAACATCAGCATATATTGGAAGGAGGTTGGCAGTTAATGATTATAAAGACAGTGGGAAGCTTATTACTGGGTGGTAATTGACTATATTTGAAACCAACTCCTTTCAAAATAATTTTCAATTTTTTAATATACAAAAAATGTATTCTTTCAGATAAAAAGCACTATTAATTATGGCAAATTATTAAAAAAAATTTTAGATAAAAAAAGAGAAAAGATGTTTTTTTGTTTGGGATACTAGAAGCTGTGAGTTTTGTTAGCTACATTTGTCTGTGGCAGAAAAGAGGATGCTAATTGAAAAATTCAGATCATATATTAAAAGCCATTTAAACTAGGAAGCGGGGTTGGCAGGAGGTAATCCCAAGGACATTCTCTCTCTTCTGTGGCTCACCACTAAGCCTGGCATGCAGTCTGTGCTTGAGCAGCACTACCCATTTCCCTCTTACAAACCTTACATGAAACTTCACCTAAAAGCTCTCCAAAAAAAACAAAGTAATCCCAAATGATATTAACGCTGAATAAATTTAGGCTTCAGATTGAAGAAAGAGCATTCCACCTGAACAGGGTCTTGACCCCTGGAACCTCAGATTAAAAGTCTGATGCTCTACAGACTGAGCTACTCAGGTGGCTTGTGAATTTCCCATGTCACCCCCATACAAAACAGGAAGAGGAAACGGAATGTCACAAAATTAATCAGTTCACTAAAGAAGAAAAACTGAATACAATGAACAGCTGAAAAGCTATGACTACAAATACTCATAGTCTGGGCAACAAAATTCCAGACCTGCAGGCCTAATGGTGGAGTTAGACTTGGACATTATTGCTGTTACAGAAACCTGGTTCACTGATTATAATTAGGATGAAGACATCCCAGGCTATAACTTGATAAGAAACGACAGAGAGGACAGAAAATGGGGAGGAGTAGCTCTTTATGTAAAAAAACAAAAAAAAAAAAATCCAAGCAACTGAATTGCAAGGGACATGGGGTAGAGAAGAAGCATTGTAGACTATCCTAAAAAATAAAAATAAAAAAAGAAGATGATGCTTCCATTTTACTGGTGTGATCTTCTACAGGACATCGACTCAAACAGAAGAACTGGACAGAGAACTCATTGAAGACATCCAAATGATGGGAAAGAAGTAGTGTTGCTTGTTGGAGATTTTAATCTGCCAGATGTGGATTGGAGTATTTCTTCTGTGGAATCTATGAGAAGTAGAGAGACAGTGAATGCTCTTCAAGGGGCTCTGCTCAAAGAAATGGCAATGGAACCCACAAGGGAAAGTATGATACTCAATCTGGTGCTCACTAATGGTGATAATGTCTCTAATGTTCAGGTAGGGGTTCACCTGAGCATCCGTGATCATTAGACGGTGTGATTTGATTTTGCAAATAGGATATGAAGAAGTCACACGAAGACCCAAGTTATGAATTTCAAAACTATGGACTTTGTCAAAATGGGGATATACCTGGAGGAAGAACTGGAAGACTGGAAACTAATGGGTGAGGTGGAACAACAGTGGGCCAATTTAAAAGGAGCTATTACAAAGGCAATAAATCTATATGTTAGAAAAGTAAGCAAGAGCTCAGAAATATTCTGGCAGGTCCACTGAAGGACCTGTTCAATAGCCCCTGGAAACAGGAGTGGTGCCATGAGATTGGAGAAGAGCGGTCCCACTTCACGAGAGTGGTAACAGAGAGGAGGCCGGAAACTACAGGTCAGTTAGCCTCACCTCAGTGGTTGTAAAATTAATGGAGGCTGCAGAAGGAAAGAATAGTGAACTATCTACAATCCGGGGGGTTGCTGAACCCGAGGCAGCATGGATTCACCAGGGAAAGGTCTTGTCAGACAAATGTGATTGATTTGTTTGATTGGGTGACTAAATTGGATTGAGGAAGAGCGCTCAATGTGATCTACTTGGATTTCAGCAAAGCTTTTGATATTGTCCTGCATAGGAGGCTTGTGAATAAAAGGAGAAGCTTGGGAATGAGTTCCAAGGTAGTGGCATGGATTAAGAACATAAGAACATAAGAAAATGCCATACTGGGTCAGACCAAGGGTCCATCAAGCCCAGCATCCTGTTTCCAACAGTGGCCAATCCAGGCCATAAGAACCTGGCAAGTACCCAAAAACTAAGTCTATTCCATGTTACCATTGCTAATGGCAGTGGCTATTCTCTAAGTGAACTTAATAGCAGGTAATGGACTTCTCCTCCAAGAACTTATCCAATCCTTTTTTAAACACAGCTATACTAACTGCACTAACCACATCCTCTGGCAACAAATTCCAGAGTTTAATTGTGCGTTGAGTAAAAAAAACCTTTCTCTGATTAGTTTTAAATGTGCCCCATGCTAACTTCATGGAGTGCCCCCTAGTCTTTCTACTATCTGAAAGAGTAAATAACCGATTCACATCTACCCGTTCTAGACCTCTCATGATTTTAAACACCTCTATCATATCCCCCCTCAGTCGTCTCTTCTCCAAGCTGAAAAGTCCTAACCTCTTTAGTCTTTCCTCATAGGGGAGTTGTTCCATTCCCCTTATCATTTTGGTAGCCCTTCTCTGTACCTTCTCCATCACAATTATATCTTTTTTGAGATGCGGCGCCCAGAATTGTACACAGTATTCAAGGTGAGGTCTCACCATGGAGCGATACAGAGGCATTATGACATTTTCCATTTTATTCACCAGTCCCTTTCTAATAATTCCCAACATTCTGTTTGCTTTTTTGACTGCCGCAGCACACTGAACCGACGATTTCAATGAGTTATCCACTATGACACCTAGATCTCTTTCTTGGGTTGTAGCACCAACCCAACATTGTGTAATTATAGCATGGGTTATTTTTCCCTATATGCATCACCTTGCACTTATCCACATTAAATTTCATCTGTCATTTGGATGCCCAATTTTCCAGTCTCACAAGGTCTTCCTGCAATTTATCACAATCTGCTTGTGATTTAACTACTCTGAACAATTTTGTGTCATCTGCAAATTTGATTATCTCACTCATCATATTTCTTTCCAGATCATTTATAAATATATTGAAAAGTAAGGGTCCCAATACAGATCCCTGAGGCACTCCACTGTCCACTCCCTTCCACTGAGAAAATTGTCCATTTAATCCTACTCTCTGTTTCCTGTCTTTTAGCCAGTTTGCAATCCATGAAAGGACATCACCACCTATCCCATGACTTTTTACTTTTCCTAGAAGCCTCTCATGAGGAACTTTGTCAAACGCCTTCTGAAAATCCAAGTATACTATATCTACCGGTTCACCTTTATCCACATATTTATTAACTCCTTCAAAAAAGTGAAGCAGATTTGTGAGGCAAGAATTGCCCTGGGTAAAGCCATGCTGACTTTGTTCCATTAAACCATGTCTTTCTATATGTTCTGTGATTTTGATGTTTAGAACACTTTCCACTATTTTTCCTGGCACTGAAGTCAGGCTAACCGGTCTGTAGTTTCCCGGATCGCCCCTGGAGCCCTGTTTAAATATTGGGGTTACATTTGCTATCCTCCAGTCTTCAGGTACAATGGATGATTTTAATGATAAGTTACAAATTTTTACTAATAGGTCTGAAATTTCATTTTTTAGTTCCTTCAGAACTCTGGGGTATATACCATCCGGTCCGGGTGATTTACTACTCTTCAGTTTGTCAATCAGGCCTACCACATCTTCTAGGTTCATCGTGAATTGATTCAGTCCATCTGAATCATTACCCTTGAAAACCTTCTCCATTACGGGTACCTCCCCAACATCCTCTTCAGTAAACACCGAAGCAAAGAAATCATTTAATCTTTCCGCGATGGCCTTATCTTCTCTAAGTGCCCCTTTAACCCCTTGATCATCTAACGGTCCAACTGACTCCCTCACAGGCTTTCTGCTTCGGATATATTTTTAAAAGTTTTTACTGTGAGTTTTTGCCTCTACAGCCAACTTCTTTTCAAATTCTCTCTTAGCCTGTCTTATCAATGTCTTACATTTAACTTGCCAACATTTATGCGTTATCCTATTTTCTTCTGTTGGATCCTTCTTCCAATTTTTGAATGAAGATCTTTTGGCTAAAATAGCTTCTTTCACCTCCCCTTTTAACCATGCCGGTAATCATTTTGCCTTCTTTCCACCTTTCTTAGTGTGTGGAATAATCTAGAATGTGCTTCTAGAATGGTATTTTTTAACAATGACCACGCCTCTTGGACGTTTTTTACTGTTGTAGCTGCTCCTTTCAGTTTTTTTCTAACAATTTTTCTCATTTTATCAAAGTTTCCCTTTTGAAAGTTTAGCACGAGAGCCTTGGATTTGCACACTGTTCCTCTTCCAGTCATTAAATCAAATTTGATCATATTATGATCACTATTGCCAAGTGGCCCCACCACCGTTACCGTTTACTGAAAGGAGGCAGAGAATATGGTAAATGGGACATACTCCAAAGAGAAAATCGTGTATAGTGGAGTGCCATAGGGTTCAGTATTGGGGCTGGTTCTGTTCAATATCTTTGTAAGCGACATTGAGGAAGGGATAGAAGGTAAAATATGTATATTTGCGGATGCTACTAAGATTTTCAATAGGGTGGACATGCCTGAAGAAGTAGAGAGAATGAAATATGATTTAAGAAAGCTTAAAGAGTGGTCAAAGACTTGAAAGCTGGGATTCAATGCCAAGAAGTACAGTCTCATGCATCGAAAAGAGCTGTATGTGATGGGGTATGAAAGACTGATGTGCATGGACCAATAGAGGGGCTAATAGTGTCTGGAGATCTGAAGATGGTGAAGCCATGTGACAAAGCAATAGCTAAAGCCAGTAGAATGCTGGGCTACATAGAGAGAGAAATAACTAGTAAGAAAAAGGAGGTGATACTGCCCTTGTACAGGTTCTTAGTGAGACCTCACCTGGAATACGGTGTTCAGTTCTGGAGTCTGTATCTCAAAAGGGACAAAAATTGGATAGAGGTAGTCCAGAGAACAGCAACCAAAATGGTGTGGGGTCTGTATGAGAAGACCTATGAGAAAAGGCTGAAGGATTTGAATATGTATACACTTGAAGAGAGGAGATGCAGGGGAGATATGATACAGACTTTCAGATACCTGAAAGGTTTTAATGATGCACAATTGACAACCCTTTTCTGATGGAAAGGAATCAGTAGAACTAGGGGTCACGAAATTAGCTATGAGAGAAGTCCATTCATTGCCACCAGAGGGTGTCAACTCAGAGGCTATGGCTAATTCAGACTGCTTATTAACAGAAATGCAAGTTTCCTGTGAAATGTATTTAAGAAAACAACTCTGTCCTAACTGAATAACCCTCAAACACATAGGGGCAGATTTTCAAAGGCTACGCGCGTAACCCAAGAAAATTTGCCCCTGCGCGTGCTGAGCCTATTTTGCATAGGCTGGGCAGCGCGCACAAGCCCCAAGACACACGTATGTCCCGGGGCTTGCAAAAAGGGGCGGTCTGGGGGCATGGCGGCAGTCCGGGGGCGGGGTCGAGTGCTCCAGCACAGTGGCCTGTGCCGGGGCATGGCGTGTCGGCGTGCACAAGTTATGCCTGCCTGGTGCAGGCGTAACTTTTTCAACAAAGGTGGGGGGGGGATTTAGTTAGGGCTGGGGGGTGGGTTAGATAGGGGAAGGGAGGGGAAGGTGGGGGGGGCTGGAGAAAAATTTCCCTTCAAGGCCACTCCGATTTCGGAGTGGCCTTGGAGGGAACGGGGAAAGCCATCGGGGCTCCCCTCGGGCTCGGCACGCGCAAGGTACACATGTGTATACCCCCCTTGCGTGCGCCGACCCTGGATTTTATAACATGTGTGTGGCGGTGCGCGCATGTTATAAAATCGGGCATAGATTTGTTCATGCCGGGTTGCGCGAACAAATCTACGCCCGCGCATACGTTTTAAAATCTGGCCCATAGCAAGAAACATTCTTTTATTATCGAGACTGACCTTACAGAGACCTGTAAAAACCCTGATCTGCTTAAAAATATAGCATCTTTATTGCAAACCGCCCCCCCCCCCCACACACACACCCCCACAGTCTCTTCTTGAAGCCTGAGTACCTACCTGGTTAATACCCTATTTTCAGGCCTTTATTTCTATTTTATACTAAATGCATAATTGTTTTCTATAGTGCTCTTGCACGTATCATAAGAAATGCCACACTATGTCAGACCAATGGTCCACTGAGCAGAGCATCCTGCTGATTGTAGCCCCCTTCTCTAGGTCGCTTGAAAAAGAACCCAACAGAACCTGCTATTTAATTCTGGCTCCCAGCAATAACAGGTGCCAATCCCAAAGCCTATGTAATAGTTGTTAATGGTTCTGTCCTCCAGAAACTGGCCAAACATCTTTTTAAAAAGTTATTGCTAAATAATTTTGACCACATCCTCCAGCTACAAATGTCATCTTCCATTGACTGAAAAAAAAACAATGCTTTCTTAAATTTGTTTTAAATCTGTTCCCACTTCATTTCATGGAATGTGGCCTAGTCCTAGTATTATTTGAAAGTATAAACAGTTGTCCCCTATCTGCTTGTCCCACAATACCCATAACTTGAGTCCCCAATAAGGGAGAGGAAGGACCACATCATTTGGAAGCAAGAAAGGGAAAACCAAATTCCAGGATATCATTACACTCCAGTCTATCTAAACATTAAGCCTGGAGCCTAGGAGTTATGGAGGACCACCTATGGTCTCATCACTTTTGGAGACTAATTAAATGTTTTAAATGCTTTCACCTGTTTAGGATCATGGATATTATATCTTATTGTCTGAAGGGTAATCAAACAGATAGATATAGATAGAGTATATGTCCATCAAGTAGCCATTCTGCAACCAGTGGCTCAGAGTCATCCTTATTTTTCTCTTCAAGTTAGTGAAAGGAGCAAGCATACACATACACATGCATATGGGCACAGAGAGGTGCATGCCCTCCACCCAGAAGGACACAGAGATATCTCATATCCAGACATACACAGATCCAGAGATCCAGACACAGAGAGACAAAAACACCCCACAGTCACATAGGCACAGAGGCACGAACATACCACCCCTAGACAGAAAAACACAGACACCAGAGATAGACACATTACAGACAGATTCGGGAACAGAGAAGCATAGAGACACAGAGGCATAAGCCACATAGTACAGCAAGCCAGACAAACACAGAGACACACACAGGGACAGACTCCTGTGCAGCCCTGTATTTGTCAGTAGGCACCCATTATGCTTGTGCCTACAGTGGCAAATATTTAGGGACAGTAGGTTCACCAAGATTTGCTGCCTTCCAGCCAGTGGCATAGCCAGAACTGATTTTTTGGGTGGGCACAAGGTTAACATGGGTGGGCTGTAGGCATGCAGGTCTGATACCTACTAGTTGTATTCTTATTGATAATGCCATACACTGCAGCCTACAATGGCTTTCTAATTAATTTGCAACAGCCATTATGTATCATGCGTGAAAAGTTTACCTCAATTATTTCAAGTACTTACCAGCATTAAAAATTCCTAATTAATCATATAAATTTATTTTATATTTATTGCAGTTTACAAATGCACAAGTATATCATGTAAAAAACAAAGAAAACAAACAAACAGATCCAACCAATCGTGTAATAAAACAAAAAATCAATGTATTCTTTCATGAATCTCTTTGCAGAAAGCCAGAAATCATCATAACCACAATAAAATAGCATTAATCATTAGAACAGGTGCAGAGCAGCGCTAGGACAATTCACATTACAATCAACATGAAAAAAAATTCAAATTCCGGTGTCACCTCAGCAAAAAAAAATCCCTCCATTGCTAACCATTTTGTGAAGTAACACAAACTCCTGCAAAAAAAGAGAAATCTGAAACCTTGCCATACCATACAGTCACAGCACTGACTCTCAGAACTCAAATAACAGTAACCTTATGAAAAAGCAGCTATTGCAAATACTACACTGGGCCCTAGAACATTAATACATCACCTACTGGAATAACAGAACAAGTTGGACTATTACAGAGAAACTAAACACTAGCAGAAATATTGCACTTCAGTCACACACATACAGGCAAAACAGAGTCAGACCCTTAACTAATATAGAAATAAGAGACTACAAATTAGAAACGCAAACATGCAGACAAAACCAAAATAAAAAGCCTGAGAAACTAGACTCTGAACAGTGGAATGCTGAAGAAACAGTAAAACACAAAAATATAAGAAATGCACATTCCCAATGATAGCATATTCCAATTGCTAAAATCTCAAAATTTTTTTTTTTACCTTGTTGTCTGATCTTTGTATTTTTCTAATCAGTTAGTCCCAGTCTCTTTTCCTCCCACTTTTCCCTTGTCTGTCATTTCCTAATTTCTTTTTAGGGTTTCTCTTCTCGTTCTGTTTCTTCTCCTACTGTCTTCTTCCCTTCCTCCCTCCCTCATGCACACACACACACAGACTCATGCTTTCTCTCACAGACTCCCTCATGCACACAAGCTTGCACTCTCATATGTTCTCCCCCCCAAGCTTTCACTCTCACATTCTCTATACATACACACATACAAGCTCTCACTATCACATGCTCTACCACAAACACAAGCTCTCATCATATACTCTCCTCCCACACATACACAAGCTCTCTCTCATTCTCTACACACACACATAAATGCTCTCACTCTAACATGCTCTACCATAAGAACATAAGAAATTGCCATGCTGGGTCAGACCAAGGGTCCATCAAGCCCAGCATCCTGTTTCCAACAGAGGCCAAACCAGGCCACAAGAACCTGGCAATTATCCAAACACTAAGAAGATCCCATGCTACTGATGCAATTAATAGCAGTGGCTATTCCCTAAGTAAACTTGATTAATAGCCATTAATGGACTTCTCCAAGAACTTATCCAAACCTTTTTTGAACCCAGCTACAGAGAGGAGGCCGGAAACTACATGCACTAACCACATCCTCTGGCAACACATTCCAGAGCTTTATTGTGCATTGACTGAAAAAGAATGTTCTCCGATTAATCTTAAATGTGCTACTTACTAACTTCATGGAATGCCCCCTAGTCCTTCTATTATTCAAAAGTGTAAATAACTGAGTCACATCTACTTGTTCAAGACCTCTCATAATCTTAAAGACCTCTATCATATCCCCCCTCAGCTGTCTCTTCTTCAAGCTGAACAGCCTAACCTCTTCAGCCTTTCCTCATAGGGGAGCTGTTCCATCCCCGTTATCATTTTGGTTGCCCTTCTCTGTACCTTCTCCATCGCAACTATATCTTTTTGTTGTTAAAGCTCTGTTGTTAAAGCTGGGAATTAGCAATCTGTTATTAGAGCTCTGTTGTTAAAACTGAGAAATAGCAATCTGTTATTAACGGAATTGCAGGAGATAGCAATCTGTTATTATTTAAAATAGTTGTGGGTGGATCCTTGGACCAGTGGGAGGTGACCACGCCCTCAGGGGAGCTCCCGAGAGGGACCGCTGGTCAGGATTAGTGTAGGAGACAGACACACACAAGTTCTTTTATTAGACAATATATTAAACCACCAGAAGTGGCAGTAGTGAGATGGAAGCGCCCGGCTGGGCTGTAGTCCCTCAGGTATTGGAACAGCGATCCCAAGGTGGCTTAGCTGTAGAGAAACTAAGTAAGTGAGTAGTTAGGATATGCAGAGTTCTGGAGCAAGTCCTTAATGATAACACTCACACCATAGTCTCTTGAGGCAGCCCAGGAGTTGGAATGCAGTAGGCCCTCGAGGAGCGAGTACCTGGTCCCAGGGAAAGCTCTGAGAGGTAGATGGAAACTCACTAATGTTGTAAGCAGCGATGACTTCTTAGCAGAAGTGGTATTCAGGAGCTGGTCCGGGACGTGGGCCCTCGAAGAGCGAGTACCGGTTCCGTACTGCGACCTGAAAAGAAAAAGAGAGAGCGAGGCCCCCGAGGAGCGGGTACCTCTAGTGAAGTCCGAGGAGGCAGAGTAGATAGGTTTGCAGAGAGCGAATTCCATCCGCAGCAACCTGGAGGAAGCGAACCCTTGCTAACTCGTCTTGTTAGCGAAAACTGAGACCTTAAATATCTGGAACTGATGACATCATCTCAGGGGGACACCCCTGAGGTTCGCACCAACGCCGGTGCATCAGTCGGGCCGCGCGCGCGCCCTCAGGCATCTAGTCAACATGGCGGCTTGCAGCGTCGAGCCGGTCCGGGAACACTGGAGGAGGATGGCCTGGAGACGCCGCAGCAGCTAGCCTTCCATCAACCCCGGAGGGAGTCGCCAACGAGGTAAGGTGGGCAGAGCAGAGATGTCAGACAGCGATGGACGCAACACTTTTTTGAGATGCGGCGACCAGAATTGTACACAGTGTACAAGGTGCGGTCTCACCATGGAGTGATATAGAGGCATTATGACATTTTCTGTTTTATTAATCATTCCCTTCCTAATAATACCTAACATTCTGTTTGCTTTTTTGACCGCTGCAGCACACTGAGCCGACGATTTTAAAGTATTATCCACTATGATGCCTAGATCTTTTTCCTGAGTGGTAGCTCCAAATATGGAACCTAACATCATGTAACTACAGCAAGGGTTATTTTTCCTTATATGCAACACCTTGCACTTGTCCACATTAAATTTCATCTGCCATTTGGATGCCCAATCTTCCAGTCTTACAAGGTCCTCCTGTAATTTATCACAGTCCGCTTGTGATTTAACTACTCTGAATAATTTTGTATTATCCACAAATTTGATAACCTCACTCGACATATTCCTTTCCAGATCATTTATATATATATTGAAAAGCACCGGTCCAATTACAGATCCCTGAGGCACTCCACTGTT
This sequence comes from Rhinatrema bivittatum, assembly GCF_901001135.1. Lineage (NCBI taxonomy): Eukaryota > Metazoa > Chordata > Amphibia > Gymnophiona > Rhinatrematidae > Rhinatrema > Rhinatrema bivittatum. Next base: position 28,889,523 of record NC_042624.1, on the reverse strand, counting down.
TACCCTTTTCCACTGAGAAAATTGACCATTTAATCCTATTCTCTGTTTCCTGTCTTTTAACCAGTTTGTAATCCATGAAAGGACATTGCCTCATATGCCATGACTTTTTAGTTTTTGTAGAAGCCTCTCATGAGGGACTTTGTCAAACGCCTTCTGAAAATCCAAATACACTACATCTACCGGTTCACCTTTATCCACATATTTATTAACCCCTTCAAAAAATGAAGCAGATTTGTTAGGCAAGACTTCCCTTGGATAAATCCATGTTGACTGTGTTCCATTAAACCATGTCTTTCTATATGCTCTACGATTTTGATCTTGAGAATAGTTTCCACTATTTTTCCCGGCACTGAAGTCAGGCTCACTGGTCTATAGTTACCCGGATCGCCTCATGATCCTTTTTTAAATATTGGGGATACCTTGGCCACCCTCCAGTCTTCAGGTACAATGGATGATTACATGCTCTACCACAAACACAAGCTCTCACTCTCACCCAGGTTTCTATTCTTATCCATACACAGATGCACTCTCAGACTCCCATTCTTATCCACAGACAGCTGCACACTCAGGTTCCCAGTCTCACACACGCCCAGGCTCCCATTCCCGCATCTTGTGTACTGTCTACTAGAGATGTGAATCATGTCATCGATCGTCTTAATGATCGATTTCGGCTGGGAGGGGGAGGGAATCGTATTGTCGCTGTTTGGAAGTTTAAATTATCGTGAAAATCGTTAAAATCGTGAACCGGCACGCTAAAACACCCTAAAACCCACCCCGACCCTTTCAAATAAATCCCCCACCCTCCCGAACCCCCCCAAAATGCCTTAAATTACCTGGGGGTCCAGCGGGGGTCCGGAACGACCTCCTGCAATCGAATCGTGTTTTCTTCAGCCGGCGCCATTTTGCGCCGCCATTTTGCAAAATGGCGCCGGCCATAGACCAACACGATTCGACTGCAGGAGGTCGTTCCGGACCCCCGCTGGACTTTGGCAAGTCTTGTGGGGGTCAGGAGGCCCCCCCCAAGCTGGCCAAAAGTCCCTGGGGGTCCAGCGGGGGTCCGGGAGCGATCTCCTGCCGCGAATCGTTTTTCCGTATGGAAAATGGCGCCGGCAGGAGATCAACTGCAGGAGGTCGCTCCGGACCCCCGCTGGACTTTTGGCACGTCTTGTGGGGGTCAGGAGGCCCCCACCAAGCTGGCCAAAAGTCCCTGGGGGTCCGGGAGCGATCTGCTGCCGCGAATCGCAAAATCGATTCGCGGCAGCAGATCGCTCCCGGACCCCCAGGGACTTTTGGCCAGCTTGGTGGGGGCCTCCTGACCCCCACAAGACGTGCCAAAAGTCCAGCGGGGGTCCGGAGCAACCTCCTGCAGTCGATCCTGCAGTCGATCTCCTGCCGGCATCATTTTCCGTACGGAAAAACGATTCGAGGCAGGAGATCGCTCCCGGACCCCCGCTGGACCCCCAGGGACTTTTGGCCAGCTTGGGGGGGCCTCCTGACCCCCACAAGACGTGCCAAAAGTCCAGCGGGGGTCCGGAGCAACCTCCTGCAGTCGATCCTGCAGTCGATCTCCTGCCGGCGTCATTTTCCGTACAGAAAAACGATTCGAGGCAGGAGATCGCTCCCGGACCCCCGCTGGACCCCCAGGGACTTTTGGCCAGCTTGGGGGGGCCTCCTGACCCCCACAAGACTTGCCAAAAGTCCAGCGGGGGTCCGGAACGACCTCCTGCAGTCGAATCGTGTTGGTCTATGGCCGGCGCCATTTTGCGCCGCCATTTTGCAAAATGGCGGCACAAAATGGCGCCGGCTGAAGACAACACGATTCGATTGCAGGAGGTCGTTCCGGACCCCCGCTGGACCCCCAGGTAATTTAAGGCATTTTGGGGGGGTTCGGGAGGGTGGGGGATTTATTTGAAAGGGTCGGGGAGGGTTTTAGGGTGTTTTAGTGTGCCGGTTTTCCCGCCCTCCCCCTTCCCCTCCCCCTTCTCCCGATTTACGATTTTTTGACGATAAATCAGGGGAATTCTTATTGTATCGTGGCTCTAACGATTTTTAACGATTTAAAATATATCGGACGATATTTTAAATCGTTAAAAAACGATTCACATCCCTACTGTCTACAGTTCTAATCGCTGCATCTCAAAAAAGATGAAGGTACAGAGAAGGGCAACAAAATGATAAAGGGAATGGAACAGCTGCCCTATGAGGAAAGGCTGAAAAGGTTATTGCTGTTCAGCTTGGAGAAGAGATGACTGAGGGGGGGATATGATAGAGGACTTTAAAATCATGAAAGGTCTAGAATGGGTAAATGTGAATTGGTTATTTACTCTTTCGGAGAATAGAAGGTCTAGGGGGCACTCCATGAAGTTAGCAAGGAGCACATTTAAAACTAATCAGAGAAAATTGTTTCACTCAATGTAGAATTGAGCTCTGGAATTTTCTGCCAGAGAATGTGGTTAGTGCAGTTAGTGTAGCTGGGTTTAAAAAAGGTTTGGATAAGTTCTTGGAGGAGGAGTCCATTAACTGCTATTGATCAAGTTGACTTAGGGAATAGCCATTGTTATTACAGTAGCATGGGATATACTGAGGGGGTAATTTTCAAAGGAGTTACACATGTAAATGTGACATACTATCGTAGCAATTTTCAAAAGCTATTTACTCGAGTAAAGTGCACTTACTTGAGTAAATCCTATGGACAATTCAATGGCATATATTGTAGCAATTTTGAAAAGCCCACTTACTTGAGTAAAGTGTATTTACTCGAGCAAAAACCAGTTTTGCTCGAGTAAATGCTTTTGAAAATCTGGCCCTTAGTGTTTGAGTACTTGCCAGGTACTTGTAGCCTGGATTGGCCACTCTTGGAAACAGGATGCTGGGCTTGATGGACTCTTGATCTGATCCAGTATGGCAATTTCTTATGTTCTTATTCTCAAACCCCCCCCCACACACATACACACCCAGGTTCCCATTCTAATCCACATACACCCCCAGGTTCCCATTTTAATCCACACACACACACACACACACACACACACAGGTTCCCATTCTAATCCACACACACACACCCAGGCTTCCATTCTCACCCACATACACACATTCAAGCTCCCATTCTCACCCACTCACGTATGGGGCCTTTTCATTAGGCATAGCCAAAGTCCTACTTCCGCTGTCGTGGGGATGGGATCTCGCGATGGCTTTGCTGCTCTGGCACTCCTCTTCACTGTCATGAGAATGGGATCCCGCGATGGCCTTGCTGCTCCAGTGTCAGATAGCCCTGGTTGGATGGGCCTGAGCCCAAAGTGGGTGGGCCATGGTCCACCCAGGCTCACCCGTGGCTACTCCACAGCTTCCAGCTCTGCTGAATGTAATTCAGCAGAAAACTGCTCTCTGGTAGGTGTGTGGTATGTGTGTGTGTGAAAGCACCAAAAGTGCCTAAGGGCAGCAAAATCTTAAATCTGTCCCTGCCCACACCCAAACAGACAGGCCACACTTCACAATGGCAAGAACTGGAAAATGTAAAAAAAGAAAAAAGAAAAAAAATGATAGTCAAAATTTTTTAGGAGTTTAAAAAAACTTCATCCCACCTTGCCCAATTTTTTTTTTCTGTTTTCACTCATTTGTCTTGTTCTCTCTATTTTTGTATTTTTCTTAGTTTGCTTTTATTTATTTTATCATGTTTTGATTTAACAATCTTTTTTTTTTACACTTTTTGTCTTTATTATCCTTTCCCCATTCATGATTATCTTTATTATCCTTTATTATCTTTATTATTCTTTTTGTCTTTATTATCCTTTCCTCTCATTCTGTCTGGCCTCTTTGTCTATTTCCCTCCTTTACCTCACCACTTCTTTTCTCTGGGTGGGCAACAGCTGTGGTCTCTCTCCCCCTGGGGTAGGGTCCCAGCAATAACAGGAACTTCTCCTGGGCTGAAGCTTGAGTGTGGCAGCTCTTCTTGGGTTCTACATCACTGCAGTGGTTCCTCCCATGTCCAGTTCTGCCGCAGAGTAAGTAGCTCCCTGCCCAGGCCTGCCACAGCTAGCTGCTTCTCTCTCCAGCCCAGCAAAAGACATGTTTGGTTCGGTCATAGCATGCAATGATATTATTATGCTCTTGCAGCTTCCTTCCTCCTGAGCTTGCAGTGCCTTCACAGCAAGGACTCAAAAGTGTAGCCAAATTTTTTTCCCTGATTGGGCAGCCAGTGTGCCCCTTCAGGTTCTTCACGCCTCTTAGTTTGGTCACCCCTGTCTTAAGAATATCTGATCACCAGGGAAATAGCCAGAGCTTGCAAGGTAATAGATTCTTTATGCCACTTTTGTGTTTGGCTAAAAACATCAGGGAAAACCCAGATTATAAACTCCCAAAAAAGATTTCTGGTGAAAAAAAAGAACCGCAAAATCATGCTTTTATGCTGAAGGAAAATTAGAGTCACAAAATGAATAGCCAATTTCACCTCTTTGGAGACAGATCTTTCCAAGAGACTTAGGCACATACATTTGGCAACTTGTGTAAGTTTATGCTTAAGCATCTTACGTGATAATAAACATGTGTAGTGCTGGGTGGGAGGTCTGGATGAACTGAGGGGAGTTCAGGCTGAAAAACCAGGATAGTCTATGATCTGGAGAAGGACTGGGTGAACTGGTGAAGTAATTGGTAAACTGCTAATTTCAATTATGCACTCATGACTTGCATGTGTAAATCATGTTTTATAAGAGTAAGTCCTTTGGGCTGGATTTTCAAAAGGTTACGCACGCCAGGCCTATAAACCCGGGACGCGTGAAAGTCCTGGGGCTTGCTGCTGTGCCAGGGATCGCGTGCCGGCAGTTGGCTGGCGCACACAACTTCAGCCCTAGGGCTGAAGTAAGTTTGGAAATAAAAGAAAAACAAAGAAAGATGTAGGGGGAAAGGGCAGGGGAGGTAGGGGAAGGGAAGGGAAGGAAAGGTGGGGTGGGGGGTAGGGAAGTTCTCTCCGAGGTCGCTCCAATTTTGGAGCAGCCTGGGAGGGAACAGGGGAAGGCAGCGTGGCTCAGCGTGGGCTTGGCTCGTGCAAGGTGCACAATTGTGCACCCCCTTGCGTGTGCCGATCCCCAATTTTATAACATGCGCGTGCCTGCGCGCACATGTTATAAAATTGCGTGTCCATGTGTGCGTGACGGGTAGCATGTGCACATGGATGCGCTCATGCAGGTTTAAAAATCTACCCCTTTATTTTCATGCGTAAAATACATTTTTTCATTAGGTAGGAAAAGTAAGCACTTTCAGTGCATTACATGTATTTACATCTAAATATACATATGGGCGGATGTGGCAGGGTAGAGATATGTGTATTTTATAATATGCACATATGTGATACATGTGGGTTATAAAATACTACTGTAGATCTATGTGCAACTATGTATGCATGTGTATGCCACCATGCATAGCTGTTTGAAAGTTATCCTCCCTGTCTTGAGAAAAGTTACAATATATACTGATCTCTCCAGAGCTGTAATTGCTAATCATAAAGAATCCAAAGTAACAACCACAGCTTTTGTCAAAATCTTCTTCACAGCCTCAGTATATACAAGAGCCTCATCTTGCTGAGGAAAGCTCTGATCTGATTCATTTGGTGTGTGGGATTTCAACAGCATCCAGTGTTGAAGACTGCCACATGTCCCAATGGACACTGCTGCTGCAGCTTCCATACGAGGAACAGGACACTTCCAATTGCCCTCCCACCTTACTTCACAATCCTAAGTCAGGAAAAGACAATGCATATTCTTCTCAAAAGCAGACTTTTATTTATCAGATTTGGCAGGATATAGCATTTAGAAAATAACATCCTGTCTCTAACATCCTTGCCACTAAGCACCAGTTTTCCCTAAAGAAAGGTCTGAATCATGGGTGGTTTCAAACATGCCATAAACCTTAGCCTGCTTAATATATTAATACTTCTGGCTAACTTACTTACCCCTGATCCCAGCTTCATGTGATATCCCTCTGTTTTATCTCTGAAGCAGATGCTGGCTGGAGGTCTGGAGAATGTGGGCAGGGGATAAGCTTGCTTCCTGGGCTTGGTACTGGCAGACCGGGCAGGTGGTCCCAGAAGTAGACTTGCTTCTGGCTCTGGTACTTGTTTGGCTCTCTGAGCTTGTTCTCACCCCTCACCCTCTCAGGCTCTGTATCACTCTCTGCATGTGAGTGTTATACTTTGGCTTGGTAGTGAACCTTTGGGTCATGGTGAGAGCTGACTCCACCCACAGGGAGGAGCCCTGTGAGGACTCACCACGACAGGTGGGGTCTCAGCAGTGATGGACACAGGAGACAGAGAGGTTTTATTGTACAGCTTAGAGAAGGTAACCCGAGGATCAGGTATGTATGCACAGTCCAGAGTAGAATGACTCCAAGATGGATTTTCCGGTAGTGGTCCACAGTGTGGGATAACCCAGGGAATACTTCCTCTTGATGGTACTTGTGCGAGGTAACTCCGGTAGTGGCCCGCAGTGCGGGGTAAGCCAGAGACTGGTACTTGATGTTGGCACAGCGCAGCGTAGATCCGGTAGTGGCCCGCAGCACGGGGTAACACGAGGATCCACACAGCTTGGAGAGTAGAGCAGATCTGATACTCACTCCGGTGTGTAGCAGGAAAGCTACTGTCATGGTAACAGTGGAGACCCGAGGCACAGGAGCCCTGGAGTTTCCGTCAGTAGAAGAAGCAAGAGTACTCACTAGGCTGGAGAATGTGAGCCTCGCAGAGAAAGGCCCTCCAAGGAGCGAATAGCCTTGAGCATAGCAAGGCCCCCGAGCAGCTAGTACCTGAGGCGCTCAGCCTGATACACTGGAACAAGGTGAGCCAAAGCATCTCTGGAGTAGTGGAATCTAGCAAGATGGAAGTCCTTGCTAACTCGTTGGTAGGAAGGTCTGGTAGGGTTAAATACATGTAGGCTGGTGACATCATGAGGAGGGGATGCCCCCGAGGTTCCTGCCATGATGTAGATAAGTGGGGGGCAGGCACGCACGTGTATGCCCTGTGTGACACCAGATTCAAGATGGCGACCGGGGTCACCCACGCCATCCCGGGAACGCCAGGGAGGTCGGCGTGAAGAGACAGTTGTGGCCATCTTTGCCAGAATCGGAGCTGCAGGGCAAAATGAGGTGAGCAGCAGCAGCGGTCGCATCCATCTGCGACCGACGGGCACAAAGGTACCCCCTTCTTAGGGCCCCTCCCAGGCGGTATCGGCTTCCTAGGATGAGTTAGGTGAAAATGGTGTATCAAGTCTTTGTCAAGGATGTTGACAGCAGGTTCCCAGCTGTTTTCTTCTGGCCCGTATCCTGCCCAGGAAATTAGATATTCCCAATGTTTTCCTCTCTTATGTACATCCAAGATGTCATCTACTTGGCACGTGATGTCCTCTTCGGCAGTAAGGGGCTGTGGTTCAGGAGTCTTGCGAGAGAACTCTGAGAGGATGAGTGGCTTCGAAAGTGATAGGTGGAAAGCGTTGTGTATTTTCATGGAAGACAGTAACTTCAGGCTGTAGGTCTAGGGTCCTAAGCGGTGAAGGACAGCGAAAGGCCCGATGTAGCGTGGAGCGAATCTGACAGAAGGCAGCTTGAGTCGGATGTACTTGGTATTAAGAACATAAGAACATAAGAAAATGCCATACTGGGTCAGACCAAGGGTCCATGAAGCCCAGCATCCTGTTTCCAACAGTAGCCAATCCAGGTCATAAGAACCTGGCAATTACCCAAAAACTAAGTCTATTCCATGTTACCATTGCTAATGGCAGTGGCTATTCTCTAAGGGGCGGATTTTAAAAGGCGCGCGAATAGCCTACTTTTGTTTGCGCTCCAGGCGCAAACAAAAGTACGCTGGATTTTAGTAGATACGCGCGGAGCCGCGCGTATCTGCTAAAATCCTGGATCGGCGCGCGCAAGGCTATCAATTACGTATAGCCGGCGCGCGCCGAGCCGCGCAGCCTACCCCCGTTCCCTCCAAGGCCGCTCCGAAATCGGAGCGGCCTCGGAGGGAACTTTCCTTTGCCCTCCCCTCACCTTCCCCTCCCTTCCCCTACCTAACCCACCCGCCCGGCCCTGTCTAAACCCCCCCCCTTACCTTTGTCGGGGGATTTACGCCTCCCAGAGGGAGGCGTAAATCCCCGCGCGCCAGCGGGCCTCCTGCGCGCCGGGCCGTGACCTGGGGGCGGGTACGGAGGGCGCGGCCACGCCCCCGGACCGCCCCGGGCCGTAGCCACGCCCCTGTACCCGCCCCCAAAATGCTACCGACACGCCCCCGAAACGCCGCGACGACCGGGCCCGCCCCCGACACGCCCCCGACACGCCCCCCTCGGAGAACCCCGGGACTTACGCGAGTCCGGGGCTCTGCGCACGCCGGGAGGCCTATGTAAAATAGGCTTCCCGGCGCGCAGGGCCCTGCTCGCGTAAATCCGCCCGGTTTTGGGCGGATTTACGCGAGCAGGGCTCTGAAAATCCGCCCCTAAGTGAACTTAATAGCAGGTAATGGACTTCTCCTCCAAAAACTTATCCAATCCTTTTTTAAACACAGTTATACTAATTGCACTAACCACATCCTCTAGCAACAAATTCCAGAGTTTAATTGTGCGTTGAGTAAAAAAGAACTTTCTCCGATTAGTTTTAAATGTGCCCCATGCTAACTTCATGGAGTGCCCCCTAGTCTTTCTATTATCTGAAAGAGTAAATAACCGATTCACATTCACCATTCACATTCACCATTCACATTCACCATTCTAGACCTCTCATGATTTTAAACACCTCTATCATATCCCCCCTCAGCCGTCTCTTCTCCAAGCTGAAAAGTCCTAACCTCTTTAGTCTTTCCTCATAGGGGAGCTGTTCCATTCCCCTTATCATTTTGGTAGCCCTTCTCTGTTCCTTTTCCATCGCAATTATATCGTTTTTGAGATGCGGCGACCAGAATTGTACACAGTATTCAAGGTGCGGTCTCACCATGGAGTGATACAGAGGCATTATGACATTTTCCGTTTTATTCACCATTCTCTTTCTGAAAATTCCCAGCATTGTTTGCTTTTTTGACTGCCGCAGCACACTGAACCAACGATTTCAACGTGTTATCCACTATGACGCCTAGATCTTTTTCCTGGGTGGTAGCTCCTAATATGGAACCTAACATCGTGTAACCACAGAAAAGGGTTATTTTTCCCTATATGCAACACCTTGCACTTGTCCACATTAAATTTCATCTGCCATTTGGATGCCCAATCTTCCAGTCTTGCAAGGTCCTCCTGTAATGTATCACAATCCGCTTGTGATTTAACTACTCTGAATAATTTTATATCATCTGCAAATTTGATAACCTCACTGGTCGTATTCCTTTCCAGATCATTTATATATATATTGAAAAGCACTGGTCCAAGTACAGTTCCCTGAGGCACTCCACTGTTTACCCTTTTCCACTGAGAAAATTGACCATCTAATCCTACTCTCTGTTTCCTGTCTTTTAACTAGTTTATAATCCACAAAAGGACATCGCCTCCTATCCCATGACTTTTTAGTTTTCTTAGAAGACTCTCATGAGGGACTTTGTCAAATGCCTTCTGAAAATACAAATATACTACATCTTTACACCTTTATCCACATGTTTATTAAACCCTTCAAAAAAATGAAGCATATTTGTTAGGCAAGACTTCCCTTTTGTAAATCCATGTTGACTGTGTTCCATTAAACCATGTCTTTCTATATGCTCTACGATTTTGAACTTGAAAAAAGTTTCCACTATTTTTCCCGGCACTGAAGTCAGGCTCACTGATCTATAGTTATCCGGATCGCCCCTGGAGCCCTTGTTAAATATTTGGGGTTACATTGGTCACCCTCCAGTCTTCAGGTAGAATGGATGATTTTAATGATGAGAGAACCCTGGTTAGTTTCTTTTCCTCTGCATAGTGCTTTTCGGAGGTTCTGGTCCCTTTCAATTTTTTTGCAGGATTTTTTATTATTATAATTTTGTTTTTTTCCATCACTCATGTTACAATGAGGGATTCTGTTAATGTGTAGTGTCATGCATGTCCTGTTTTTCCAATTGGAGATGTGGGGATTAGTGTTTCATGAGGATTGTGTTTGGCCTGTCCTGTTTTTCCAACAGGAGGTGTAAATGGGTTACAGTAGTACCCCTTAGCAGGTACTGTCGCTGCTGTTTCGGTTTGGGGATCTAGTGTGTTACAGTACGGCAGGTTTGCCATATAGGTTCTAAATGCTTTTTTTGCAGGCTTTTGTCTAACTTGCCAAAGTTTCTGGCAATGACTGGTGTCTGCGTGTCTCCGTTGCTGAGGTGACAGCAGAAGTGGAACTTTGTTTTGTGCGGCGAGTCAGTGAGGGTAGGTTTCCCCCAGCCTGACATCATCATGAAAGGCTGGCTCAGGGTAACGCGTGTCAGCGCGTGAAAGGGGACGTTTCGGGCCCTGCCCTTGGTCGATGATATCAGGCTAGGGAGGCAGCCAAGAGGATCAGTTGCATAGCAGCAGGAAGTTTTGTGGTGCAAAAACAAGTTTGACGGTCACCCCATGCTCCTGGGTCAACGGGAGGGTTTGCCCCTCCCAAGTGAAACTTCAAGGCGTATTGCCAAACAGCGTCAGATGCAGAGCAAAGTGTGCCTTCTGGCCTGATGAGAATCTTTTGCATTCCACAATTGTGGAGACTGTGATGCTGCTGCGGAATGCAGAGTGTGATGAAGCTGTTGCGGAAGGCTGCCTATGGAAAAGTTTATCTTTCAAGCTTCTGCAAACAGGTTCTGGAGTGGAGTAGTAGCCTAGAGGCCTGAGCAATGGCCCTGAACTAGGGAAACCAAAATTCAATTCATTGCAATCTTAAATACCGCTGGTTGCCCCCATTTGGGCTATCTGTCACCTTGGATGGCATCACACACTCCATCATGACTCCTGAAGATGCGCAACCCCTTCTAGTCTCACGTGGGAACGCCAGCACTCATCCTAAGGCTAAAGAAGCCAGAATACCATCAAGCCATACACCCTATCCAGCCTGGCAGAGAGCAGGTAAACGGAACAGTAGGCTGCGCAGACAGTCTGGTGGCTCACAGCACAGCCAGAACTCCACCTGAGCTATTCTTTTCTCCTCAATAATGCTACAGGGTGAAACACAGCTGTATTTTACATTATATTCATGTTAGGATTAACACTATAGTATTTTGTTCTCCTTTTAATGTTTTCTCAGGATATGGTATGCATTCAGATGCCTTTCTAGGCAACTCCTGTTTAAGTATAGGCAGAGGGAGGGTTGGGGGCTGCTCTCTCTTCTCATTGTAGTCATGTATCCCCCTGGCATAGATATGGAGTTTACCTGCCAGGAGGGATTGGCAGGCTTTTATGCAGTTCCAAAGGACCTTTGTAGTCCTCAGGGGTTGTATGCTTCTTTAGACATCTTTCTCTTTTTTGTATGCATGGTTTCTTTAATTGGCTATGTGTCACTGTTGAAATCACCTCCCCCTTACGGATGGAATAATTTTTTGGTGCAAGAAATTACCTCTTACCTTAATAACTTAGATTGTGCCTCATTGTGTAAAGACCTTACAAGCTATGTTCGCTTATATGTGAAATACCTGATGGACTGTATTCCCAGCATATCCTATTGATGATTTAGTAATATGATACCAATCAGATTGCTATCCCTAAATACTAAGGGATTAAATTCACCTTAAAAAAGATATCTTCTATTCCAGGAGCTTAATGTGTTGTCCCCTATGATAGGTTTTCTACAGGAAACACATCTTTCCCGGAGATATAAGTCCCTCATGAAATCTGCTAAATTTCCTCTTCAATACTATTCAGCCAATAATAAATCTGCCAAATATTCTGGTGTTGGAATACTGTTTGCCTCTAACCTAATCGTTGACTGTATTTTTTGTAAGTCTGACCCTAATGGTCGTTGTTTACTTCTCCATGTTAAGATTGATGAGAGGGTATACACTCTGCTTAATGTCTATGCTCCTAATTCTGACCAGGTTCGTTTCTTTAAGGAACTACGCCAGCTATTACTACAGTACCAAAATGGCATCATCATACTGGGAGGTGATTTTAATGTAGCGCTCTCACCGTCCTTAGACACCTCTAAAGGACATACATCTATTGCTTCCACCCACTTACACGCCCTTAAGGAGTTAATGAATGATTTTTGTCTGGTAGATGCTTGGAGGGTAAATACCCCCACTCATATTCCTATTCCTTTTATTCAAAAGTACACGATTCCTACTCTAGAATTGATTACCTAATGGTTGATAAATCTTTATATCATTTGATTCAGAAAGCGGAGCTGGGTATCATCACCTGGTCTGATCATGCTCCCATTTTCATAGACTTCCGTAGCCCCTCTACATCTCCAGGTAGACACTTCTGGCGATTAAATGACTCCCTCCTACATGATATATCTCATGCCAAAGACATGGCTCAAGTCATCTTAGATTTTTTCCAAATCAATGCAGAGTCTGTACAATCTCCTCTGGTAGTATGGGATTGTTTCAAATCATATATTCGTGGATATTTCATCTCTAGAGCATACCACTTGAAAAAGGAGAAAGAGGCTGCCAAATCTCACCTTAGAGACACCATCACTACATTATCAAATCAGCACATGCAAAAACAGATCCCTAAATTATTAGCATACCTTACTAAAGCCAGGGAGGACCTCCATAGGCTAGAGCTAGACAATATAGCTCACCAACTATTACTCATACGTCAGGAACATTTTGAAGGAGGTAACAGAGCAGGTAAACTTCTTGCCCATAAATTGAAAAAAAATACATACCAGAATCACATTCTCAAAATTAGGAACGATGCGGGACAAATTGAATCATCTAACTCGGCCATTACGCAGCAATTCCTTAAATTCTATCAGACTCTGTACTCCACTGAAACTCACATCTCTGAGACAGACATAGCTCAATATTTACAATCAGTGCCCATACCTCGTCTATCTCCAGACATGAATGAACTTCTTAATGCTGAAATCTCTACTGGTGATTTCTAACCGCCATAAAAAATTTGAAAGTGGGCAAGGCACCTGGTCCTGATGGCCTAACAGCCAAATTCTACAAAACATTTGGTCCACAACTTGTCTCTCATCTTCAGAAGCTCTATAATTTTCTTTGTGCAGGAGGTTTGCTTCTCCCAAATTCTAATCTAGCTAGTATTACCATAATAGCTAAACCAGGCCGTGACCCTGCATTATGTGCATCTTACAGGCCCATCTCTTTGTTAAATCTTGATTTAAAATTATTAGCCAAGATTTTAGCAGATAGGCTGAACTGCTTTATAGCACAAATAATTCACCCAGATCAAGCAGGGTTCATCCCTGGTCGTATGGCAAGTGATAACGTGAGAAAAATCATATATATTCTATGGGGAATCTCTAAACAATCATTATCCACCTTATTGTTGGCCATTGATGCAGAGAAGGCCTTTGACATGGTCCACTGACCTTTTCTGCTTCATATGCTGACAGAAATGAACTGCGGAAACTTTTTCTTAAATTGGATACAAGCCCTTTACAACCTCCCCACTGCCTGTCTAAAAACTTAATGGCGGATATTCCGATCCTTTTACAGTGCAACGAGGCACTCGACAGGAGTGTCCTTTGTCCCCTCTCCTATTTGCTATCTTTTTGGAACCTCTCGCTATCCACATATGGAATAATTCTTTGATACAGGGATTCACATTGGGAACCCAAACCTACAAAATTTCATTATTTGCTGATGATATTTTACTCACTGTCAGTCTCCCTGACTCTTCACTACCAGAAATCGAATCTGAACTAGTCCAATTCAGCAAGGTCTCTGGCTTTAAAATAAACTGGGATAAGTCTGAAATCTTTAACATATCTTGCTCTACACAGCAAGAATCCCTCCTAAAAGCACGTCATCCCTTTAAATGGGCACCCACCAAAATTAAATATTTGGGAGTTTACACTGGTAAACAAATATCTGACTTGTACAAATTAAACTACCTACCGTTTTTTCAAAAAATAGACCAAGATTTAAGCAATTGGGAACGTCTACAATTGTCATGGCTTGGCCGACTTGCCACACTCAAAATGAATATCCTGCCTCGATTTCTTTATTTATTTCAGACTCTACCAATAGCAATCTCACATCCTACAATAAATAATTGGCAACGAAAATTACTTTGCTTTCTGAGGAGACACAGACCACCTAGGGTAGCAAGCGCAGCGCTATATCAAACTAAAGAGCATGGAGGTTTGAGCTTACCAAACTTAGGGCCTCATTTTCCAATATCGCAGTGGTACCGCCTGCGATAAAAAACGGGGGCGTTCCCATGCAAATCACTGTTTTTCATACATCAGGAAAACTTCGCCGCTCGCGAAGTTTTCGCTATATGCGAAAAGGGTTCGCGATTCGCGAAGACAGTTTCGCGATTCGCGATAAAAAGTCCCAAATATTATCGCGGTATGCGACGTTGTCGCGGTACGCGAAACAAAGTGAAACCACCTACCGCGTCCCGCGATAATGTGTCAGGTATAAGAGCCCACTTCCTGCCCCACCTCCTTTGAGGGTTTGGAAGGAGTTGTGGAGAGAGGTAGGTGTTGGAGGAGTTAGTCGGAGAGAGGTGCTATTAGATTTGATTACTGAGTGCGGTGTCCTGTGTAATTGTTGTCATTTGTTTCCCTTTACCTGTGTCTTTTGTAATCTGTGTTGGAGTGCAAGTGTGTCAGTCTACTGTTTGTCTATCTGTGTGGAGGAGGAGGAGGAGGAGTGTGGTGTTGGTGGCGGTGGTGAGGAGGAGGAGTGTGGTGTTGGTGGCGGTGAGGAGGAGGAGGAGTGTGGTGTTGGTGGAGGTGGTGAGGAGGAGGAGGAGTGTGGTGTTGTTGGTGGTGAGGAGGAGGAGGATGGAGTGTGAGAGGAGTGGTAGGAGAGGAGAGAAGAGGGGAGTTGAGAGTAGGGGGAGGGGGATGGAGAGGGGGAGGGAGGAGGAGGAGGCGGGACCTAGTGGTAGGGGAATGAGGAGTAGGAGCAGGGACAGGGGTAGTGGGAGAGATAGGCAGGAGGGAAGTGATAGGAGGGAGGGGGAGGGGGATGGGGTGAGGCAGGAGAAAATGGTGGGAAGAGGTAGGGCTAGACAGGCAGGGCAGAGGGGAAGGGAGCAGGAAGTGCAGGGTCAGGTGGGGGGGAGGAAGGGAGTGGGGAACCTGGGGGGGTGGAGAGAGAGCATAGGGAGGAGACCCCTCCGGAAGTGGCACCCCAACCAGGCAGCCAGGCCAGGGTCAGGCAGCGTGCCATTCGGTTCAGCGCAGAGGATAATGACCTGCTGATAGAGGGGGTCCTGCGTCACTATGCGCACCTGTTTGGGAACCTGTCTGTGAGGACCACCAAGGCATCGAAGGCAGAGATCTGGTCCAGCATAGCTGGGGACATACAGAGGCATAGTGACATCCGTCGGACCGGGGAGCAGGTGGCCCACCGCTACCGAGACATAAAGGCCCAGCTCAAGATGAAGATTGCAGACAGGAACTGTAACCGTCTCTTTTTTGTCAGTAAGAAGGCCCAGACAACTGATCCGTGAAGATAGACTTTTATTGCCAGCAAGATGCAGCTAAGACAACGGCTTAGTACAACTGCATGCCACGCCCCCTTCGGAGCAAACCTTTATACACTTTACAGTTCTTATCTTTCACACATGCGTTCTGGTTTTGCTGAACAAACATTTTACAAATTGCTGAACAAGCAATAGCTAGCGTGGTCTCTAGTAGGTGTAGCTTATGATCAGACTATTGTTTCGTCATTTAATTGACGGGTTAGACATTTGCGACAGCGTTCGTATTAATACAATACAAAATATGAATCCAAAATGGAGTCACGTTCACTAAACGTTAGTGCGTAAGTACGTCATTACGTGTTATGTTCCGTTTGCGTTGCAAATGTTAGTAGATCAAGATGGCTGTGCGTTTCACTGCAGCATGATGAGACGAGAGGCGTCCCAGCTGTGCAGTTTTCAGGGGTTCATGGAATCGAACTCCTTCATTCCCCCCTTTGATACTTCAACGCCAATGGAAAGTGGAAGTATCACTTGCAGCAGTTAAGGAACTGAAAAAAGAAGCAAGAATCAATACTGATAACTGTTAAGGTGGACCCTAAGATGTTACTAGGTCGTTGGTTACTTCACGGGTTTGAGACGGATGGGCCCTAATGGCGTCAACCCCCTTTGTAGCCCGGCTTTCCCTAGTAACAAAAGTGGTCCTGTCGGTGGATTAGGTGGTTTTAGAGTTTAGTATCAAAATAATCATTATCAGAATCAAAAGAGATATCATCAGAGTCAGATGCGTCAGAATCAGGGAAAGTAGAAATCGACACATACTTATTGATCATCATAATATGAGCCGCAGCCCTGCGATCAGCAATGGTTTCAATCATAGATCGTAGATTTCTGAAAATAAGAGGTAAACAAATACGGAACAAAATGCAAGTTAGAATAAAAAACAAAAGAGGAATGAAGATGTCCTTCAATCCGGGGATTGAAGTAAGCCAATTTGGTAGTGAGGAAGTCCAATCAAGGATACCGGTCCACGTTTGCACAGGGACATGAGCTAATCGGATCATGCGATCAGTAATCTCCTCGATAACTTTGCTCTTATCATCGATCTGCAAACAACAATTGGAGAGATTAAATTTGCCACAGACACCACCTTCTTGTGCTAAGAGGTAGTCTAAGGCTAAACGATTTTGGTAGACAGCTGTTATTATTCTGGTGTTTTGTTTGGCCAAGATATTGAGTGCCATTGCAGAATCATTTGTCAGGAGTTCTAGTACGGCTTGGAGGCGAATGATGCGATTTAACATGTATATTGGAGTTCTATATCCATAGGATCCATCTTCAGCCCATGTGGCAGGGCCGTAATATTGTACAATTCACTCAGGGGGCCACTCCTGATCTTTCCAATCACCAATAGAAACTTTAGGACTTCTGCGACGTTTGTTTGGCTTCATAGGGCTATAGACAGGTACACCTAATGTTTCACCCGCTGTGATTGGTAAGAGAAAGAAACTTGGTCGTATGGTGGCTAGGAAACAGGTGCCATACCAGTTGAGCGGCAGTAATTCATATGCCCGGCGGCCACAAACGAAGTAATAGCCGTCTGGTGCAGCGAATAGGGTAGTTGACAGTCCAGCATTAGTCCATGTTTTGTTGAGGACTGCCTCAGTCCACATGGTGGTGGGCATTGTCAAATTCTCAGTTTGCCACCAGGTTTGTTTTGTTAGGTTAGCAGTAAGCACCCCCGTACATGGGGAATTCCCAACAGAGGTAGTATATACTCGGGAATGTTGTCGAGATATGCAATGTCTGCCAATGACATCTGTTTGGAGAGCCCATTCATATGGGTGTGGTTTCCGTTTGTAAGTTATAGTCGTATTCAATTGATTGAGATCGGTTTGGAAGACCTCTTTGGCTTCCCATGGCCATTGTTCTCCAGTGTGCGTTCCTCCGCAGACAAAACAATTTTTAACTTCAAGAGAGAGAGCTATATTCTCAGCAAGATTGACAAACATATTCTTTGCTTGATTGGAGAATGCATGTTTTTTCAATTCTTCTGATACGTGGGATATTTCATCAAAGAAGGACTGATAGCCCACTACAGTAGTCTGATGAATAATTGGTCGAGGTTTGTCTCGACGTTGGGTAATTGTTATATAGGTCATGGGGTCTTTCCCTGTTCCATCGATTCCAAAGCCCCAAGTATCTTGCCAGGGATATCCTTCACCCCGTATGGGCCATTGTATGGACATGGTATTACCAGCTACTGCAGTTAACCGGCCAATTCCATGGCAACCATGATATCCTCCTCCTGTATAGTCACATACCAGAGCCCATCCTGATAAAATTAAGTCTCCTTGACAGGGTAGCCATTGAGATGGATTGGCCACTCGATTGTAAGGGCAAAGGTACTTGTGGTTGTGAGCATAGGCCTGTTTCCAGGCTTTGGATCCGCAATGGAGGGCGTTCGGGTGCTTTCCAATGGCTTCACAGGCGTCGAAGGTTATGGTGGCAGTAGATTCTCCTCCAATAAGGACTTTGGTCGAGTTGATGTAGTACAGGATGCCTTTTCCTTCCGGAACGATGGTTGAGGTATAGCTCTTTGGTAATCCGGCGGTCAGGGTAATATTATAGTACTTGGGAGTTGTAGGTGTATGACAAATGACCTTGTCATTTTGTAGGCACCGGTGAAATGATTGGTATCCTTGAGTAGTATTCAATGAGCACGCAGGCTGAGTTGCACATGAGTCGGGTGGCTGAGATTGGTGTATAATGGTAGAGACAATCTGGAATCCATCTGGAGTAGTGGTACGGATTGACTTGACACATTCAGTGCAGTTTTTGCTTAGAGGTAGAACAAGAGATGTAGCTCTAGAACAGGAAATCAGTAGAATAACTGATAGTAGTCTGGTTGTCATAGTCGAAAGTTGAGGGTGAACACGTTGGACTTGAGTTGTAAGTAGTTCAGTAGATTAATTCTGAAAGGAAGAAAAATGTACACGTTAGTACTCTTTAGCAAAGTACTATAATCATCTAATCTGGACTATCTTGTTGCCTGTTTTTGAGTGAATCTTAATTTGTGGTCTCCAATCCTGGAGACTTGCCAATTGGAGGCAGCAGGTTTTAGGCGAGTCCAGTGAATCCAGGAAGGACATCCAGAGACCTTTACAGCAGTAGGAGTGGTGAGTAGTACTGTGTATGGACCCTTCCAACGTGGTTTAAGGAAATCGGATTCATCCCAGTCCTTCATCCATACAGAATTTCCAACTTGGAATGGATGAATTGGGGTTAACAAAACTAACGGTTCAACGTCACATGTATAGTCCTGAATTGCAATGACTGTGTTATATAGTCCTTTGAGCTGATTACTTAGTGACAACTCCCCTTGTATCTGCAATGATTCGGGAAAAGAAGGGAGAGGTGGAGGTCTTGCATACATCATCTCGTACGGCGTTAGCCCTGATCGTTTTGGACTGCATCTGAGATGTAGCAAGGCTAAGGGTAGGATGTCTGGCCATTTGGTCTTTGTTTCTTGACATAGTTTAGCTATCTGATTCTTCAGGGTTCTGTTAGCCCGTTCAACAGATCCACTGCTCTGCGGTCGCCATGCGCAGTGCAGATGCCATGTGATACCGAGGATTTTACTTAGTCTTTGGATAACATCGCTGGTGAATGCTGGTCCATTGTCTGAATTGATTTGTCTTGGTAATCCGTAGCGTGGTAAGATTTGGTGAAGGAGTAGGGACGCAACTTCTTTGGAGGTTTCAGTTCGTGTTGGTGTGGCTTCGATCCATCCGGTATAGGTGCAGACAGCCACCAGCATTGCTTTGTAGCCTTTGGACGGAGTCATGTGAGTAAAGTCAATTTGGCAAACTTGGAATGGTGTAGTTCCTCTTAAAATATGTCCAGGTGATGGACCAGGTCCACTTCTAGGATTATTTTTGGCACATGTGACACATTGGCTGATTGCGTGTTTTGTTAGTTGGATTATTTTATTGATGTAATACGTTTTTCCCAGCAACTTTATTAGTGCATCTCGTCAGAGATGGGTTTTGTTATGTGCTTCCTTGACAATAGTCCAAGCTAATGTTTCTGGAATCCATACTCTGTTATCTTGCAGAATCCACCAGCCATTGTGATGGTGGATCTGTTCAGCCTGTGCCCAGTCATTCTCCTCTGTCGAATAGGTAGGAGTTTCTGTTGGGAATTGCAGAAGTGGACATGTTGTAGTTGGGATTGATAATAAATGTGCACGGGCTGCTTCTTTTGCCGTTTTATCTGCCCATTGGTTTCCTTTTGCAACGGGATCTGACTTTCCGGTATGGGCTTTACAATGCATGACAGCTACCTTTTGTGGTGCCCACACAGCATTTAGTAATTGATGTATTTCAGATGCATTGGCCAATTGCTTTCCTTCAGCTGTTAGGAACCCTCGCTCCTTATATAGGGCTCCATGTACCTGGATTGTGAGGAAAGCATATTTGGAATCTGTATAAATATTTACAGTCTGTCCTTCTGCCAATTGTAAAGCTCGAGTGAGAGCGATTAGTTCAGCTTTTTGGGCTGATGTCCCAGGAGGTAGGGGCTCAGCTTCAATAATGTCGTCTTCAGAAACTACAGCATATCCAGCAACTCGAATTCCATCAATAACTTGGCTGCTTCCATCAGTAAATAATGTCCACGCTCCCTGCCATGGTTGATCTCTCAAGTCTGGTCTGCTGGAATGTATTGTAGTCATGACCTCCTCACAGTCATGTGCGACGGGTTCAGGTGCCGGCATAAGAGTGGCTGGGTTCAAATTTTTGCTGTCCTGTATTTGGATTTCAGGAGTTTCACATAGCAGAGCTTGATATTTCACAAGACGTGAATTAGTCATCCATTTTGGTCCATGGGTTTCTAGTAGTCCTTGAATGGTGTGGGGGGTTGTTACATTCAAGAGTTGTCCAAAAGTTAATTTAACTGCTTCTGGAATTAGTAAGCATGCAGCAGCAATGCTTCTCAGACAACCTGGCCATCCTTTTGCAACATTGTCCATTCCTTTTGACAGATATGCAACAGGTCTTTCCCATGAGCCTAGAGTTTGAGTCAATACCCCAATGGCCATGCCTTTCTTTTCATCGACGAATAGATGGAATGGTTTCATTACATCTGGCAATCCTAGTGCAGGTGGTTCAATCAAGGCATCTTTCAGTTGTTGTAAGCTTGTCAGTTCATGGGTTTCCCACTGGAAAGGCTGAGATTCTGCCTCCTTTCCCCGCAGCTTGTCGTACAGGGACTGGGCAATAACAGCGTAGTTAGCAATCCACAGCCTACAGTATCCTGCAGCTCCAAGGAACGCTCGGAGCTCCTTCTTGCAAGTGGGTACAGGTTGACCTCGTATTGAACTGGTACGGGATATTCCAAGGCAACGGGTACCTTCCCGGATTTGGAATCCCAAGTATTCTACTTCCAATTCACAAATTTGCACCTTCTTTTTACTTGCACGGTATCCTTTTGAGTACAACGTCTTTAACAAGTGGAGTGTGGCTATAGCACATTCGTGATACGTTTCACGAAACAACAGAAGGTCATCCACATACTGTATGACTGGCCCATACGTGACTTGGTACATCTTCAAGTCTTTTGCCAGTTGCTCCCCGAACATCGTGGGTGAGTGCTTAAATCCTTGCGGTAAGCGAGTCCATGTGTACTGCTGCTTGATTCCAGTTTGTGCATTTTCCCATGTGAAGGCAAAGATCTTCTGGCATTCTTCTGCTACTGGAACGGAGAAGAAAGCATCTTTGAGGTCAATGACACTGTACCACTTGGAGGTAGGGGAAACTTGAGCCAAGATTGAGTATGGATTTGGTACAAGGGCTACTAGATCTGCTACTTGATTGTTCACTTTCCGTAAATCTTGTACAGGTCGGTAGTCAGAAGAACCGGGTTTCTTTACGGGCAGTAGAGGGGTGCTCCAAGCAGATCGGATTCGCCTGAGAATTCCCAGATCATACAATCTCTGCAGGTGTACTTCAATTCCTTCTCTGGCCATGTATGGAATGGGGTATTGAGGTTGATTGATCACCTGTGCATTCTGCTTCATTTCTATCCATATGGGGGTAGCGTCGATAGCTATTCCTCCCGGGTTCTGCTCGGACCATACTTGGGGCACACTATCCATCAGTTGTCTGCGCTGTTCGTTAAGAGGGGTGTCCCCTTCGTATCGATGCAGAGTGATTTGCTCAAGGACGGGGAGATGTAGTCTCCATTCTTCTTGTAGTGGACATATCAGGGAAACTGGACTACCGGCAAAGGATGCCTTGATTTCACCGGTAGGTTCGAACTGCAAGGTAGCCCTTAATTTACATAGGAGGTCTCTTCCTATGAGAGGTACTGGGCACCCTGGCACGTAGAGGAATTGATGGGACACTAACTGTCCTCCTATTGTAACTTGCCGTTTCTGAAGGAAGGGAGCAGTTAGCGGTTTTCCGGAAGCCCCAACTATAGAGATGTTTTTTGAAGTAGGCGTGGTGATAGCTGTGGTCATCACAGATCGTTGAGCCCCCGTATCCAACAGTCCTTTGAACGTTTCAGCCCCCACTTTTATCTCCACAAGGGGGTCTATGGGAAGAGTTCCCCTTTCTAGTCATGCTTCACTGTCCTCGCCGGAAGTTTCGCCTACAGTCATCTGCCATTCTGTTTCTTTAGATTTGGGCGGTGCATATTCTTCCGGCTTTGCTTGCCGGGGCACCGGACACTCAGACTTCCAATGCCCTTCTTGTTTACAATATGCGCATTGGTTGGTTCCCAATGGCGTTCTTCCACCTCTAACCAATCCTCCTCTATTCGCTCGTCCTCTTGGCAGCCCTCTTGAGGGTGGTTTGCCCCTTCCTCGGAATCCGGGATACCCGTTGTACTGCCTAGACGGGTTCCCGAAATTAGTTTCTTCCAACGCTGCGGCTAACAAACTAACACGTTCTCTTAACTTTCTAGTTTCTTTCTTTTCCTTGCTGTCTCCATCCGGTTCTCGGTTTACATACACTTTATCAGCCATTACCTTTAATTGGCTGATATTCATGCCCTCGAACCCTTCCTGTTTTTGCAACTTCCGGCGGATGTCTGGGCAGGACTGACTAACGAAGCTCATCAGTATGATAGATTGATATTTGGGATCCTCAGGATCAAATGGGCTATATTGACGATATGCGTCCATTAATCGCTCTAAAAAGTTTCCGGGGGATTCATCTCTCTGCTGCACCACGTCTTTGATTTTTCCCATATTTACAACCTTCTGCTTCCCTTTCTTTAAAGCTTCAAGAAATGCGGTCTGATAGGCGGTTATGCGCTCCCGCCCTGCCGCAGTCTGGAAATCCCAGTTAGGATCCGCAGTCGGGGCTAAGTCTCTTACTGCGTCTTCGGGACGTCCGTCTGATCCGGCTCCTAATCGAGCTGCCTCTTCCATGTTTAGTTGTATTTGCCGGCGTTCTTCAGTGGTGAAAAGAATGGAGGCTAGGTGCCGAATGTCAGCCCAGTTAGGATTGTGGGCGGCGAAAATGCCCCGTAAAAAGTCTACCATCTGTTCTGGCTTTTCAGCGTATGATGGCCCCAGCTGTTTCCAATTAAAGAGATCGCTGGATGTGAAAGGTATGTAAGTAAATAATCTTATTGTTTGCGTAGTACGATGCTCGTTTTCTTCAGTTGGGACTACGGGAACAACAGTTGATGTTTCCCTGATTGGTAATTGCAAACTAGCTGCGGCTTGGGTCTTACTGCGAGTTCCGTCTGACACGGATGCCTCGCCGCCGCCTTCTTCCTTTGCGGTCGCCGTTCCGGGTCGTTCTTCATGAGCTAGTGCCATTCTTGGATCAGCTTGCGCATTGGAGGGGACTGGGGGGCTTGGTGGCGTGGGATATGTGGGGGGATAACTAGGGGCATATGGTGGCGGCAAAATATTTTCAGCGTCGGGCAATGCTGGAGGCGGCAGGGGTTTAATTTTTTTTTCTGGAGTCCGTGGATTCCCTTGTACTACAAATATGGCCGCCTCAGCTGACGCATGCTCTGTAGAGTCCAATATGGCCGCTTTGCCCTTTCTCTTCCGGTTTGGGGATTTCCGGTCTCCCATCTTACATGCTTGAGCCACCATTACGAGGGCGGCTCCCTCCACTAGTTTCTTTGCCCAGGATGGAGGATTTTCAATAACTGCGATCCACGCGGTTATGTATGGTATATCCTCAGGGCAACCCGGATTCCCTTCTCGTATAACTATTTTCTGGACCCGTGTGGCCATCTGGAAATTAAAGGTTCCTGTAGGAGGCCAATTTACACAGAAACCGGGCCATTTATGGGTGCATCGTTGAATCATTCCGGGTTTTGTACATTTATGTTCATCGAACACTTCACTATAGTGTTCCGTCATGACTTTTAACGGAGTCGACCCGCTCCCTCCCATTAGGATAGAATTCACAGACAAAGGAGGGAAGGGAAGACGGATAGGTAAGGGGTCCGTATCCGTCAGACACAAAGGGTCACAATCACCCCGACTAGGACGCGGTCAGCCCGGCCTAGAACTGCGAGGCCATTCACTCTCTTTCACACAACAAGAAACCTATTCCCACTATCGTATACGTTTACTTATTATTTCCATACATATTATCCGCGTGGTCTTCGGAGCATAATTCCTACTAACACACTGCGTGGGGTGTGATCAAGGCCCCCTCGGTCAGCCAGAAAAGACCGGGCTATTTCCTGAGCTAGCTAGTCTTTACTTATTTCCATATTCCCATAATACTCGCCTGCAGGGGTCTTCCGATCCTCATGAAAGCCTTCTTCCCGGATCATCAACCCAGAGGTCCTGGCAGAATTTCTGTGGAACGATCCCCTCAGAAACCTGATCGCTGAACTCAGCGGTGGCCACTCACCAGGTGTATCAGGGGGACTGCTCCGCCACCAAACTACCGGACCTTCTGGAGAGCTAAAATAGCGTCTCCGGTACCTCCTGGCTGGCTCGCCAATGTAACCGTCTCTTTTTTGTCAGTAAGAAGGCCCAGACAACTGATCCGTGAAGATAGACTTTTATTGCCAGCAAGATGCAGCTAAGACAACGGCTTAGTACAACTGCATGCCACGCCCCCTTCGGAGCAAACCTTTATACACTTTACAGTTCTTATCTTTCACACATGCGTTCTGGTTTTGCTGAACAAACATTTTACAAATTGCTGAACAAGCAATAGCTAGCGTGGTCTCTAGTAGGTGTAGCTTATGATCAGACTATTGTTTCGTCATTTAATTGACGGGTTAGACATTTGCGACAGCGTTCGTATTAATACAATACAAAATATGAATCCAAAATGGAGTCACGTTCACTAAACGTTAGTGCGTAAGTACGTCATTACGTGTTATGTTCCGTTTGCGTTGCAAATGTTAGTAGATCAAGATGGCTGTGCGTTTCACTGCAGCATGATGAGACGAGAGGCGTCACAGCTGTGCAGTTTTCAGGGGTTCATGGAATCGAACTCTTTCAGAACCAGTACATGAGGGACACAGGAGGAAGGTCCCCATGCCCCATCAGGTTCAGCAACATGGAGCGGCAACTGATGCAGCGTCTGGGACCAGATGTCTTTGAGGGATTGGATACTTCCCACCTCGAAGATGGTAAGTTGCCCTCTGGGCCCCCCCTCCCCCCCCCCTGTCCTGTGAAAGGTCGTAACACAATGTTTAGTGCAGGTTTCAGTTTCTGTTACCCATGTGCTCCGCAGAATAGTAGTGGCCCCCCTCCCCCAGTCAGCAAGGGGCAGGCATCAGGGTGCAAGGCATGCTGGCAACAGCTCACTGTCTCAGTTAGGCTTCTGGGCCCAGCCCCCCTCCCCCAGTCAGCAAGGGGCAGGCATCAGGGTGCAAGGCATGCTGGCAACAGCTCACTGTCTCAGTTAGGCTTCTGGGCCCAGCCCCCCTCCCCCAGTCAGCAAGGGGCAGGCAGCAGGGTGCAAGGCATGCTGGCAACAGCTCACTGTCTCAGTTAGAGCCTGGCCTCAGCCCTCAGCCCCACCACCCATGCCATGAGGAACATGTCAAAGGACCCAACTGTACTGTATACACAGAATGACATGTTGGTTTAACATTAGCTGTCCCTGTTTGACGTAACACTAATATAACAGAAAAGCAGTGTTACTGATGCAGTATATCCTCTTTCTCCCCAATCTCCCCACAGAGCCATCTGGTCCCAGGCAGCAGCCCTCTGATGCCAGCTGGGAGGGCCCAGGCACGAGCAGGGATCCACCAGGGCTTAGGCGGCCACCGATGATGACCAGGCCATTCCACATCGACGCAACCACACAGTGGTCAGACTCAGAGGAGGAGGAGGTGCGGCCCTCAATCCCACACACAGTCAGCCCCTATACCCTGACCGAGGCCCTTGAGGATTTTGAGTGGGCCCCCCCCCCCCCCACTCCTCTGCGGGCAGGCACCCCGGGGAGCTCAGTGGCTACCCCGCCCATCCCAGCCACACCGGTGATGTCCCCATGCAGCCCTGCACCATGCAGCAATGCCCATGGGACATCCCCCCGGACCTGCGGAACCTCCAGCAGCGCCACCTGTCCAACCACAGCCGGAACCAGTGCCTGATGCACCGGTGCAACAGGTAGTGCTGGAAATGCGTGCCCTGAGGCGAGCATGGAGGCAGCAGAGGCGAGACATCCAGCTACTGACAGCAGCAGTCACAAGTGCAGGCAACAGCATCTCAGGATCGATAGGCACGCTGAACACCATTATGATGCAAATTCTGCAGCGGCTGCCGGACGTGCAGGCCTCGTCATCGGCAACCTCAACACCCCAGCCAAATCCCTCAGTGTCCCGAGGCCGCAGGGGCCGTCCACCAAAGAAACTGCCACCACCCAGCGGACCATCGGGACGTGGCAAGGGGCCCTGAGGGGACCAAAATGCCCCATAAACGGGGTATGGGCAGGTACACCCAACCACCACTGTGATGCACACCCCACAGAGGGGCAGTGCCGTCGAGATGGAAGAGGATGTCCCGCTGGCTGCTCCCCACAGAGGGGCAGTGCCGTCGAGATGGAAGAGGATGTCCCGCTGGCTGCTCCCCCACAGAGGGGCAGTGCCGTCGAGATGGAGGGGGAAGCACCATGCAAAGCTCCCACCCACCTGCTCACCTGGCTCACCGCCATCTGCTGCGCCACTCTGCTGTCTGCCACCGGCATCCGCTGCGCCACTCTGCTGTCTGCCACCAGCATCCGCTGCGCCACTCTGCTGTCTGCCACCGGCATCCGCTGCGCCACTCTGCTGTCTGCCACCTTCTGTTTCAAGGGCTGCAAATTCTGGCAGTGTGCTGTAGGATGACTGGTCTGCTGAAGGCCTGTTAATGCTGGTTGTGTGGTGCGATCTGTGCCTCATGTCTCCAAAAGCCATGTGTTGCTGTGTCATCCTGGGCCTCCTCCTGCTGCTGCTGCTGCTGCTGCTGTCTGGTCCTGACCCTTCAGTGCTGTAGCCAGACCCTTCATGTTTTTGCCTGCTGCCTACATGCTGAACCGCTGGATACCTTGTCCGCTGGCTGGCCTCTCAGGCTGTCCTCTTTCAGTGCACTCTTTCAACATGGACTGCCTGGGGCCTGGACTTTCACTCTGCTGGCTGGCCTCTCAGGCTGTCCTCTTTCAGTGCACTCTTTCAACATGGACTGCCTGGGGCCTGGACTTTCACTCTGCTGGCTGGCCTCTCAGGCTGTCCTCTTTCAGTGCACTCTTTCAACATGGACTGCCTGGGGCCTGGACTTTCACTCTGCTGGCTGGCCTCTCAGGCTGTCCTCTTTCAGTGCACTCTTTCAACATGGACTGCCTGGGGCCTGGACTTTCACTCTGCTGGCTGGCCTCTTAGGCTGTCCTCTTTCAGTGCACTCTTTCAACATGGACTGCCTGGGGCCTGGACATTCACTCTGCTGGCTGGCCTCTCAGGCTGTCCTCTTTCAGTGCACTCTTTCAACATGGACTGCCTGGGGCCTGGACTTTCACTCTGCTGGCTGGCCTCTCAGGCTGTCCTCTTTCAGTGCACTCTTTCAACATGGACTGCCTGGGGCCTGGACTTTCACTCTGCTGGCTGGCCTCTCAGGCTGTCCTCTTTCAGTGCACTCTTTCAACATGGACTGCCTGGGGCCTGGACATTCACTCTGCTGGCTGGCCTCTCAGGCTGTCCTCTTTCAGTGCACTCTTTCAACATGGACTGCCTGGGGCCTGGACTTTCACTCTGCTGGCTGGCCTCTCAGGCTGTCCTCTTTCAGTGCACTCTTTCAACATGGATGGCCTGGGGCCTATGCCTGTCTACTCATTGTATACTGATCAGCGGTAATCTATGTATTACAGTATCCAAGCTATTGGGGTGCCACTTCCTGTTCCTAGGTAATCATGCTGTGCCAGTACTGATAACACCCACTACCTGCATATGTATATATACTGCTGATGGTGGAGTGATGTAGTCCGGAATTGGATCACTTTGGATCCATTAGCTATCTAGTACTTGCAGATAATGAATACCTAGGAACATCAATTGTATGCTGTTACTGCTGACATAATACTTGACTATACCCTGCTGAATGTTGTCAGGAATAAATATCCTGTTTAACCTGCCACCTATTGTGTCCTTGTTATGTTCCTAATGTGCTGTTGGTGTACCCCTGCCACACCTTGCATGCTGTATCCCACATTGCACCAATACTGAGTGTTTAAAGTGGCCCCTGCCTGAGGTTCAGTATTGCTACATGTGCATCTGTCTTTCACATACCTTACAGAGTAAAACATAGGGGAGTACCAGACATGTCCCTGACAGTAGAAGAGGTATTGTTCCTCAGTACAGGGAATGCACAGTAATGGAGTGTGCTGATGTATGCCAGCACTCCTGATCTGTGAGGAAAGGGGAAGGGGTAGCCAGCTGTGTATTGCAATAGCACTGCTCATGATAGTCTCTCACCTGTGCAGGTAACTGGACGATTGCTTCCACCACTGCTGGGTGACTGACCGAGAAGTTGCCATGCACGACATCCATGATAGTGGTAGCGCATGCACACTCTTCATTTCCAGGCACCATTGGCATACAATACTGTGTAGGCCTTTCCAGCTGTACATGCTAAGCATGTACCCTGTGCAATCCCATATATCGTTGTACATCCCCACCATGGCAGCATGGTTGTGTGCCAGGAACGCCATCCTATAGGCACGCTTTTAGCATTAAGGTTGTGGGCCCTTGACAAGTGTGGCAGGGGAAGGGTAATGTTGCTATCTGCATGCTGTGTATTAAAGCAGTTGCACAGACTGTCAGCAGCCAGCTAAGTGGGCTGTTAGTTGTACGGAGAGGGGACAATATTAATGCAAATTTGTCATACCTGTGTACAGGGTGCAAGCGGTGTAAGGCATGGTCAACAGGCCTTAAGTGTGTTTAGCGGGTGTCCATGTGCACACAGATGTGGTGACTGCTGGTGTGCAGTCACTGTTACTCACCCATATAGGATTTTGGGGGTCTGAAAAGTGCAAGGATCGCAACAAGGGGTCCCCATCTGTAGTGGCACACATCCCTCTGGTGCCATCTCCTAGCTGTGGGGTGTGCATGGATCCTCCATTAACTGTTAACATGGTGGACATGGGCCACCATCTGATGGCCCACACTGTGTGGTCCACAGTCCTACAGTGTCTTCACATATGTAAGGTCGCTACACACACATATGCCAGCCACTCCCCAAGGTTGACTGTCCTTGGTGATAGGGCATGTTGATTGGCTAACCAGTACAGGGCAGTCACAGGTATCGGTCACTTGTGACAGATATTCGTTAGACATAACTGTCCCTCAACAGTACAACAATCATTAACATGCTGCAGAACCCCAGTGGACTTTCCTCCCTACAGGTGTGCAGTTGCGACGGTTACAGGTAAACAATGTTGCTCACACATCATTATCAGCAGACATTTTACACAGACTGTGTGACCTGTGTCACCATCATGTTATGTACCTACCTCACCCCTGTTGTGCTACAAACCCTGTCGTGCAGCTCCTGTACCTGCAAGCCTTTCTTGAGGGACATCATGTGGATGGGACGCCTACCCTCCCAACGTACCAATATGGGTGCATCTATGTCACGCGGAGGGACATGTAGGTCCATGTGTGGCCCTTATTCCCTATATGCCTGCACACAGCGCAGTTAGCAGTACTGGTAACACCACTGTGCACCAGCTCCTGTGCACTACATACTTGGGAAGCAAGGTAAGGGGGTCTTCTACACATATGGCCTGTCAGGCAGTGCCACAGGTCATTCAGCATGTGGAAACAGTAATGTTCTGCTGATAATGATGTGTGTGTAACATTGGTTAGCTGTCACCTTCTGACCAGCACACCTGTAGGGAGGGAAGTACACTGGGGTTCTGCAGCATGTGAATGATTGTTGTCCTGTTATAATTCAGTAGATTATAATGAAGATCTGTATCACTGGGTGTCACACACTTCTGTACTCATGGCATTACTAAGGACTCTGTTGGTGCACCCATGGAGGACACAATCCATGAATGATGGTTTGCCACTGTACGTGGACATCAGGAAGCTGTCACCTGTCGAACGCTTGCCATACATGGTGTACGGTGTTGCCTCCATGTCCATGCCACTGTGTGGCCTGTGTATGTACTGATGCAGAGGCCAAGTGCAACACTGAACACTGTAATGGTATTTGTCAGCACCCTTTGTCAGCACCCTTAGGCACATCTTGCTTCTCTGACACATTCCACCTCATGGCTGTATAGTCATGGGTACCAACTAGTCCATCATCACTCACACCCATGCACGTGCTGGTGTACCCAAGAGCTCTGGAACTCCATAGATAGCCAGGTAGCCATGTCAGAAGATACAGCATGTACCGTGCAGCCTGTTTAACGTCTGCATACCCAGCTAGTGCAAACCAGGACCACACAACTGTGGTGCAGCAGGTAGCACAATTGTTAAAGAAGCACATGTGCTTGGCCAAGTGTGAGGTATTTGAACACTGTGACCAGCCATGGCAGGGGCTCATGGCACCGTTGGCCCTCCTTATATACCCTTGTGGAGGACATCGCTGGGTGCAGCCAGGTCGCGTGCTGCCAGACGGTGCACCCTCATAAGGTACAGTACATGTAGGCTCCAGGTGTAAATCTGCATGGTATCATGGTTGAGGGGCAAAGCAAGAGTGGATGGTGGTGAGGGGGGGTGTCCTGCAGAGCCTAGGTACCACCTGTACCCCGAGATGCCATCCTGGTATGGGGTGCTGCAGTGGGCAGCACCATTATTGTCATATAGTGGCAACACACCAACCTGTGCCATTCACACAAGCTGGGTGGGATGGGTTTGCATATATTGTGGCCAGACTGGGGGGGAGGCCGGGTTATGGTCAGAGCGCAGACCAAACATCATCCCAGTTGGTCACCTTCCTGCCCAGTGTACCATTGTACCGTACAGTATGAGGGCAACAGGGCAGTGTATCCTACATACTTTATGAGCCACAAATGCTTCCAGTATGATGATAGAGCCAGCCATTAGTTTGTCACCCTGCCTGACCCGCTGTCATCCTCATCACTGCATGTAGCAAGCGTGGAAACCGCTGTGGCTGTATAGTCATGGGTACCAACTAGTCCATCATCACTCACACCCATGCACGTGCTGGTGTACCCAAGAGCTCTGGAACACGGTGCGCATAGGTTGTGTGCTGAAAGCCTGGTTGCCTCTATCCAGACACCTAGCAGACGGTCATTGTTCCCGCTCATTGTTCACCGATTCCTCCTATTCCACACCCACGTTTGTTGCCGCACAGGGGTCGTACACATGTTAGGAAAGGAGAGTGGCCGTACATCAATAGACCTCATCACCTGCCTAGCCGTACATCGGAACCCCTTCATGCACACATTGCACCCTGTGCAAGCTCCATCAGCATTCTGCAACCTCCATATGGGCAAGATATGGGTAATGTGGGTTCAGCCACAGCCTTCGGCTCTATGGACAGTTTCACATGTATGTATTGACGGCCTTTCTTGCCAACTCAGGCCCTGTGCTGGAGGCCTGTGTGATCATCTGTCATTAGTGACATTAGTTAGTCATCATAAGCAATACGGCAGCTGTGATGGTAGAGCCTATATAATTCTGATGGTCTGTGTTTGCACGAGCGTCAATGACTGTGTGTCTGCTCACCCGGAGCGTGCTGTAGGGGTATAACTGGATGGTCCGAGGTGCTTCCATTGTCCACAACATGCCTTATGTGCTATTGAACAAACCGCAGTGGGTTACGTGGTAGCAGCCACACCCACATCAGCACATTGTGTAGCTGTGACTCATTTGTGGGTGGTTGCGCAGGCCATCTGTTGAGGCCTTGCCCGAAGAGGCACTCTGTTACAGTCCAGAGAGCCGCATAGCCATTTGGACAAGATCCCTCTGTGTCACCACATAGCAGCCTGCTACTTTCTGCACCTTATATACATTGGAAGGGCACCTGACACCACATTGAGGGGCACTGCAGCATGGTGCATGGTCAGTCCTCTGGTGAGGGCTCACACTTCAGTAATGGCCATCTATCACTCCATAGAGCAGTATACACATGCATGCATCCTTCCTCTGCTAGCCTGGCCGATCAGCTGTGCTGCTGGTCACGGGCCATCCGCAAGGTGGCTGCCAACAGTCAGGCCATCACCTTTGTAGCAAAACATGCGTAATGTGGCTGGGTAGCCCCATGCCACAGCTCCGTGCAGCCAGCACTGCTGACACTTTCTTCAGGTGAGATGTCATGACAGGAGTATGTCCGGCCTGCATTAAATGGTGGCTGTGTGTCCCAACAGGGGACATCTATATAATGAGGGGTCTGACAGCATGTGTGTGTGCTGCTTCCAGGAGCATGCATGGCCAGGTAGCTCTTCCTTGCTTCTGAGGTGCACTGTGTTGATCAGTAACTCCATCAGATAATGTGTGTCATATCTGGAATGACACAGGTGTGTGGTATGCCTTGGATGGCAGAAGCGCACTGCACAGCAACCCAGAGTATGTAGCAAGTGCTTAGCCCAATGGCACAGAATAGGTATCACACATACAGCACCTCAGCAGAGGCTTGAGGCAGCGCTTCGCCACCCTATTATGGCCTACATCCTCTGTGGTAGGGCAGCACCCCAAACAGTTGTTGGCTGGACACACGTAGCAGGTGAAGCACGTAGCAGACTGAAAGGAGCTCTGCACATTAACCTATTTCCTAACCCATCGGTGGGCAAACAGGCCTTCTGGGGCAGGGTTCTGCCCCATGCCAACCTTAAAAGTGTGTCTGTATAAGGTGTTGGCGAACCTGGCTGCCTCTGAGTGTGGTTTCATGCCGTCGTGCACGCGCACATGGGGGATCAGGTCTGAGGTCTGGAGCTAAAGCCACAGGTATTCCATGGCGAAGAGCCACATTATGGAACACACAGCAAAGCAGGATTATCCGAGCAACCTTGGGGGGGGGGGCATACAGTAGCGCTCCCCCACTCTTGTCCAAACATCGGAAGCGGCTCTTCAAAAGGCCGATGGTACGTTCGATGATCGAGTGGGTAGCATGTAAGGCCCCATTATAGGCAAGCTGTTGTGCTGTGGCAGGCTGGAGGATCGGGGTCATAAGCCAGGGCCTGCATCCATAGGATGTGTCTCCTGTAGCAATGACATAGGGAAGAGATTACACATACTGATGTTTGTGTCCCATGGGTGTATGTGCTCAATACATGCAGTCGAACCGGATGGCACGAGGCAGCCCATTCCAGGTTCCCTACACCTTATGTGTCTGGCGTCAGGATTGCTTTGGCACACAGCTGGTGTGTGGCTATTAGGCGTTATAGCACGTGAAGGGCCCCTAAACAGTGAGATGTATGTCAGCTCTGTGTATGCGGTTGGTGCATTACACCACTGTCCTTACAGATGACATCCCTGTGTTGAAATCATATGCATTATGCACTCCAGTCATTGTGTACTGACATATGTGCTCAGGTACACCTTCTCTGTAGGTATGCATACCCAACAACATACATGGTGTCAACTGGCTGCCCCTCAATGTGCACAACTGAGTAGAGGTGTTCATGCAAGGTCTCAGGAACGTCAGAGGCTCACTAACACCTGTGGATGTGAGCTGCTCTTACATGACAAGTCTCAATTCATCTTGCACACTGCCAGTAGCCATGGCTACACCCAATATGTGTAGGCTGTCCACCTGTGCATTGAGGTGAGCAAGCCATGCCACATACAGGCCTTACAGGGGCTTCTGTATAGTTTGTGCTTGGCAGCCAATAGTAAGTGGTTGGGTGCCTGAGCCATTCCACCACTTTCGCTAACACAATGTGCCACTCAGGTCTGTTGTGATGGGGACCTGTGACTCCATCCCAACAGGCGTCTACATCACCTTTGTGTGCCATTACAGAGATGACCATTGCAAATATGTTATATGTATGTTAACGTGGATCTTACCTACAAGCCAACCATCGCAATACAGGCCATCTTCGAATTTGCGAAACAGAGCTGATTGCCTGAGTATGAAGGCATCGTGCGCTGATCCCGGAAAGCTGGACATCACCGAGAGGATCCGCATTCCAGCATCACACACCACTTGCACGTTGAGGGAGTGGAACTGCTTTCTGTTGCGGTAGGCTGCCTCCTCCGTCTCACGGGGTGGAACGATGGCCACATGAGTGCAGTCAATAGCTCCAATGACATTTGGAAAGCGAGCAAGGGCATGGAAACCACGCTTGAGGTCCATCAGGTCCTGTCTGTTGCGCGGGAATGCTATGTAGCGAGGCATACGGTCCATAACAGCTGCAATGACCTGGTGCAGACACCGGGAAAAGGTGCTCTGTGACATGCCACCCACAACAGCTACTGTGGATTGGAAGGAGCCACTTGCTGTGAAGTGCAGGGCGGCCAAGAGTTTGGTCAGGCCGGGGACGGCACGGCTCTTTTGGGTTTGGGGCTCAAGGGCACCTCGTATGTCTTCATATAGTTCCATGATGGCACGAGTGCTGAGGCGATATCTGCTGATGACAACATCCTCTGGCATACCCAGCAATGAGGTTCGTGGCAGATAGATCCGCTGCCTGTAACGACGGCGATGTCGACCATCGTCCTGGCGTCTGCGTCTGCATTGGGCCTGCTCAGCCATGGGGTGCACCTGCCCCATACACTGTGAATGTGTGGAGCAGATAGACCTACTAAGAACAGGCCTTTTTATTGGGCAGCTGTACCTTTGTAGGTCTGTGGGGATTGGTTTTGCACATTTTCGCTCAACGCGATATTAGCGCGGTGCGCGCTGTGCGCCGCGATAGACTGTATCGCATTTGAAAGGGTTGTAGTTATTGGCCGCGTTAGGAGCCGCGCTAACACCGCCGCTGGTTTCGCGCCACGCGATACGTCCTCCCTACTTTACATATGCCCCACCCCAACTCTGCCCCCTGAATACATTATCCCATATTTACATTCGTGAACCGCGATAGATGCTTGTTATTGCGGTTCGCGAATTTATCGCACGCGGTACAGCCGTATCGCGCGCGGTAACTCCTTGGAAAATGAGGCCCTTAATGTGGTATTACGTGTCTTCTCAGATACGCCCCATCATAGATTGGCACCACCTCTGAGACCCCAAACAATGGGCCCAAATGGAACAAGTCTGGCTCTCCGATATGTCGATACAGGCTTTGCCCTGGCAACCACGTAACACGTGGAGACCATGTTCTAATATAGCACCAACTACTAGACTCACCATGAATATCTGGCAGGCCTGGAAACATAGGTTGGTGGGTACAACTTCTTATTTCCTACAAACATCGTTATTTCATAATATGCTATTTACACCAGGTATACCTATACAAGCTTTTAGACTATGGAAAGAACAGGGGATTACCCAATTTTCTCATCTCTATAAACTGGGGAAATTTATTATGTTTGATGAGTTACAATCCATGTATAATTTACCTTCTTCTGAATATTTATCCTTTTTGCAAATTAAACACTTTCTCTCTCATAACACTAAGAACAACTCCATAGCCTCAGCATGATCTCTCTTTGAAGGTTATTGTTCTGCCCTCAGAACACCCCGGAGTCTACTATCAAAGACTTACAAATTATTAAACACTAAACTACCTTTCAAGCGTCGACATGTTAGCACCTGGGAAAAAGACTTAGACTGCAGCTTTACTGAAGCGGAATGGGTGTCCATCATAATGTGCCCTGCTACGGGCTCCATCTCTACTTGGATCATGGAGGCCATCTATAAAGTACTTTACCAATGGCACTATACTCCTCTTTGGCTACAAAATATGTGCACCACTTTTAACCCACAGTGTTGGCGTCAATGTTTACAACAGGGATCTTACCTCCATATATGGCGGGATGTGTCTAAGATTCTTACAGACTTGCTCAAGTCACATTTCCAGTTTACACCGGCCACAGCCCTCCTTAATAAACCTGTGGATTCCTTCTCTCCCGAGGCACAATCTCTCATCTACCAGTTCAGCACTGCCACGAAAATGGAAATCGCAACTGCATGGAAACGGACGTGGGCCCCTACCAGATCTGAGATATTATC
The DNA here is from genome assembly GCF_901001135.1 of Rhinatrema bivittatum. Classification (NCBI taxonomy): domain Eukaryota; kingdom Metazoa; phylum Chordata; class Amphibia; order Gymnophiona; family Rhinatrematidae; genus Rhinatrema; species Rhinatrema bivittatum. The sequence goes on along the minus strand of NC_042624.1, from coordinate 28,853,436 downwards.
CCGTCTGGATAAAATGTGCACATTATATATAGACTAACAGCACTTAAACGTCACAACCTACGCTGATTTCAACTCATCTGGGAACCTTATCTATCCTGGCGCCAACTCACCTTCCACAATTTCAGTTGACATATTATATCTTTGACTTACCTTTGTCCAGTTTCTCTCTCTCTCAACAGGATGATGATCATCACCACTAACCGTGCTTACACCTCTTCCAAGGAACTCTACATATGAAGCATACTGGGTGGGAGGGAGGGAAGGGATGTATTGATGATGTAAAAATGTATTGCTGTATTGTTATGTTCTATATTGTATTGCTAGCCATGATGTTTCATGGCTAAAATTGTGTTGAAAGCAATAAAAATTGTTAATAAAAAACAAAAAACATTATCCAGCTAACCCAGGGGTGAGGAGGGGAGCATTCCAGGGCATAGTTCGGCTATCCGGCTAAGGCCTGGATTTATCAAAATGTGGTAGCAAAAGGGGCATGGTTTATGCAAATATTCATTTTATTGCAATTTCTGTTAATTACCTATGTGAAGAGCTAAGTTAATACAAACTGTGATAATATTATCAGACTTTGCAATAGGAGCCAGACCTGTTGTATTTCCCATGTATAACCACTGGGGGGACCATGTTTAGTTTGTGTGTGTGTGCGTGTGCGTGTGCGTGTGCGTGTGCGTGTGTGTGTGTGTGTGTGAGAGAGAGAGAGAGAGAGAGAGTGAGCGAGCACACCTGGCCATAATGTTATATCCCTAGGTAGGTATTTGTATCCATATGGTAGGCCCACCTAGTAACTCGAAGTAAGGGTTAGGTATCAGTGTAGGGGGTTAGGGGCCCCTTTGACATTCAATGTTAGATGTACGAACAGAACAGTGGTCTCTTGTGAACATTTGATGACCCTCGGAGTGAGGAAACTCACTCCAAGATGAGATTTGGGCAATGTTCTCTCAACCTAGCTTGATGGACTCTCTACCTGGGTAACATCAAGCTAGGATGAGAGAACATTGCCCAAATCTCATCTTGGAGTGAGTTTCCTCACTCCGAGGGTCATCAAATGTTCACAAGAGACCACTGTTCTGTTCGTACAACTAACATTGAATGTCAAAGGGGCCCCTAACCCCCTACACTGATACCTAACCCTCACCTCGAGTTACTAGGTGGGCCTACCATAGCGATACAAATACCTATCTAGGGAGATGATCTTATGGCCAGGCTCTCTCTCTCGCTCTCTCTCCCAAAGGCTAGTTGGATGCACTGGGAGCCTCAATTCATCTAACTAGGCCTTGCAGGAGACATTGCACAAGGCAATAAAACCTTACCACACTTTCACACAGCCTAACACAATTCAAAAAGGTGTTGTTAAAATCAGCATTAGGTCTTCACAGACACAGCCCACTCTCCACCCCTAACTCCTCCTTATTTGCATCACACCATACAATATGGTGCTATTACATGTGTTAAACACGTTTTCGCATGCACTAAGCCCTTAACGCATGCAAAAAAGCCTTAGCACATTTTGATAAATGACCCCCTAAGTTAGCCGGACAGAGCTGCAGGTAAGAAAGTAACACAATAAACCAAGGCAGGGCAGATGAAGATCACGATGGTCCACCCAGTTTGTCCAGTTGAGATTCGTCCCCTTTGGTTAGATGTGCATAGAAATTCCCATATGCAACCCATCTTCGACTTCTACCTCCCATGTCTTCTGCCACTAGTATGCCATTTCAGGGCTTGCCCCCTTCGGCTTAATTAAGGTAAGCAGAAAGCTGCTCAATAATAACTTCTGAAGGGGTCTCAGAGCATTTTAAGTTTGGAAAGAGGACTACACAGCATTCCTGAAATCAGGGACCAATGTGCGGAGCGTATCGCTTGTCCAAACAGAGCAGTAAATTTTGTCAGCCTGTAGCATGCCCCAGGGTTAAATGTGAGGAGCTGCCACTGTCAGGTTCCAGTCCCACTTTTAGCGCTCACTGTGCAACTGAGTTTCAGCAGCTCACGTGAACTCCCAGCACTCGAGCCACAGTTGTTAGCTGTTTAGGAAAAGATCCTAAAGTCTTAGCTACCTGCACGGCACCTGAGAGCAGGGGAGTCGAGTCTATAATGAACTGTTGTGCATGCCCACCACCGCCTTTCAAAAGGGGATGTGCCATATGCCACTGGCTTTAGATACTGTCAACCCTCACCAGCCCCTCCACCCGTTTTCTTCTTCTCTTCCCCCTCAGTCCCATTCTTCCTCTGCTCTTCCCTTGCCCCAACCGCACCTCTAAGGATGCACCTTAAAGACCAGCACCTCCAACCTCCTGCAGTCCCATGGTGAAAGGTCCCTCGTTTAAACCTTAGAACACTGCATCCAGGGAGCCCTGTGGGCTTCGAACATCCGCTGTTACAAATGTGCAGCCCCGTGCGGTTCTCACAGCAGAGGTTTGAAACATACAGGGCTCCGTAGAGAAAGAGCACTGTGGTTCAGACAAGAGGAAATGGGAGGCCAGTGCTGGGGGTGAGAGTGGGAGATGAAGATGGAAATGTGATAGGAGAAAAGAGAGAGACTGGGCACTGGAGGGTTAGTGAGGGGCACAAAGCGGTGGCAATTAACTGTGAGTGGATAGAAAGGTAAAGGTGTAAAAGACAAAAGGTAAGAATCAATGTCTGAGATCGGTGTAGAGAAGACAGGAGGAGAGAAGGATAGAACCAAGGGCAATGCCAAAAAGTAAATGAAGAGGGAAAAAAATCTTGAAAATATTTTCTTTCCCGTTTTTAGAGAGGGGTGTATGTCAGCTTTGGGAAGGTGCATTTCTTCCATCTTTGCACTTTACTCAGTTTGCCAGGAAATGCATTTCTGTTTCTTTGTCCCCTTGTTGTACTCCTGCAGAGTCGGGCTAGATTGGATTTTCATTTCAGCTAGTGTCCTCGTTTTTCCTAGTCTGAATTTTGGGTCTTTATTTTATATTAGATAAGGCTCGCTTTTTCTTGTGAGTGAGACCTGGAGGTGGTAGGCAGTGACGCAGTTGGGTCTCTATAGGCTGAGGGCCATGAGTTTGATTTCCACTTAGGGAGGGAGGTTGAAAGTGAGTATTAGTCAAGCTTTTTGGAGGTTCTGGTCCCCATCAATTTTTTGCAGAATTTTTTATTATCATTTGGGGTTGGTTTTTTTCCATCATTCATGTTACAATGTGGGATTCTGTTAATGTGTAGTGTCAGGCATGTCCTGTTTTTCCAGTTGGAGGTGTGGGGATTAGTGTTTCATGAGGATTGTGTTTGGCTTGTCCTGTTTTTCCAACAGGAGGTGTAATAGGGTCGCAGTAGTGCCCCTTCCCAGGTACTGTCGCTGCTATTTCGGTTTTGGGAGTTAGTGTGTTACAGTAGGGCAGATTTGCCGTATAGGTTCTGAGTGCCTTTTTTGCAGGCTTTTCTCTGACTTGCCAAGGTTTCTGGTGTCTGCGTGTTTCCGTTACTGAGGTGACAGCAGAAGTGGAACTTTGTTTTATATGGCAAGTTAATGAGGTCAGGTCTCCCCCAGCCTGACATCTTTCAATTCAGTACTGCTTTACTGTCCCCCCAAAACAATAGAAACTAACTTATCCACTTTTGTGGAAACTATTACTTCTCTTCCTTTAAATTTAAATGAAACAATTTTAATAGGCGATTTCAACTTACATGTAAATTCGGAAAATCCGGCTACGTTTACTACCACGTTTCTCGACGCTATGTCAGGACTAGGCTGGCATCAGCTAGGCATGAACCCCATTCATTCACGAGGAAAAATACTTGACTTAGTCTTTTTTAATCCCGCTCATATAACAATACCAGCAGATGATTATGCCATTCAACCCATACCCTGGTCAGACCACTTTCTGATATTCCTTACCATTAAATTTTTAGAATTTAAAAAGAACAAAAATATGGTCACACAAATAAAGAAAAGGAAATTCTTTAAAATAGACAATTTCATTAATGAACTGGCTCCCAGATTATGTACTACATTTCTAGAAGATATAAATAGTTCAGTGGAGCACTGGAATCAGGTTTTGACTAATACTCTAGATCATATTGCCCCCATGAAACTAATTCCTGTAAAGAACAAACCTAATACACCATGGTACACTAGTAAACTTCATCAATTGAAAATTACTCTTAGGAGAAAGGAAATGGCCTGGAAAAAAGCAGAAAAGTATTGGTACAAAAAGTTCTTATTACAGTTTTTTTTATGGATATATAGACTCGAAGTAAATAAAGTAAAGAAAAGTTACTATGCTAACAAGATTTCATTAGCAAAAAATAATCCAGCTATACTGTTTATCACTGTTAAATCTTAACTACTTCAGTGCATAACAAAATCTAGATAACACTGTTTGCAACCAAATTGCTATGTACTTAAAAAAAAAAGTAGAAAAATATCTCTAGAATTTTCCCGTTTATCTTACCCGACATACAAAGATCAAACGCCTGTATATATATGGTCATCTTTTTCAAAAACTACAAATGATACTGTGAAACAAATAATCAGTAAACAAAAAGTGTCTAACTCACCTTTGAACCCATGCCCTGGGTCAGTTTTTAAATGTCTAGCAGAAGTCTATTCTAACCACATTTGTACATTAATAAACCAATCTTTAGAGACAGGTGTATTCCTTGAATGCGTAAAACAAACCTCTATCCTTCCCATTCAAAAAAATAAAGCAATCCAATTGACTGAATTTACAAATCTTCGACCGATAGCTTCTTTAACCTCATTGTCAAAAACCCTAGAATCTATAGTACTACATCAACTAAATGAATTCCTTACAGACCACGATATACTTTATCCAAACCAACATGGTTTTAGGAAAGGACACTCAACAGAAACCCTCTTTCTGTCCTCTTTTGACTCTTATCTAAGAGGTTTCGACTCCAACACTGACTTCATAGTGATTCTGTTAGATATATCTGTGGCGTTTGATACGCTAGATATAATATTTTATTGTCTAGTCTCCAGAATTCAATCCACTGTACTAAATTAGTTCAAAAGCTTTTTTACTAACCGTTCATGTCAGATTAACATGGAATCATGCACATCACAGTCATACTCTATGCCTACTGGGGTTCCTCAAGGTTCATCTCTTTCACTGATACTCTTTAATATACTCTTTTTAAAGCAGTATTCCAACATCTCCACTAAGAGGAATCAATTATCTGGGACTGGGCTGTTGAAGCAGTGTTTGAATATTTCCGCAACAACAAATTGACCACTTGGGATTTTTTGAAGAAAGTTTTACAACAAGCCAAGGAAGAAATGTGAACTCATTTATGAAAAGGAGGTTTGATGTACATGGGACTCTTTAAGTGAATATTTTTATTAGGTGCACAAGTGGAATGTCTTTGGGTATGAAATAAGTGAGGGTGGTTTTAATTGTGCAAACAAAGGGGTATATATTTTTAGTGGAGGATGAGGGGAGTGTAGGGGTTGACAGGAATGGTGTGAATGATGTGTGAGTGTTATAACTTAAACATGTGGAAAAGATGGTAAAATTATTTATAGTTGTAAACTTGAATTAAAGTAATTCAAATGATAGAAGAAGATACAAGACTTGTTGAATTGGTGAGCAGAACAATAGGGTTTCCTTGTTTTCTTTTGAGTAACTCTTTAATATATACCTACTACCATTATGTAACATCATATCTGCACTAAACATACAATTCAAAATATATGCGGATGATATACAACATTTTGTCACATATAAATCATCCTGGTCTGAAACTCTTCCTACACTCCAAATTTATATCAAAACCATAGAAAAATGGATGGTTCATAGCCATTTAAAATTAAATGCAAAAAACCCCAAAATTTTATTTTTAAGCTTCATTGACAATCCATTCCAATCAAAAGTCCACCATCGCATATAATGATAGACATTGAACCCATTCCTATCATCAAACAAGCACACAGTCTAGGAGGCACACTGGATTCAATTCTTTCTTTATCCTGTCACATTTCAAAAATGGTTTAAAATGCATTCTTCATAATACATTCGTTAAAGCGATTAAAACCATTATTTGTTCAAGATTTTCGTTCGGTCCTTCAATCTTTAATATTTTCTGGCATAGATTATTGTAATGATCTATATTTAGGCCTCCCAGAAATATCAATCAAACCACTACAGTTAATACAAAATACTGCAGCCAGTATTCTTACAGGTACACCACTAAAACAACACATTTCCCCCATTTTATACAATCTGCATTAGTTACCCATTAAGTACCGGATATGATACAAAATACTAACCATAATTCATTCTCTACTAAAAAACCCTAACTCTATATAGCTTTGTTCTGTTTTAAGAATTTACAAACCGTCAAGAGAACTCAGATCCTCTAATAAGAGTATCCTAGATGTACCATCTGTAAAGCTAGCAAGATTATACATGACTGTCAAAGAGCTTTCTCGGTTACAGGACCTATACTTTGGAATGCAATACCAAACTCACTATGTCAAATTTCCAACAGTAAAGATTTAAAAAAATCACTAAAAACATACCTGTTTAAAGAAGCATTTAATGTTACAGAAAAAGAGGCAAGATATTCTCCTCTCCTCTATTATTCCTTTTAGATGGAACTTTTACCTTATTTCTATCTGTTCTGTTGTTTAGTAAAGTAAAAGTAAATACTAACTTTAAGAAAACAAAGTTGATTTTATAGTTCTATTGATATATCTCAAGGGCTAGTTCCCGACCCTCTCAAAATGGTAATTATAAAACCACTCCTAAAAAAACCAAATCTCTCTTCAGATAACCCGGCCAATTTTCGCCCAATAGCAAATCTGCCCCTCATCGCAAAAATCATGGAACGAATTGCAAATAAACAACTGACAGAATACTTGAGTAACAACAACATACTGTCCCCTTCGCAATTCGGCTTCCGCCAATCTCGAAGCACAGAAACTCTTCTAATCTCATTAACGGACTCCATCCTACTGAACCTCGAAAAAAAACAACCTTGTCTACTCATCCTCCTTGACCTAACAGCAGCATTTGACACGGTCAATCATAATACACTGGTTGATCGTCTGTCAGACATTGGCATCAGAGACGTCGCCCTCGCCTGGTTCAAATCTTTCCTTCAGAACAGGCACTATAAGGTTAAGATCAACAGTGAGGAATCTCAACCAGTCAACTGCAACCTGGGAGTCCCACAAGGCTCTTCACTTTCTCCAACCTTATTTAACATATACCTGCTCCCACTCTGCCAGCTCCTCCGCAAGCTAAATCTTATCCACTACCTGTACGCTGACGATGTTCAGATTCTGATTCCTATTACGGATTCACTTCATAAAACTCTAGACTTCTGGAACTCATGCCAACATGCCATCAACAACCTGCTGACAAGCCTCAATCTGATTCTTAATCAAAACAAGACAGAGTACCTTCTCATTTCCCAAGATGGAAACCACTAGGGATGTGAATCGTTTTTTAACGATTAACATTATCGTCCGATAATTTTAATATCATCTTAAATCGTTATAGAACACGTTACAATAGAAATTCTAACGATTTATCGTTAAAAATCGTTAAATCGTGTTAGTGCGCACTAACGGGAGTTAAGACGATATGGAACACGATTCACATCCCTAGAAACCACCCACAACTTATCACCAACCTGGCCTCACAATTAATCCTATCCCCACAAGTCAGAAACCTGGGAGTTATACTAGATAACCAAATGAATTACAGATCTTTCATCAACAACATCATAAAGGATGGATTTTTCAAACTTCAAGTCTTGAAAAGATTGAGACCCCTCCTCCATTTTCAAGATTTCCGATCAGTTTTACAAGCAATCATTCTCAGTAAAATCGACTACTGCAATTCACTACTACTTGGCCTCCCAGCTAACTCCACAAAACCTCTACAGATGTTGCAGAATGCAACAGCAAGGATTCTAACCAAGACAAACAAAAGAGACCATATAACACCTATCCTGAAAAATCTACACTGGCTTCCTATCAAATTCAGAATACTTTTCAAAGCACTCTCATCAATCCACAAGGCAATACATAACATCGCCCCACTCGAACTCAAGATCCCTCTTCAACCTCACACCTCCACAAGACCAGTGAGACAAGCATACAGAAACAATCCACAGGCCCCACCGATGAAAACAGCATTAAGTAAAAGAGCTTTCTCCACTGCCGGGCCCAAACTTTGGAGCTCTCTCCCATCAGACCTCAAACTAGTGCAATGCCCTATTGGTTTTAAGAAAAGACTCAAGACCTGGTTATTCAACCAAGCATTCTCCTAACTTCAGCTTCTATTCGAATTCCATCCTATGATCCCTTTCATTGGAAACCCCCAGAGAACATTATTAAAAACCTAGTCTTTTGCCCAACACCCGTTCTCAACTCCAGCCTACATTAGGCCCCATAACTCTTACTTTATGTTGTTAACCCCAGTTACTTTTATCCAAGTTCATTCTAACTGTTTATTGTAAGACATCCTCTTGTCATGGTTATTGTTTAGAATGTAAACCGACTTGATTAGTAATTCTGTTACTGGAAAATCGGTATATAAAAGTGCTAAATAAATAAATAAATATTTTTATTCTGACTTTTATTTTATTTTAATCCACTTAGGATACCTAATTAATTTTTATCCTATTTTATTTATATATTATTTTATCTCATTTTGATATTTTGAATTACTTGTAAACTGTTAAGTTCAAATTTATTTATTTATTTTTACTTATTTATTTATTTAAAAAATTTTATATACCGCAAACATTAAAACATTAACATGACCGTCTAGGTGATTGACAAATATACATACATAAGTTAAAATAGTCAAATGCAACAGATTACCTACGAAGGTTAAAATAGACAAACATTGTTAATTTGAGCATAGTAGCAGTTTAGGAGTATATCGTATTATTGTAATTAAGTTATATTGTACACATTACTGAATAGATATGTCTACTTCTATTTCTCTTTGCTTTGATGGTATATAAAAAGTTTTATATAAATAAATCAGCATGAAAGGCTGCTCAGGGTAATGAGTGTCAGCATGTGAAAGAGGACCTTTCTTTCCCGTTTTTAGAGAAGAACATAAGTCAGATTTGGGAAGGTCCATTTCTTCCATCTTTGCACTTTCCTCAGTTTGCCAGGAAATGCATTTTTGTTTCTTTGTCCCCGTGTTGTACTGCCCGAGGAGTAGAACTACATTGAATTTTCATTTCAGCTAGTGTCCTCCTTTTTCCTACTTTGAATTTGAGGGTCCTTATTTTCCATTAGGTAAGGCTCACTAGGCCTTGGGAGCAAGGCACTGAGGAAGCTTGGTCTCAGAGCATGTGGGGCTATGAGTTTGAATCCCACTTAGGGAGGGAGGCTGAAAGTGAGTATTTGTCAAGCTTTTTGTAGCATCTGGTCCCTTTCAATATTTTTGGAGAATTTTTTATTATTATTTTGGGGGATTTTTTTCCATCAGTCATGTTATGATGAGGGATTCTGTTAATGTGTAGTTCTGGCATGACCTGTTTTTCCAATTGGAGGTGAGGGGATTAGTGTTTCATGAGGAATGTGTTTGGCCTGTCCTGTTTTCTAACAGGAGGTATAATAGGACCACAGTAGTGCCCCTTCCCAGTTACAGTCGCTGCTGTTTCGGTTTTGGGAGTTAGTGTGCTACAGTAGGGCAGGTTTGCCGTATGGGTTCTGAGAGCCTTTTTTGCAGGCTTTTGTCTGACTTGCCAAGGTTTCTGGCGGTTTCTGGTGTCTGCGTGTCTCATTTACTGAGGTGACAGCAGGAGTGGAACTTTGTTTTGTATGGCGAGTCAGTGAGGGCAGGTCTCCCCAAGCCTGACATCATCATGAAAGGCTGGCTCAGGGTAACACGTGTCAGCGCGTGAAAGTGGACGTTTCGGGCCCTGCCTTTGGTCGATGATATCAGGCTAGGGAGGCAGCCGAGAGGATCAATCACATAGCAGCAGGACGTTTTGTGCTGCAAAAGCAAGTTTGGCGGTAACCCCATGCTCCTGGGTCAACGGGCTCCCAAGTGAAACTTCAAGGTGAAACAGAAAGGTATTTCCAAACAGCGTCAGATGCAGAGCAAAGTGTGCCTTCTGGCCTGATGAGAATCTTCTGCATTCCAGAATTGTGGAGACTGTGATGCTGCTGCAGAAGGCTGCCTATGCAAAAGTTTATCTTTCAAACTGCTGCGCACAGGTTCCGAAGGGGAGTAGTAGCCTAGTGGTCTGAGCAATGTGCCCTGAACTAGGAAAACCAGAATTCAATTCCTACTCAGTGATTATTAAAGGCATCTTCCCTCTTCCTCTGGCAAAAATAAAGGCAGCGAATAAATGTTTTGTGATATTTTTCAAGAGGCAGATGTTCTGCTCCATTTGTCCTGCTATGTTCAGACTTTCAGAAAATTTGAAGAATTTGAAAATCCATCCCCTGAGCCTTCCAGACTTAGCCCGATGGAGGTAAGAAAGTAACACAATAAACCATGGCAGGGCAGATAAAGATCACGACGGTCCACCCAGTTTGTCCAGTTGAGATTCGTCCCCTTTGGTTAGATGTGCATAGAAATTCCCATATGCAACCCAACTTCGACTTCTACCTCCCCTGTGTCTTCTGCCACTAGTATGCCATTTTGAAGGGGGCTGAAGGCTTCAACTTGACAGAGGACAACCTGAAACTCCTGCCAAACAGGACTTCATGTACCAGAATTCCCTGCTTCATGACGGGTTTACTTACAGTCTGCAATACAGCTGTAATTAGGACATTGAGAAACTCTCTGTCAGCACATTGCACATTTTCATTTTTGGCTTCGCTGTTCTTATTCTCTGATAAGCTTCCACTGCTGTAATCTAGAATAGAACAATGGATGTATTATGTGAAGGGCTGTATTGCTGCAGACTCGCAAATTCCTTTCCAGAACTGCAAGTCCCGACAGCCTCTCCTGTAGAAGTTTCACGAAGGTTCCAGGTTGTCTAAGGAGGGGGTCAGTAGCCCCTCAGCTGGGATATGCTTGCTCAGCAAGGCGTAGAACGCATGTGTAAAAGATAAGAAATGTAGAATGTATAAAAGCCAGCTCCTGAAGGGGAGGGGCACGCAGTTTCTGAGCCATTGTTCTCAGCTGTGTCTTGCATATGCAATAAAAGTCTTTCTTTTCGGAACAGTTTCTGACGGTAACATTTGGCACCCCAGATGGGACCGGGGCCCTGGGGACGCCATATTTGCCCCCCAATCGGTCCGGGAGATTTTGTGGCGGAGTGATCCCCCAGACTTGCCTGGTGAGTGGCCACCGCTGAGTTCAATGATCAGGTTTCTGAGGGGGTCATTCCACGGAGATCCTCTGAGACCTCTGTGCCGGTGATCCAGGAAGAAGGCTTTCTTGACAGTCGGAAGAACTTTGCAGGCAAGTATTTTGGGAAAAAGAAATAAGTTAAGAAATAAGATTAGAAATAAGATAAAGCTAAATTACAAGCCGATCCGTTATCATGAAGGATCGAGGGGGGCCTTGATCAAGCCCCGCGCAGTGGCTAGTAGGAATCACGCTCTGAAGACCACAGCGATTTGGGAATAATTTGGGAACAGGTTTCTTGTTGTATGAAGGAGAGTGTCTGTCTGTCTGTAAGGTACCTTTTAAAAAAAATTTCTGCTGTGGTAGATCGGTTAGAGAAATTTCTTTTTGTGATCAAATGCATTATTTCTTTTGATCTATTCTGGTGATGCAGACTATTTTTATTTCAGGAAAACTTATTAAAAGTGATTGTGAATTATTTATCTGTATATGTGTTAATAAATGTGTACTGAACAGCGGCAGTTAAAAGAGCACTGGGAGCTGGAGAGTTAACTAGTTTGGCTGGGCAGAGGCTGCTTCTCAGCAGGACAATTTAACCCCTAAAACATTTCTCTGGTACGTTTGGGTTTTCAAATTATTAATTAAGGATTGTGATGTATGTAACTGTTATCTGTGAATTGCAAGCACATGTACCAGGGATTTTTTTTAATTGTTTTTAATTGTTTTAAACCCTAATAGGAAGAGATTTTTGGTTTACAGATGCTGCACAAGATCCTTCATTACTTAATCCAGAGAGTTAAGATATTTTAGTTTGTTATTAAAGTAGAGATGTGTTTCCTGCATTCATTGTATTAAAATGTAAACTTCGAATGTGTCAATTATAAGTAAGATATTGCGTTTTGCATTTCTTTGATTACTCACAAGATGATCTGTAGTTTACAATCAGACCATTGCATATGTCATTTGACAGACATGATATGATGGAAATTTTATGGCAGCAGATTCATTATTACAGTACAAAAGTGTAGTTGTGAAATGGTGGTGCGTTTCACTGCGTGTCAATATGTCAGTACGTAGTGCGTAGTGCATTTCATTGCGTGTCAGATGTTAGTGCATTCAATATGGCTGTGCGTTTCAATGCTGGCGTTGTTAATCAGAAGTTTTCAGTTTTCTCATATCTTCTATCCCAGTGTCCTCCCTATGCTTATCCTTCACTCGATACATGCACAGGTTAGTCAATTATTTATTGTTTTTTTTCATCTATGGCAGGGCACCTGTTCAATAAGAATATTCTCTAATGTTAATTATTGTTCTTACTTGTTTCCTATATATTATCTGTTATTTAAAAGTTACATTGGAACGCATGATAAAGTATGAACTCTCTTTTGCTGACGCAGTTTATTTTGAAGCTGTCTCTGGGAAAATTAGAGGAGATATGATTAAGAATGGGACCTTTGTTAAAGCTTTGTTAAATATGCAGGGCTACTCCCTGGTTTAAGGAACTGGCAAGAAAAGACAGCCAAGCATGTGCAGTTCTGACTGTGGGAATTACAGGATGCCGTTTGTAAAAACACAGAGAAAACAAAGACTTAATATTAAAACTTTTGATTCAGTGGCAGGCGCAAGATAAGGATTATTGAAAGTTGTGGGCAAGAGGAGGGGCCACTATGCAAGATTAGGAACAAGATCAAATATGATTCGGCCCAAATGATAAAGTAGTGGCCCACACACACACACACACATATATACATATATATACTGCAATTATGTTCTTTTACCACTGGTGGGGGCTGGGCTCTGGCTATTACCATATGTTCTTAGTGTTTGCAATGTAATTGGTACAAGGCTTCCAAGGGTTTGATCATCACTCCTGCACACCTAAAGCGCCCCCCTGGATCCTTGCCTGCAGATCCAGGTTGACTTTATTGAATTAACCCAATGCCAAACTTACAAGTATGTAGGAAGCAATGTTTTGCAGCTTCTCAGCCTCGTCAGAACTGATTTGCCTCCAGGCGCAGGTCACCTATTCAATTTCCAGATGGACTGTGATTTTTTCATCGTATTTTGAGATGTATGGGAACAGGGATCAGGAAGAGAAGAAAAGGGCCCGTCCCTGCAACCAGGAACTTAATAATAGAGACCCGACATCTGAAAGAAGCTGCAGAAGGCCGAAGGCTTTGAGGGCATGAGCCTCAGCCAGTTAAAAGCTATAGCAGACCAGGTATGTGGAAATAGAGAAGTGGAAGAGAAAAGAGAGAAGCAAGTAGACATATGAAGGAGAAAGTGACTGTTAGCTGCCGCTCTCAAGGACACTCGGACGGGAAGGAGCCAAGACAATGGCAGTCCGCGAAGAGGAGGGGGAACAAGACCCCCCTTGGGAAAGAATCAGTGTGTGTACTGCAAAAATGAAGGCCATTGGAAGAGAGACTGTGAAGAATGGCAAAAGAAATACGGGAGCCCTGCAGTGAATACTAACGACAAAAATGGACCTGCACCGACACAAAGGGGCCGAGGAGGAAGGAGATCGGACAACCCCCACTGGCAGATGGTGGGGGAGGTGACAAAGAGCATACAGCCTGAAGAGACCGGGAGGGAAGAATCCCCACTGACCCTCTGGTGGAAATCCACAAGGGAACACAACAAAATCAGGGGCCTGTTGGACTCAGAGGCCAATGATCTGTCATGACTGCACCAATCGGCCCCCCGACGAATGAGACTGTTTCTATAGTGGGTGCCTCAGGTCAGGTACTCACTGCCCTTCTGCAGAAAGAATGAACTATACAAGTAGGCGGACCATGGTATCCCACCAGTTTATCCACGTCCCCTGATTGTCCAGTTCCCCTTATCAGATGGGACCTGCTGTGTAAACTACAGGCCACACTGAGATTTCAACCAACAGGGGAAGTTAAAGCCTCCTTCGGGGACCATTCAGTGATACTCATCTGCCCCCTCAGGGAGAAATGGAGATTACTTCCTCAACCAGTCAATACCCAGAAGACATCCCCATCATCGACAGAGACGGGATTTGTCCTGGAGGATTAGTCGTGAACGCCCCCAGTCTGGATCGAACTAAATCAAGGCGCCCAAATAGTTAACCAAACCCAATACCCCGTGCCATATGCCGCCAGATGCAGTAATCGGATCTGAGTCAGAAACACCTGAAGCAGGGAATCCTGGAAGCAACCAGACCTGAGTGGAACCCGCCTTTGTTACCAGTAAAGAAACCTGGTACTAACGACTATCGACCTGTACAAGATTTAAGAAAAGTGAATACTCAAGTGGCAGATTTGGTAGCACTCGTGCCAAATCTGTATTCAATCCTGGCTCAAGTTTCTTCTAGTTCCAAATGGTACAGTGTTATTGATCTCAAAGATACTTTCTTCTCTGTTCCAATAGCAGAGGAATATCAGAAAATTTTTGCCTTCACTTGAAAAATGCGCAAACTGGAGAAAAGCAGCACTATACTTAACTCGCCTACCCCAAGGATTTAAAATTCACCCACTCTGTTCTCGGAGCAACTGGCCAAGGACCATGTGTACAATATGCCAGTTGTACAATATGTGGATGATCTCTTGATATTTAGGGAAGCATACCATGAATGTGCGGTATCAACCCTATACTTGTTGAAAACTTTGTACTCGAAAGGGTATCGTGCGAGTAAAAAGAAAGCGCAAATTTATGAAATAGAAGTAGAATATTTCGGTTTTCGTCTCAGAGAAGGCACTCGTCAACTTGGAATCTCTCGTACTAGTTCTATAAGACATCAACTTGTACCCACCTGTAAAAATGAACTCTGTGCGTTTTTGGGAGCTGCAGGATATTGTAGATTTTGGATTGCTAAACTATGCAATTATTGCTCAACCATTATATGATAAACTACGAGGCAAAGAAGCAGAATCTCAACCCTTCCAGTGGAAAAAACAAGAATTAACGAATTTACATCAACTAAAAAGAAGCCTTGATCTCACCCCCTGCTCTAGGGTTACCTGATATAACAAAACCATTTCATCTGTTCATAGATGAGAAGAAAGGCATGGCCATTGGGGTATTGACTCAAACTTCGTGGAACGACCTGTTGCATATTTGTCAAAAGGAATGGACAATGTTTTTAAAGGATGGCCTGGTTGCCTTCGAAGCATTGCTGCTGCATGTTTACTGATACCTGAAGCTGTTAAATTATCATTTGGACAGACTTTACAAGTAACAACTCCTCATACTATTCAAGGACTACTAGAGACTCATGGACCAAAATGGATGACCAATTCACGTCTCGTCAAGTATCAAGCCCTTACTGTGTGAAACACCTGAAATTCAAATACAAGACAGCAAAAACTTGAATCCGGCTACTCTTATGCCGGCACCTGAACCAGTTGCCCATGACTGTGAAGAAGTCATGACTACAATACATTCCAGTAGACCAGACCTGAGGGATCAACCCTGGCAAGGAGCTTGGACTTTATTCACTGATGGGAGCAGCCAAATCATTCATGAGATATGTTCTGCTGGATATGCTGTTGTATCCGAAGATGAAATCATTGAGGCTCAACCTCTTTCCCCAGGAACGTCTGCACAAAAAGCTGAACTAATTGCCCTTACTCGAGCTCTGCAGTTGGCAGAAGGAAAAACTGTAAATATCTATACAGACTCTAAATATGCCTTCCTTACAATTCAAGTGCATGGAGCATTATATAAAGAACGAGGATTTTTAACTGCAGAAGGAAAACAATTGAACAATGCACCTGAAGTACATGAATTACTAGACGCAGTTTGGCTACCTCGCAAGGTGGCTGTAATTGCATTGCAAAGCACACACCAGGAAATCAAACCCTATTGTCAAGGAAATCAGAGAGCAGATGAAGCAGCAAAAAGGGCAGCTCGGGAACTCTTTCAAGCAGCATTAATGCATCGAATCATCAGGCTTCAGGCAGTCCTGGAGCTCATCCACCAACGACTGCTTTCGCTCTTTAAACTCTGGGCAAAACAAAATACCAAAATTATGACTGCAGTGTACCAGAATAGATTGGTTTTAGATTACCCTCTGGCCCAGGAAGGAGGGTTTGTGGAACATTTAACCTCTCCAATTGTTGTTTACAGGAAGATGACCAAAGCAAGGTTATCCAAGACATCACTGATCGCATGGTCGAGATGGCTCACGTCCCTGTCCAGCAGTGGAATAGTGCTTGGGACTGGACCAACGGATTCCGTGGTCGGTTTTCCATGATCGGTGGATTTAAGAGCTTGTTTGTTATCCTAGCCAGTTTAATTCTGTTTTGTCTTTTAGGACCCTGTATTATTCCTTTCTTGCTCAAATTGCCTTCGTCGGATGATGGAGGACATTGCTGAATGCAAAAAAGCCACGCAGCTCCTGTCACTGTACATGTATTCCTCTGAGCCTATAGAACCTGTTTAACCATCCTCATGTTTTATCCTGGGCCATCTTCCCATACATGACAAGTTCGGGCTACAAAGGGGGGTGGAGCCAATAGGGACCATCCGTCTCAACCGTGAAGAAACATCGGACTGTTGGGAAATTAGGGCCCTTCTGAGAACTCAAATTGCTAATTTTCTTGTTTCTGTTTCTTTCAGCTCCACAGCTGCGTTGTGATGGTTGTATGTGATACTTTTCATAGAGAATGATAAGTATCAAAGGGGGGAATGAAGGGGGTTGAAGGCTTCAACCCCTGACAGAGGACAACCTGAACTCCTGCCAAACAGGACTCATGTACCAGAATTCCCTGCTTCATGACGGGTTTACTTACAGTCTGCAATACAGCTGTAATTAGGACATTGAGAAACTCTCTGTCAGCACATTGCACATTTTCATTTTTGGCTTCGCTGTTTCTTATTCTCTGATAAGCTTCCACTGCTGTAACCTAGAATAGAACAATGGATGTATTATGTGAAGGGATGTATTGCTGCAAACTCGCAAATTCCTTTCCAGAACTGCAAGTCCCGACAGCCTCTCCTGCAGAAGTTTCACGAAGGTTCCAGGTTGTCTAAGGAGGGGGTCAGTAGCCCCTCAGCTGGGATATGCTTGCTCAGCAAGGCGTAGAACGCATGTGTAAAAGATAAGAAATGTAGAATGTATAAAAGCCAGCTTCTAAAGGCCCTCCCCTTTAGAAGCTGGCTTTATACATTCTACATTTCTTATCTTTTACACATGCGTTCTACGCCTTGCTGAGCAAGCATATCCCAGCTGAGGGGCTACTGACCCCCTCCTTAGACAACCTGGAACCTTCGTGAAACTTCTGCAGGAGAGGCTGTCGGGACTTGCAGTTCTGGAAAGGAATTTGCGAGTTTGCAGCAATACATCCCTTCAGAAACACGCAGTTTCTGAGCCATTGTTCTCAGCTGTGTCTTGCATATGCAATAAAAGTCTTTCTTTTCGGAACAGTTTCAGGGGCCTATTTTCTGACGGTAACAATTTCAGGCCTTGCCCCCTTTGACTTAATTAAGGGAAGCAGAAAGCTGCTGAATAATAACTTCTGAAGGGCTCTCCAAGCATTATAAGTTTGGAAAGAGGACTACACAGCATTCCTGAAATCAGAGACCAATGTAGGATTAAGGAAACTTACCAAGGTGGAGTGTAGTGCTCATCTGGGAACAGAGCAGTAAGTCTTTGTCAGCCTGTAGCATGCCCCAGGGGTAAATGCAAGCAGCTGCCACTGTCGGGTTCCAATCCCACTTCTAGCGCTCAGCGTGCACCTGAGAGCCTGCAGCTCACGTGAACTTCAAGCATTCGAGCAACAGCTCTCAGCTGTTTAGGGAAAGATCCTAAAAACGTAGCTAACTGCACGGCACCTGGGAGCAGGAGGGTCGAGTCTATAACGCACAGTTGTGCATGCACACCACCGTCTTTGAAAAGGGGATATGCTGTATGCCACCGGCTTTAGAACCTGTCAACCCCCACCAGCCCCTCCTCCCGTTTTCTTCTTCACTCCCCCTCAGTCCCCTTCTTCCTCTGCTCTTCCCTTGCCCCAACCGCACCTCTAAGGCTGCACCTTAAACATCAGTGCCTCCATCCTCCTGCAGTCCCACGGTGAAAAGTCCCTCGTTTGAACCTTAGAACACTGCATCTAGGGAGCCCTGCAGGCTTCGAACATCCGCCGTTACAAATGTGTGCCCCCGTACGGTTCTCACTGAAGAAGTTTGAACCATAGAGGGCTCCGTAGAGAAAGAGCATTGAGCTTCATACAAGGGGAAATGGGAGGCCTGTGCTGGGGGAGATGGAGATGGAAATGTGATAGACAGGAGAAAAGAGAGAGACTGGGCACTGGAGGGTTGGTGTGGGGCAGGAAGGGGTTACGTTTTACTGCGGTGGATAGAAAGGTAAAGGAGTAAAAGACAGAAGGTAAGAATCAATGTCTGAGATAGCTGTAGGGAAGACAGAAGGAGAGAAGAACAGAACAAGGGCAATGCCAAAAAGATAATGAAGAGAGAAAACATCTTGAAAATATGTTTTTTCCCGTTTTTAGAGAGAGGCATATGTCAGCTTTGGGAAGGTGCATTTCTCCCATCTTTGCACTTTGCTCAGTTTGCCAAAGAATGCATTTCTGTTCCTTTGTCCCCCGGAGTCAGGCTAAATTGGATTTCATTTCAGCTAGTGTCCTTCTTTTCCCTACGTTGAAGTTGGGGATCCTTATTTTCTATTAGGTAAGGCTCACTAGGCCTTGCAAGCAAGGCTTGGAGGTGGTAGGCACTGAGGAAGCTTGGGTTTCAGAGCACCGGGGCTATGAGTTTGAATCCCACTTAGGAAGGGAGGTTGAAAGTGAGTACTTGTCAAGCTTTTTGTAGGATCTGGTCCCTTTCAATATTTTTGGAGAATTTTTTATTATTAATTTGGGGATTTTTTTTTCCATCAGTCATGTTATGATGAGGGATTCTGTTAATGTGTTGTTCTGGCATGACCTGTTTTTCCAATTGGAGGTGTGGGGATTAGTGTTTCATGAGGAATGTGTTTGGCCAGTCCTATTTTTCTAACAGGAGGTGTAATAGGACCGCAGTAGTGCCCCTTCCCAGTTACAGTCGCTGCTGTTTCGGTTTTGGGAGTTAGTGTGCTACAGTAGGGCAGGTTTGCCGTGTAGGTTCTGAGAGCCTTTTTTGCAGGTTTTTGTCTGACTTGCCAAGGTTTCTGGCGTCTGCGTGTCTCATTTACTGAGTGGTGATAGCAGAAGTGGAACTTTTTGTTTTGTTCCGGCGAGTCAGTGAGGGCAGGTCTCCCCCAGCTTGACATCATCATGAAAGGCTGGCTCAGGGTAACGCGTGGCAGCGCGTGAAAAGTGGACGTTTCGGGCCCTCGCCCTTGGTCGATGATATCAGGCTAGGGAGGGCAGCCGAGAAGATCAGTCACATAGCAGCAGGAAGTGTTGTGGTGCAAAAGCAAGTTTGGCGGTTACCCCATGCTCCTGTGGTCAACGGGAGGGCTTGACCCTCCCAAGTGAAACTTCAAGGTGAAACAGAAAGGAGAGAAGGAAGAGATTCAGGTTCTCATACCCCAGAGCGTATTTCCAAACAGCGTCAGATGCAGAGCAAAGTGTGCCTTCTGGCCTGATGAGAATCTTCTGCATTCCAGAATTGTGGGAGACTGTGATGCTGCTGCAGAAGGCTGCCTATGCAAAAGTTTATCTTTCAAACTGCCTGCGCACAGGTTCCGAAGAGGAGTAGTAGCCTAGTGGTCTGAGCAATGTGCCCTGAACTAGGAAAACCAGAATTCAATTCCTACTCAGTGATTATTGTTTGTAATAACAACTCTGATTGTTTGCAAATAAACAACTCTGACCAAGTCTTAAATCACACAATAATATATTTATTATACTGAGTATAAGCAATGGTATACGCAGGAAGCAAAGGTATACTTACAACAATGTACATAGCACATCTATGGTCTGGAACATTTGCTTAATTTTTTTCTTTTTGCAAGCTCTTTTTATATACATTTTCAATAAGCTAATTGATAACTACTATTTACTCCAAACCACAAGATTTCAGTTAACCTTGCTGCAAATACAGCTGCTCTTTGTTCCCGTTTGATCTTATCTTACTTCATATGCACAAACTTTCTTCACAGATACCCTTTTCAGATCTGTTATCTTCACAGATACCCTTTCTCAGACCTGTCATCTTCTTATCTTCTGCTCATCCTGTGACTTCACTTGTTGACGTTTCACCTGGATTCTGCTAATGTGTGTGTTTTTGCTTTGCAAAACTAGGCCATAGTTCACCATAGCTTCTTCTTCTTTCTTCAGAGCCTTAATTCATTTTGAGGGCCTCTGGTATTTTTTTTCCTTCAGGATATTCTACAATCCTCCCTTGAGCCAGATTGACTCTGGCTCACATTAGGTGTCTTCATCTTCACACAGGGGAACAGCATAGAGACTAGGGTTTTCTTCTTTTGTATCTGTGGACACCCTCCCTAGGACCTCCCTTTTTTAACTGCTCTCACTTTCCGTTTTCCCAGCTATCATCTGTACTGATTGTGGTTTGGACCATTCTAGTAGTTCTCAGTTTATATTGCTATATACGCTATCATATTGGTTACTGGTTTGGTGTTGGCATCTTGGTCGACAATATTGTAATACTGAACAAATACATGGAATACAAAAACATAACATATACCTAAAAACTAGTATCCAGAAAAACCCCTACTATCCCCTTCAAATGCTAGATAAGTTAGAAAACCAGGAGTTATGGAATCCCACCAAGTTACTGAGGATTCCTCCCCTCAAAATCGCTAACTTGAAGTCTAGCCAGTTCTTGTATCTTTTGCATTGCGTATGTAAACTATATGAGAGCGATTAACAATACTGTACAACATTCAGAGCTATTAAGTACCGTACACAATCCGCCTGGGCAGCCAATATATAGTCCAGACCATGTCGATTATATGTAGAAACAGTAGTTAATTCATCTACCGTGTCTTGAAGAGCTTTAAGGGCGATTTCTAATTCATGCGTGACTACATGGAGAACAGATTGTAGTCGCCGAATGGCCATTCCCAATTCAGCTGCAACTGCAGGTTGGGCAAATGGTAACCATGAGGTATAGCTTAATGCGTCTAATCTAGTTTTAGTTAAAGGGTTAGGTGGAGTTAATATAATCCAATGAGAGTTGGATTGCTTGATCTTCAGGGACAGCTGAGGGAACACTCCTTCGGGAGCGGGTATGCATAGGGTGATTAAGGGAATAATTCGAGAAAAATAGTTAATGTAACTAACAACAAAATTCATAGTATGTAGGGAGTTTGAGAAAAACTATTCCATCACACAACCAATAATGTCCAACATAAAGATTTGCAAAGTTTTGTATTACGGTATCATTGCTATTGTCATAAGGGCCATAAACAAAAGGAGATTTATATTTCCTAATACACTACAAGGAACCAAAGATAAGTCATTTTCAGATGAACAGTTATTGTCTGCTATGTTGAAAAGGTCACACAGACGTGGACAGACAGTGTATGTGGAATTGAAAATGCGTATGTATTGGGTGTCGGTGGCTACATGTACAATCTTGGACAGATTTGCTATACATGGGAGGCAACCTGGTGGAGGAGATGCAGTAATATGTGAAAATGTGCAATTACAGCTTATTACAATGTCAGTGAAAGGGGTGCTGGGTAAGATGGTTCCCTTACGAATAATCCATGTTGTATTGTATGTGGAGTAAGTATAGTTGCAAGGAATAGGGTTCGGGGAAGTAACATTACTAAGGCAAAGAAAACCATTTTTTGGTAAATCAGCTGTAAGTGGGGGAGGTTTGGCATTACCCAAATATTGTGTCCATGTTTGTCCTGCTAATGGATCTATGGTCATATTGTGTGGTCCATTATCTTTAAATCCTAAAATATGGTGTAATGGAACTGGAAAGGAAATGGCTGGGACATGTGAATGGGCTTTTTGATGTGGAGTACAGACGATACAATCAGTAACATCTGCTGGAAGAGTCTTTACTAATTCTTGTATTGTCTGTACCCACAAATTTGTTAAACCTGAAACAGGGGCCTGTTGGAGAGGGAAAGAAGTAACAAGTGGCCATGTATACGTTAGTACATATAAACAGGTTAGTAAACATAACATTTTCATTTCCTGCAGTCGTCAGTCTACTTCAGAGAGAAAAGATAATGCAACAGTCCAATTATAGTATCGGATTAAATGTCCGTATATCCGACAAATGTACCCAAGTGGAATGTTCAGATAGTTTAGCAGCAGTATGGCTGAGGTCTGTGATAGTGAAAGGTCCAACGTATATCGGATCCTTCCAAGTCTTGTGGGTGTAATTCTTTCGTAGTACTTGATCACCTACTGAAAAGGAAGCGCAAAAAGATTGTTTAGGAACCTTTTTCGATTCAGTCTGTATGAGGTCTGCTGCCATGGCTACTAGGGGCTGAACTTTTTTCCAATACTCTACTTGAGTATCAGTTTGTCTTATTCTCACCGGATTCATAATCCGTCCTGTCTGTAATTGAAATGGAGTAATCTCATGGATTGTACCTGGCGTATTCCGTATATTCATTAAGGCCAATGGTAATACATCCAACCAGGTATATAATTTGTTTGTTTTGTTTTTATTTAATGCTGCTAGCAATACCCTCAATTTGGTTTTCAATATTCCATTATATCGTTCTACCAAACCATTCGAGGTTGGCTTATAGACTGACACACGTCGATGGATAATATTACAGATCTCTTGTAATTCATTCATAATTTGATTATTAAAGTGTGTCCCATTATCAGATACAATTTTGATTGGACATCCATGGGCTGGTAAAATTCTATGTAAAAAGGTATCAATAACTACATGAGCTGTTTCTTTTGTACATGGGAAAGCTTCTATCCAATGTGAAAAGCTATCCACCCATACCAATACATACCGTTTTCCTTTAACTGCTTCAATCATATCAGTGTAATCAATGTGCCATTCCAAACCTGGTCCCTGGGGGATAGGCAAGTTCCCAGGACTCACAGCTGGGCCTCGACGAGCTATATGAGTAGAACAGACTAAACAGTTATGAATTATCTGTACAGCTAAAGCATAAAGATTCTGGTTCCAATGGTTACTTTGTATGCCTGCTAATAGTGCAGTGGCAGACAGATGCATGGTTGCATGCCATGCAAAGAAGTATCGCAACACTTCTGATGTTGTCAAACATTTTTTTCCATTAGGGTGGAGCCATTCTTTCCCTTTTTTATAACATCCAATTGTCACCCATTTCTGTAATTCCTCACCACTAGGTTGTTCATGGAGTATGTCAAGTGGCATGGGATATGGAGTATGCATTAATTCTGAGCTAAACCGTGTTTGCATAGTCATTAGTTTCACGGTAAGCACTTCTGTAGCAGCTTTATCTGCTAGGTCATTTCCTTGTGCCTCAAAGCTCATATGGCCAGTATGTGCTGGCGTCCATACTATAGCAGTTTTAGAACCAACCCCTTCCCTTTTCGACAATAAATTCAGTATTTGTTTCCAGTTGTTGATATGTTGTAAGGGCTGACCCGTGGCAGTAATCATTCCCCTTCTTTTCCATTTCAATAAATGGTATTGTAGAGAACTAACTACATATGAACTATCAGTATAGATTGTGCAGTGTTCTTTTATTCCTGAAGATTTCAAAGCTGCTATTACAGCAAGGAGTTCAGCTTCTTGTGCTGTTACACCTTTCTCTGTTTGATACTGTATTTTGGTAATAATATCTAAACTGGGTGTAACACTTAATGCTGCAAACGCTGCTTGCTGGTCTTTCTGTGCCCCATCTGTAAACCATATTAGTCCCTTGTCAAGGGGATCAAACTGGGTCAGTAAAAGATCCGGGATGTCTTTTCTTTCAATTTGTCTCTGTACATTACTAGGAAAAAAACAATCTAGTAACTTATTCTGAGCTTTCGTGAGAGGTGCTGTTACTATATCTTGGCCAGTCAATATTGTTTGATATTTACCAAATCTGGTTGCTGTCAATGCAGCCTGACTAGTCGTTAGCAAATGATGTATTGAATGAGCACAGTGTAAAATTAACGAGCTATATGGCATCATAGCTCGCCATTTACCAATAGCGGCGACAATAGCAGTTAATAACCTTGGAATTTCAGGTAGAGCCATTTCCACTGGACTATAGGATCCAGATAGAAATGCCACTGCTTGTTTCGGTGTATCTTCTTGATTTACAAAAGCAGCCCATGTGTTTCCCATGTCTCGGACCCATATATGCACTTTCAGCCTGGGGTCTACAGTACCTAAGGGTTCAGCCTGTAGTAAAGTCTGTAATACATCTTGTATTACCATTTCGTCATCTTCAGTCAATTTTATTTGCGCATAAGACCCAGTACCAGCCGGTACCTGTAAATGCCTCAGTAGAGGAGAAATGCGCGCTGAATAACTTGGTATCCATTGTCGACAGTAATTAAAAGTTCCCAATAAACCTCGTAATTGCTTAAATTCTGGGGAAACTCCTGTTTTCTGTAGTTTCTAACAATAGGTCCTTTGTTATGTGTTTAGTAGCTGAGGATATTATTTGACCTAGAAAATTTACTTGAGTCTTAGCTAATACACATTTCTGTTGATTACATTTATATCCTGCCTCACCAAGCCTTTGTAATAATTTAAATGTGCCATTCACAACATTCTATTTTAGTTTCAGCAGAAAGCAATATGTCATCACATATGTAAATAAAGATACTGATTTAGGTAAAATACTTCTGGAACTGCTCTAGATCCTTGTTCAATTGTTTTGAAAATACAGTCGGGCTATCTGTAAAAACCTTGGGGCATCCGTGCCCATCGATAAGCCTTTGTGCTAATACAAAAGATGTTAAAATCACGAGAAGCAGTATGTAAAGGATTGCAAAGAATGCATTAGATAAATCAATGACAGAGTTGAACTTATATATGGGCTGTGTTTGTAATAATGTCAGAGGATTAGCACAAACTGGATATTGTGGAATCAACTATATCATTCAATGCACGTAAATCATGAACAATTCTGACATCATTTCCTCTCCTTTTGGCACAGGGAACAAAGGAGTATTATAGGGTGACTGGTGATTCTTCAATAATACCATGTTTAACAATCTAGCAATATGTTTCATAGTAGGGTTCCATTATTTTTCTTTTACTGGATAAGGGCTCACATTTGGTCCCAGCTCAAATGGTACTGTTTTAATTCGATAAGCTGGAGCTGTTTTTGCCCTACCATAAGGAGACTCTTCAGTGCTCCACAAATCTAAAGGTAGTTGATCCCATTTCCATTCATCTGGGATTTCATTCTCCTCCTCAACTTCCTATTGAAGTGAGTAAGGAAAGGAGGCTCTTAGATGCTGGGATTTTAAAAGGTGAGAGTTAATCCAAATTGAGTAAGTAGGGTCTCGTCCTAGTAAATTTACAGGGCAATGTTCAGCAATTAAGAATTTAACTGAAGCTTCTCTTTACCTTGTGTAGTGTTTAATTACTACTGGGGTTAATTCAGTTAAATGTTTTTACTGGGCTTGGCCATCAAAGCCAATAGTGGTGTTTGTTTCAATGGATCTTTTTACAAGAGCGCTTGGTTTAAACACAAATAACAGATGATGGTAGCGCCTGTATCAATCAAAAAATTGCATTGGAACCTGCTGAGGACCTACTAATAATTGAATAAATGGCTCTGAATTTATTAAGAATACAGTATCTCCCTGATCATTCCTCTATTCCCTGCAGTCTGTCAATAATTACCTTGGTCCCACACAGGGAATTGTGAGGGCTGTTGGCCAGCCTGTAACTGAGGCTGGTGCTGATAACGGTGGGGGGTGTCTGCAATGTTTGGTAAGCGGCGGCGGCGTCTGTAAAACTGTTTGTTGATCAGGGACTCCTGATCGCCTGCATTCAGTTGCATAGTGTCCAAATGACTGGCAATTCCAGCACTGCACATGAGCTCTTCTATCAGGGGACTGTCTATTCATTATCCCTTGTGCAAACCCTCTTCCTCCCTTCTTCACCCTTCTCATTCCCTCGACCTCGGGGGATATAGGAGGGATATGCTCCCTGATATATTCCTGCATACGGGGTACGCGGAGGACCCTGTAACACATAACAATCCTGTATATCACTTGCCTTGTAGGTTTACTGTATCCTGATTTCTTTGTGTTTTCATATTCTTTTTTCTCTTCTAAGTCCGATATCTGTAATGTCATTATTTGCTAGCCATTTTCTGTTGCTCTTATTAGAAGTTCTTATCATTTTGCAATGCACTGAGGGCGAAATGCATGGAAAGTGTTTTCTCACCTCTGGCCATGTTTTTGGTTAAAGTGGGCCACAACATTATCAAAGTAGTCTGCATATTTGCAAGGGCAAAGTAGCATAGAATAAATGTAAAAATACAGGGATGTTTGGCTGTATATCAGCATCCTGCCCGGTTTGTGCCTTAGACATGTCCATACATTTTGTCAAGTGCATTGCAAATCAGTTAAGCCATCCCACTTGGCTGCAGTGATAGCTGTAAAATCTATGCTTGTAGGATACAGGACATTTAAAGCATTTACCAAATCTATCCTATCTTGGCCTTGGAAAGGAATTCGTCAGCAATATGGGTGATAAGTCTCGGACGTGCGCTTACTGCTGAGAGTTGTGGTAAACTAATGCCGCAAGCTGCACATAGCGCCTTAAAATCCCCTATGGCTAATGTGTTCCGGCCGTATTAGTATCTATTGCCTCGAGCCAGAGCCTTGCTCCTTTATGTATACTAGGCAATTTTTGTATAATCGTACTAATATCTACTGGTGTATATGGTTATAAGCTGCAATGGGTGGCTGTTGCCCATTATCTCTTAGGAAGATAGGAAATTCTTTCAATTCCACATTATCTTTCTTGTTTCTTGTTCCCTTAAAGGGTGGCGAGTTTAAATCTTGTATACATTTTAACCATATGTCTAGACCTTTCTGAATATATTCCCAATTTCTGACTCCGTACAATATGTGCCGATTAATTCCCTTATTCTGCAAGCTGTGCTTCATTACTACTGGCCCTTCTGGGTGGCAAGGAATGTTTATATTTGCATTGCTTAATCCTGTCTTAACAGTGGTCCACCATGGAGCCCCATATGAACCTTCCTCATTCGTTTTAATCCTTTCTTTAATCATCTCTGGTGTCAAGGATGACCCTTGAGCCGTTTCTGTTGACCGACTCTGTGGGGTTTCTGATAACACATTAACCCGTAATTGCTGACAGTCCTTGCCATCGGCAGGTGTCAGGTGCACTAATCCCTTGATTTTAAAGTTATCTGTTCCAGGGAAAAGCTCAGCAGCTTCCCGTTCAAATTTAGCTGCTTGTTCTAAGTCCGGATATAAGGGTTTAGGCTTTTGTACAGGACCTTTTAACGGACCATAGCCTGCTGGTATAGGCATTAAAATTTCGTGATCACTGTCTTCCAGCAGGGGACATGTAGTCACATATGGGGGCGGATTTAGGGATTTTGATCCTATCTCACCTATAACCTTATTTTTCTTTTTTATTTCTTTATCAGCTGTATATAAGTCACCTGTCACTGAAAATAAATTCCAGACATGCAGGTGTTTCTTTAGACTATTTTTCTTTTTATTATCTTGTAGGAATGTTAACAATGGCAATAAATGACTAAGTTTCAAAGATCCTTCCATGGGCCAGGGAAAAGGAATCTTTAGCAGAGTATTTACCCCATTTGTCATTTGTTTTCTTAATAAGGTCTTTCTCAAAATGGAAATAAATTAATTACATGCTGGACAGCCGTACATGTATCATCACTGTTAACATATAATGTACGTACCGTGTTAGGCTTTCCTAATTGTCCTTCTGGGACCCTTTTAGGGGTTGGGTGTGTGTTAACCATTTTAAAAACTGTCGTTTACTTAGGCTACGCACATATAACTGTATATAGTAACCAAAACAAAAATAAGAACACAAAATATATACACGCTAATATCAACCCACACAGTAAATACAAGAAAAACAACAATTGCTGCAGCGTTAAAACCTCAGGCGCCTTTTTCTCAAAACTATCACCACGATTTACACAGGACTCCTGGCTTAATTACCGATCACTCCTGGCCCAGCTTGATCAAAGCTGGGCCCTAGGGGATCACACCAGGAGAACGTAAATCTTCTACTCTTCCCAAGAAATAATCAGAGCTGCTTCCACAAACATGTGACGAATGCCCGCATTCAATCCACCAATTGTTTGTAATAACAACTCTGATTGTTTGCAAATAAACACTCTGACCAAGTCTTAAATCACACAATAATATATTTTATTATACTGAGTATAAGCAATGGTATACGCAGGAAGCAAAGGTATACTTACAACAATGTACATAGCACATCTATGGTCTGGAACATTTGCTTAATTTTTTTCTTTTTGCAAGCTCTTTTTATATACATTTTCAATAAGCTAATTGATAACTACTATTTACTCCAAACCACAAGATTTCAGTTAACCTTGCTGCAAATACAGCTGCTCTTTGTTCCCGTTTGATCTTATCTTACTTCATATGCACAAACTTTCTTCACAGATACCCTTTTTCAGATCTGTTATCTTCACAGATACCCTTTCTCAGACCTGTCATCTTCTTATCTTATGCTCATCCTGTGACTTCACTTGTTGACGTTTCACCTGGATTCTGCTAATGTGTGTTTTGCTTTGCAAAACTAGGCCATAGTTCACCATAGCTTCTTCTTCTTTTCTTCAGAGCCTTAATTCATTTGAGGCCTCTGGTATTTTTTTCCTTCAGGATATTCTACATTATTAAAGGCATCTTCCCTCTTCCTCTGGCAAAAATAAAGGCAGCGAATAAATGTTTTGTGATATTTTTCAAGAGGCAGATGTTCTGCTCCATTTGTCCTGCTATGTTCAGACTTTCAGAAAATTTGAAGAATTTGAAAATCCATCCCCTGAGCCTTCCAGACTTAGCCCGATGGAGGTAAGAAAGTAACACAATAAACCATGGCAGGGCAGATAAAGATCACGACGGTCCACCCGGTTTGTCCAGTTGAGATTCGTCCCCTTTGGTTAGATGTGCATAGAAATTCCCATATGCAACCCAACTTCGACTTCTACCTCCCCTATGTCTTCCGCCACTAGTATGCCATTTCAGGCCTTGCCCCCTTTGACCTAATTAAGGGAAGCAGAAAGCTGCTGAATAGAGATGTGAATCGTGTCCTTGATCGTCTTAAACGATCGATTTTCGGCTTGGAGTGGGGAGGGAATCGTATTGTTGCCGTTTGGGGGGTAAAATATCGTGATAACTCGTTAAATTCGTTAAAAACCCGCTAAAATCGTTAAAAACCCGCTAAAACCCACCCCCCGACCCTTTAAATTAAATCCCCACCAACCCTCCCGAACCCCCCCCAAATGACTTAAATTACCTGGTGGTCCAGCGGCGGTCCGGAACGGCAGCGGTCCGGAACGGGCTCCTGCTATTGAATCTTGTTGTCTTCAGCCGGCGCCATTTTCCAAAATGGCGCCGAAAAATGGCGGCGGCCAGAGACCAACAGGATTCCACGGCAGGAGGTCCTTCCGGACCCCCGCTGGACTTTTGGGCAAGTCTTGTGGGGGTCAGGAGGCCCCCCCAAGCTGGCCAAAAGTTCCTGGAGGTCGTTCAGCGAGGGTTCCGGCGCCTCGCTGAACGACCTCCTGCAGTCGATCTCCTGCCGGCGCCATTTTCCGTACGGAAAACGATTCGCAGTGGGAAATCGCTCCCTGACCCCCGCTGGACCTCCAGGAACTTTTGGCCAGCTTGGGGGGGCCTCCTGACCCCCACAAGACTTGCCAAAAGTCCAGCGGGGGTCCGGAAGGACCTCCTGCCATCGAATCCTGTTGGTCTATGGCCGCCGCCATTTTTCGGCGCCATTTTGGAAAATGGCGCCGGCTGAAGACAACAAGATTCAATAGCAGGAGCCCGTTCCGGACCGCTGCCGTTCCGGACTGCCGCTGGACCACCAGGTAATTTAAGTCATTTGGGGGGGTTCGGGAGGGGTGGGGGATTTAATTTAAAGGGGTCGGGGGTGGGTTTTAGCGGGGTTTTAGTGTGCCGGCTCACGATTCTAACGATTTATAACGATAAATCGTTAGAATCTCTATTGTATTGTGTTCCATAACGGTTTAAGACGATATTAAAATTATCAGATGATAATTTTAATCGTCGTAAAACGATTCACATCCCTACTGCTGAATAATAACTTCTGAAGGGCTCTCCAAGCATTATAAGTTTGGAAAGAGGACTACACAGCATTCCTGAAATCAGAGACCAATGTAGGATTAAGGAAACTACCCAAGGTGGAGATGTCCAAAATAGTTGAAAACTTGTTTCTAGCATGCTTGAAGTAGGTTTTCATCATTTCAGAGTGAGAAAATCACTTTTCTAAGGTTTCACTTAAAACTTGCATTTTCACCTCAGAGATGTCCAAAATAGTTGAAAACTTGTTTCTAGCATGCTTGAAGTAGGTTTTCATCATTTCAGAGTGAGAAAATCACTTTTCTAAGGTTTCACTTAAAACTTGCATTTTCACCTCAGAGATGTCCAAAATAGTTGAAAACTTGTTTCTAGCATGCTTGAAGTAGGTTTTCATCATTTCAGAGTGAGAAAATCACTTTTCTATGGTTTCACTTAAAACTTGCATTTTCACCTCAGAGATGTCCAAAATAGTTGAAAACTTGTTTCTAGCATGCTTGAAGTAGGTTTTCATCATTTCAGAGTGAGAAAATCACTTTTCTAAGGTTTCACTTAAAACTTGCATTTTCACCTCAGAGATGTCCAAAATAGTTGAAAACTTGTTTCTAACATGCTTGAAGTAGGTTTTCATCATTTCAGAGTGAGAAAATCACTTTTCTAAGGTTTCACTTAAAACTTGCATTTTCACCTCAGAGATGTCCAAAATAGTTGAAAACTTGTTTCTAGCATGCTTGAAGTAGGTTTTCATCATTTCAGAGTGAGAAAATCACTTTTCTAAGGTTTCACTTAAAACTTGCATTTTCACCTCAGAGATGTCCAAAATAGTTGAAAACTTGTTTCTAGCATGCTTGAAGTAGGTTTTCATCATTTCAGAGTGAGAAAATCACTTTTCTAAGGTTTCACTTAAAACTTGCATTTTCACCTCAGAGATGTCCAAAATAGTTGAAAACTTGTTTCTAGCATGCTTGAAGTAGGTTTTCATCATTTCAGAGTGAGAAAATCACTTTTCTAAGGTTTCACTTAAAACTTGCATTTTCACCTCAGAGATGTCCAAAATAGTTGAAAACTTGTTTCTAGCATGCTTGAAGTAGGTTTTCATCATTTCAGAGTGAGAAAATCACTTTTCTAAGGTTTCACTTAAAACTTGCATTTTCACCTCAGAGATGTCCAAAATAGTTGAAAACTTGTTTCTAACATGCTTGAAGTAGGTTTTCATCATTTCAGAGTGAGAAAATCACTTTTCTAAGGTTTCACTTAAAACTTGCATTTTCACCTCAGAGATGTCCAAAATAGTTGAAAACTTGTTTCTAGCATGCTTGAAGTAGGTTTTCATCATTTCAGAGTGAGAAAATCACTTTTCTAAGGTTTCACTTAAAACTTGCATTTTCACCTCAGAGATGTCCAAAATAGTTGAAAACTTGTTTCTAACATGCTTGAAGTAGGTTTTCATCATTTCAGAGTGAGAAAATCACTTTTCTAAGGTTTCACTTAAAACTTGCATTTTCACCTCAGAGATGTCCAAAATAGTTGAAAACTTGTTTCTAGCATGCTTGAAGTAGGTTTTCATCATTTCAGAGTGAGAAAATCACTTTTCTAAGGTTTCACTTAAAACTTGCATTTTCACCTCAGAGATGTCCAAAATAGTTGAAAACTTGTTTCTAACATGCTTGAAGTAGGTTTTCATCATTTCAGAGTGAGAAAATCACTTTTCTAAGGTTTCACTTAAAACTTGCATTTTCACCTCAGAGATGTCCAAAATAGTTGAAAACTTGTTTCTAGCATGCTTGAAGTAGGTTTTCATCATTTCAGAGTGAGAAAATCACTTTTCTAAGGTGTCACTTAAAACTTGCATTTTCACCTCAGAGATGTGCAAAATAGTTGAAAACTTGTTTCTAGCATGCTTGAAGTAGGTTTTCATCATTTCAGAGTGAGAAAATCACTTTTCTAAGGATTCACTTAAAACTTGCATTTTCACCTCAGAGATGTCCAAAATAGTTGAAAACTTGCTTCTAGCATGCTTGAAGTAGGTTTTCATCATTTCAGAGTGAGAAAATCACTTTTCTAAGGTGTCACTTAAAACTTGCATTTTCACCTCAGAGATGTCCAAAATAGTTGAAAACTTGTTTCTAACATGCTTGAAGTAGGTTTTCATCATTTCAGAGTGAGAAAATCACTTTTCTAAGGTTTCACTTAAAACTTGCATTTTCACCTCAGAGATGTGCAAAATAGTTGAAAACTTGTTTCTAGCATGCTTGAAGTAGGTTTTCATCATTTCAGAGTGAGAAAATCACTTTTCTAAGGTTTCACTTAAAACTTGCATTTTCACTTCAGAGATGTGCAAAATAGTTGAAAACTTGTTTCTAGCATGCTTGAAGTAGGTTTTCATCATTTCAGAGTGAGAAAATCACTTTTCTAAGGTTTCACTTAAAACTTGCATTTTCACCTCAGAGATGTCCAAAATAGTTGAAAACTTGCTTCTAGCATGCTTGAAGTAGGTTTTCATCATTTCAGAGTGAGAAAATCACTTTTCTAAGGTTTCACTTAAAACTTGCATTTTCACCTCAGAGATGTCCAAAATAGTTGAAAACTTGTTTCTAGCATGCCTGAAGTAGGTTTTCATCATTTCAGAGTGAGAAAATCACTTTTCTAAGGTTTCACTTAAAACTTGCATTTTCACCTCAGAGATGTCCAAAATAGTTGAAAACTTGTTTCTAGCATGCTTGAAGTAGGTTTTCATCATTTCAGAGTGAGAAAATCACTTTTCTAAGGTTTCACTTAAAACTTGCATTTTCACCTCAGAGATGTGCAAAATAGTTGAAAACTTGTTTCTAGCATGCTTGAAGTAGGTTTTCATCATTTCAGAGTGAGAAAATCACTTTTCTAAGGATTCACTTAAAACTTGCATTTTCACCTCAGAGATGTCCAAAATAGTTGAAAACTTGCTTCTAGCATGCTTGAAGTAGGTTTTCATCATTTCAGAGTGAGAAAATCACTTTTCTAAGGTTTCACTTAAAACTTGCATTTTCACCTCAGAGATGTCCAAAATAGTTGAAAACTTGTTTCTAGCATGCTTGAAGTAGGTTTTCATCATTTCAGAGTGAGAAAATCACTTTTCTAAGGTGTCACTTAAAACTTGCATTTTCACCTCAGAGATGTGCAAAATAGTTGAAAACTTGTTTCTAGCATGCTTGAAGTAGGTTTTCATCATTTCAGAGTGAGAAAATCACTTTTCTAAGGAGTTCACTTAAAACTTGCATTTTCACCTCAGAGATGTCCAAAATAGTTGAAAACTTGCTTCTAGCATGCTTGAAGTAGGTTTTCATCATTTCAGAGTGAGAAAATCACTTTTCTAAGGTGTCACTTAAAACTTGCATTTTCACCTCAGAGATGTCCAAAAGAGTTGAAAACTTGTTTCTAGCATGGTTGAAGTAGGTTTTCATCATTTCAGAGTGAGAAAATCACTTTTCTAAGGTTTCACTTAAAACTTGCATTTTCACCTCAGGAGATGTCCAAAATAGTTGAAAACTTGTTTCTAGCATGCTTAAAGTAGGTTTTCATGATTTCAGAGTGAGAAAATCACTTTTCTAAGGTTCCCCTAAAAAGTTGCATTTTCACTTCAGAGATGTCCAAAGTAGTTGAAAACTTGTTTCTAACATGCTTGAAGTCGGTTTTCATCATTTCAGAGTGAGAAAATCACTTTTCTAAGGTTTCACTTAAAACTTGCATTTTCACCTCAGAGATGTGCAAAATAGTTGAAAAGTTGTTTCTAGCATGCGTGAAGTAGGTTTTCATCATTTCAGAGTGAGAAAATCACTTTTCTAAGGTTTCACTTAAAACTTGCATTTTCACCTCAGAGATGTCCAAAAGAGTTGAAAACTTGTTTCTAGCATGGTTGAAGTAGGTTTTCATCATTTCAGAGTGAGAAAATCACTTTTCTAAGGTTTCACTTAAAACTTGCATTTTCACCTCAGAGATGTCCAAAATAGTTGAAAACTTGTTTCTAGCATGCTTGAAGAAGGTTTTCATGATTTCAGAGTGAGAAAATCACTTTTCTAAGGTTCCCCTAAAAAGTTGCATTTTCACTTCAGAGATGTCCAAAGTAGTTGAAAACTTGTTTCTAACATGCTAGAAGTAGGTTTTCATCATTTCAGAGTGAGAAAATCACTTTTCTAAGGTTTCACTTAAAACTTGCATTTTCACCACAGAGATGTCCAAAATAGTTGAAAACTTGTTTCTACCATGCTTGAAGTAGGTTTTCATCATTTCAGTGAGAAAATCACTTTTCTAAGGTTTCACTTAAAACTTGCATTTTCACCTCAGAGATGTCCAAAATAGTTGAAAACTTGTTTCTAGCATGCTTGAAGTAGGTTTTCATCATTTCAGAGTGAGAAAATCACTTTTCTAAGGTTTCACTTAAAACTTGCATTTTCACCTCAGAGATGTCCAAAAGAGTTGAAAACTTGTTTCTAGCATGGTTGAAGTAGGTTTTCATCATTTCAGAGTGAGAAAATCACTTTTCTAAGGTTTCACTTAAAACTTGCATTTTCACCTCAGAGATGTCCAATATAGTTGAAAACTTGTTTCTAGCATGCTTGAAGTAGGTTTTCATGATTTCAGAGTGAGAAAATCACTTTTCTAAGGTTCCCCTAAAAAGTTGCATTTTCACTTCAGAGATGTCCAAAGTAGTTGAAAACTTGTTTCTAACATGCTTGAAGTCGGTTTTCATCATTTCAGAGTGAGAAAATCACTTTTCTAAGGTTTCACTTAAAACTTGCATTTTCACCTCAGAGATGTGCAAAATAGTTGAAAACTTGTTTCTAGCATGCGTGAAGTAGGTTTTCATCATTTCAGAGTGAGAAAATCACTTTTCTAAGGTTTCACTTAAAACTTGCATTTTCACCTCAGAGATGTCCAAAAGAGTTGAAAACTTGTTTCTAGCATGGTTGAAGTAGGTTTTCATCATTTCAGAGTGAGAAAATCACTTTTCTAAGGTTTCACTTAAAACTTGCATTTTCACCTCAGAGATGTCCAAAATAGTTGAAAACTTGTTTCTAGCATGCTTGAAGTAGGTTTTCATGATTTCAGAGTGAGAAAATCACTTTTCTAAGGTTCCCCTAAAAAGTTGCATTTTCACTTCAGAGATGTCCAAAGTAGTTGAAAACTTGTTTCTAACATGCTAGAAGTAGGTTTTCATCATTTCAGAGTGAGAAAATCACTTTTCTAAGGTTTCACTTAAAACTTGCATTTTCACCACAGAGATGTCCAAAATAGTTGAAAACTTGTTTCTACCATGCTTGAAGTAGGTTTTCATCATTTCAGTGAGAAAATCACTTTTCTACGGTTTCACTTAAAACTTGCATTTTCACCTCAGAGATGTCCAAAATAGTTGAAAACTTGTTTCTAGCATGCTTGAAGTAGGTTTTCATCATTTCAGAGTGAGAAAATCACTTTTCTAAGGTTTCACTTAAAACTTGCATTTTCACCTCAGAGATGTCCAAAATAGTTGAAAACTTGTTTCTAGCATGCTTGAAGTAGGTTTTCATCATTTCAGAGTGAGAAAATCACTTTTCTAAGGTTTCACTTAAAACTTGCATTTTCACCTCAGAGATGTCCAAAATAGTTGAAAACTTGCTTCTAGCATGCTTGAAGTAGGTTTTCATCATTTCACAGTGAGAAAATCACTTTTCTAAGGTTTCACTTAAAACTTGCATTTTCACCACAGAGATGTCCAAAATAGTTGAAAACTTGTTTCTACCATGCTTGTAGTAGGTTTTCATCATTTCAGAGTGAGAAAATCACTTTTCTAAGGTTTCACTTAAAACTTGCATTTTCACCTCAGAGATGTCCAAAATAGTTGAAAACTTGTTTCTAGCATGCTTGAAGTAGGTTTTCATCATTTCAGAGTGAGAAAATCACTTTTCTAAGGTTTCACTTAAAACTTGCATTTTCACCTCAGAGATGTCCAAAAGAGTTGAAAACTTGTTTCTAGCATGGTTGAAGTAGGTTTTCATCATTTCAGAGTGAGAAAATCACTTTTCTATGGTTTCACTTAAAACTTGCATTTTCACCTCAGAGATGTCCAAAATAGTTGAAAACTTGCTTCTAGCATGCTTGAAGTAGGTTTTCATGATTTCAGAGTGAGAAAATCACTTTTCTAAGGTTCCCCTAAAAAGTTGCATTTTCACTTCAGAGATGTCCAAAGTAGTTGAAAACTTGTTTCTACCATGCTTGAAGTAGGTTTTCATCATTTCAGTGAGAAAATCACTTTTCTACGGTTTCACTTAAAACTTGCATTTTCACCTCAGAGATGTCCAAAATAGTTGAAAACTTGTTTCTAGCATGCTTGAAGTAGGTTTTCATCATTTCAGAGTGAGAAAATCACTTTTCTAAGGTTTCACTTAAAACTTGCATTTTCACCTCAGAGATGTCCAAAATAGTTGAAAACTTGTTTCTAGCATGCTTGAAGTAGGTTTTCATCATTTCAGAGTGAGAAAATCACTTTTCTAAGGTTTCACTTAAAACTTGCATTTTCACCTCAGAGATGTCCAAAATAGTTGAAAACTTGCTTCTAGCATGCTTGAAGTAGGTTTTCATCATTTCACAGTGAGAAAATCACTTTTCTAAGGTTTCACTTAAAACTTGCATTTTCACCACAGAGATGTCCAAAATAGTTGAAAACTTGTTTCTACCATGCTTGTAGTAGGTTTTCATCATTTCAGTGAGAAAATCACTTTTCTAAGGTTTCACTTAAAACTTGCATTTTCACCTCAGAGATGTCCAAAATAGTTGAAAACTTGTTTCTAGCATGCTTGAAGTAGGTTTTCATCATTTCAGAGTGAGAAAATCACTTTTCTAAGGTTTCACTTAAAACTTGCATTTTCACCTCAGAGATGTCCAAAATAGTTGAAAACTTGTTTCTAGCATGCTTGAAGTAGGTTTTCATCATTTCAGAGTGAGAAAATCACTTTTCTAAGGTTTCACTTAAAACTTGCATTTTCACCTCAGAGATGTCCAAAATAGTTGAAAACTTGTTTCTAGCATGCTTGAAGTAGGTTTTCATCATTTCAGAGTGAGAAAATCACTTTTCTAAGGTTCCCTTAAAAAGTTGCATTTTCACCTCAGAGATGTCCAAAATAGTTGAAAACTTGTTTCTAACATGCTTGAAGTAGGTTTTCATCATTTCAGAGTGAGAAAATCACTTTTCTAAGGTTCACTTAAAACTTGCATTTTCACCTCAGAGATGTCCAAAATAGTTGAAAACTTGTTTCTAACATGCTTGAAGTCGGTTTTCATCATTTCAGAGTGAGAAAATCACTTTTCTAAGGTGAAATGATGAAAACCTACTTCAAGCATGCTTGAAGTAGGTTTTCATCATTTCAGAGTGAGAAAATCACTTTTCTAAGGTTTCACTTAAAACTTGCATTTTCACCTCAGAGATGTGCAAAATAGTTGAAAACTTGTTTCTAGCATGCTTGAAGTAGGTTTTCATCATTTCAGAGTGAGAAAATCACTTTTCTAAGGTTTCACTTAAAACTTGCATATTCACCTCAGAGATGTCCAAAATAGTTGAAAACTTGTTTCTAGCATGCTTGAAGTAGGTTTTCATGATTTCAGAGTGAGAAAATCACTTTTCTAAGGTTCCCCTAAAAAGTTGCATTTTCACTTCAGAGATGTTGAAAACTTGTTTCTAGCATGCTTGAAGTAGGTTTTCATCATTTCAGAGTGAGAAAATCACTTTTCTAAGGTTTCACTTAAAACTTGCATATTCACCTCAGAGATGTCCAAAATAGTTGAAAACTTGTTTCTAGCATGCTTGAAGTAGGTTTTCATGATTTCAGAGTGAGAAAATCACTTTTCTAAGGTTCCCCTAAAAAGTTGCATTTTCACCTCAGAGATGTCCAAAATAGTTGAAAACTTGTTTCTAGCATGCTTGAAGTAGGTTTTCATCATTTCAGAGTGAGAAAATCACTTTTCTAAGGTTTCACTTAAAACTTGCATTTTCACCTCAGAGATGTCCAAAATAGTTGAAAACTTGTTTCTAGCATGCTTGAAGTAGGTTTTCATCATTTCAGAGTGAGAAAATCACTTTTCTAAGGTTTCACTTAAAACTTGCATTTTCACCTCAGAGATGTCCAAAATAGTTGAAAACTTGTTTCTAGCATGCTTGAAGTAGGTTTTCATCATTTCAGAGTGAGAAAATCACTTTTCTAAGGTTTCACTTAAAACTTGCATTTTCACCTCAGAGATGTCCAAAATAGTTGAAAACTTGTTTCTAGCATGCTTGAAGTAGGTTTTCATCATTTCAGAGTGAGAAAATCACTTTTCTAAGGTTTCACTTAAAACTTGCATTTTCACCTCAGAGATGTCCAAAATAGTTGAAAACTTGTTTCTAACATGCTTGAAGTAGGTTTTCATCATTTCAGAGTGAGAAAATCACTTTTCTAAGGTTTCACTTAAAACTTGCATTTTCACCTCAGAGATGTCCAAAATAGTTGAAAACTTGTTTCTACCATGCTTGAAGTAGGTTTTCATCATTTCAGAGTGAGAAAATCACTTTTCTAAGGTTTCACTTAAAACTTGCATTTTCACCTCAGAGATGTCCAAAATAGTTGAAAACTTGTTTCTAGCATGCTTGAAGTAGGTTTTCATCATTTCAGAGTGAGAAAATCACTTTTCTAAGGTTTCACTTAAAACTTGCATTTTCACCTCAGAGATGTCCAAAAGAGTTGAAAACTTGTTTCTAGCATGGTTGAAGTAGGTTTTCATCATTTCAGAGTGAGAAAATCACTTTTCTAAGGTTTCACTTAAAACTTGCATTTTCACCTCAGAGATGTCCAAAATAGTTGAAAACTTGTTTCTAGCATGCTTGAAGTAGGTTTTCATGATTTCAGAGTGAGAAAATCACTTTTCTAAGGTTCCCCTAAAAAGTTGCATTTTCACTTCAGAGATGTCCAAAGTAGTTGAAAACTTGTTTCTAACATGCTTGAAGTCGGTTTTCATCATTTCAGAGTGAGAAAATCACTTTTCTAAGGTTTCACTTAAAACTTGCATTTTCACCTCAGAGATGTGCAAAATAGTTGAAAACTTGTTTCTAGCATGCGTGAAGTAGGTTTTCATCATTTCAGAGTGAGAAAATCACTTTTCTAAGGTTTCACTTAAAACTTGCATTTTCACCTCAGAGATGTCCAAAAGAGTTGAAAACTTGTTTCTAGCATGGTTGAAGTAGGTTTTCATCATTTCAGAGTGAGAAAATCACTTTTCTAAGGTTTCACTTAAAACTTGCATTTTCACCTCAGAGATGTCCAAAATAGTTGAAAA